>NC_030681.2:46233564-46550487 GCF_000004195.4 Xenopus tropicalis | reverse complement strand
AGTAATGTAGTGCTAGCTCTGTTAAAGGGGAAACCAAAATCTACCTGAAACCAGCAAGTCAGGTGAGTGCCTATAATAAAACAGGCTCAAGCACATGGTCAAGCCAGGAAGGGCACCTATGAACAAGGAAATAAATGGCTAGTTTCATAAAATAGGTGCTTTAGAAATGGGTAATAAAGAGGGCTTGCAAGCCTTATGCCTGTAGGGTCATACTTTTATGGTTATCTACCTTGCATGGTTGGAGAGAGAGATCCACAAAGAAATTTCCAATTTTTGAGTGCTTCTGGAAGGGTTTCATTGGATGTTAGTGTAGCACCTGTATATCTTCAGTGCAAAAGTTTCTCAGTTCCCTCTTTCTCAAACGCTGGGTGTGTGGGTGCAACCCTCATTGTTTTGCTTATGCAAACAAGTGAATGCTGATAGCTAAGTCTTATTTTAGTTTATTATTATTATTATTATTTATTTTTTTTTAATACCATTTTAAAGTGGTATAAACTGCAACGCTGCGGTCCTGAGTTGAATGTATTTTCTCCCCATGTCCCATGTCTGAGTTTCCCATGGGTACCCTAGTCTCCTCCCACACTCAGACAGTTTGAATCTGAATCCTTAAAAACAAAAGGAATTCTGGGAATGAATTCCAAACAAGCTCCAAGAAAATCCCATTTACATGCGTTTATCCTATAGGCTAAAGCTCAACCACTGGGTTTCTAAAGCACATGGTGACTCTACCTAAGCTGATCAGAAAACCCTGCACTACACTGATGAGCCTTAAGAAAGGTGAAACTGCTCTGTAGTTGGGAATCTGATCAGCTATTATCCTGGCTTCTGCTTTAAAAACCCAGTGGGTGAGATTTAGCCTATAGGATAAACCCCTATAAATGGGATTTTCTTGGTGCTTGTTTGGAATTCATTCCCAGAATTCCTTTTGTTTATTTGTATGCAGTCTCCTCAACCCTAATGATTTGTTTTTGAATCTGAATCCTTAAAATAACGTGAAATCATGGAAGTTAGAGAATTTTCACCTCGGGCCAAGCACACAGTCCAAATGAAACATGAAGCCCAAATGCTATTTTTTTAAAACACCCTTACCTATCATAAATATATTTAAAAATTGGAGCTGTCAATCATATATAGCTTGGGGCAGTGAACTTTCAATTTCCATTCAGAACTTTAGATATCACTGCACTCCTCACATTACCCCGTCCTCATCATGGTCTATAATTGTATACATACATGGTGGAGGGCCGCTAATGGAAGCCACCCCCCCTTTTAAACCACACCCACTTCAAACCACACCCATTTTATCACAATGGTGGTAGTGCAGCAAAAACCCAAATGCTTGGTCCTCACTGCAGGGATATCAACCATCATTCATATGTGAAAGAATTATATTATGTCATATTAAGACACACCCTAAAATCCATATGACTCTTCCCCTATGGATAGCACAGCAGCCCCCAGTACATAATTACACACCTTAGGGACCATTTACTGGCTATTTCCAACTGCTAACAAGCTCCCAGAACAAACCCCTGCCAGGTTCACCTCCCACAGGCAGCATAGGGTAGCACTCTGCCTGCCCTACACTACCTGTGTGTGCCATAATCTGCCTGCCCCATGATGCCTGTGTCTGCCATATGCTGCCTGTGTGTGCCATACTCTGCCTGCCCTATGATGCCTGTGTCTGCCATATGCTGCCTGTGTGTGCCATGCTCTGCCCTACCCTGCCTGTGTGTGCCATACTCTGCCTGCCATATGCTGCCTGTGTGTGCCATACTCTGCCCTACCCTGCCTGTGTGCCATACTCTACCTGCCATATGCTGCCTGTGTGTGCCATACTCTGCCTTACCCTGCCTGTGTGTGCCATACTCTGCCTTACCCTGCCTGTGTGTTCAATACCCTCCCTGTCCTATGCTGCCTGTTTGTGCCATACTCTGCCTACCCTATGCTGCCTACACACAGGCCTGAGGTGTGAACAGTTGAACAATGTGGGTGATTACAGCCTGAGCCTGAGGTGTGAACACTGCAGGGGGTAAACAATGCATAGATTAAAAGGTGTGAACAGTACAGGGGATTACATGTTTAAACAATACAGAGGGATTACAGCCTGAATCTGAGGTGAGAACCATGCAGGGGGGCTGTTAATCTCAGTACTGATACCATTTAAAGCTTATACAAGGGTAAACCATCAAAGCAGTCAGACAGGTGGGGGGCCACACAGAGGGGGGTCGCGGGCCACATGCGGCCCGCGGGCCGCCAGTTGGACAGCACTGATATAACTGATAAAACTTGACTTAAAGGAACAGTACAATGAAAAAATGAAAGCATATAAAAGTAATTACAGTATAATGCACTTTAAAACTGGTGTGTTTGCCTCAGACAGACTACTATAGAGTGTATAACTAAGCTGCTGTGTAGCGATGGGGGGCAGCCATTTAAAGCAGAAAAGGCACAGGTTACTTAGCAGATCACATAAAGCCCGTTTATAGTCTACAGAACTTATCTGTCATCTACTATGTAACCTGTGCCTTTTCTCCTTTTTTCCAGCTTGAATGGCTGCCCCTGTGGCTACACAGAAGATTATATATATAAACTATAGCAGTGTTCCTGAAGTAAACACCCCAGTTGAACCACTGCTGGGCAACAGTAGGTTATATTTTAATTACTTTTAAACACTTCAATTTTTTTGTGTTACTGTTCCTTTAATAACAGTGTCCACAAAATGGCACCTGCCTGCTTGCCATGATTATGAGTTCCAAGACTGAAGTTAATAAAATTTTATATATTGTAAGTAAAGTTTCTTTTGCTCAACTAACTTGATAGAAAAGGATGCAGAATTCTTTCTTAGGGTGACAGTTCCCCTTTAATAAACAAAAAAAAAAACATTAAAAAAAAAAAGCTTAACAAAACATTGGTGACATGGTGGCTCAATGTTTAGCATTGCTGCCTTGCAGTGCTAGGTTTCTAGGTTTCATTCCAGCCTGCATGGGTTTTCTCCTATACTCAAGAAAAGTGAGATTGACCAGTGTCCTTGCCTAAGGTATGGACCTTGGGCGAGATGTGCAGCAAAGCATTTGAATCCTAGAGAAGCTAAAGCAAAATTAAATACATATCAAAATATATGAGTGAGCACAATGCCACACTGCGTGCTTTATGTGAACAAGGTAAAAAATAAAGCTTCAGAGCAAAGAAAACAAGGAAGGAAGAAAGGCATGAAAAACCCTTACAATAAAAAAAATTGCAAGTGACACATGGGTGTAATAAACCCTGTATTGGCTAGGGGCAGCAAAGGTTAAACAAATAAAGTTCTACAAATCGGAATTACATTTTCTACCTACATCTATATTTCATTGCAGGCCCTACAGTATATAAGAAACAACCACTATTTTATATTTAGGAAGTATTTGTGTTAATATTGTCTACCTGGAAGTGTATGTGTCAGACCACACTAACACCAACCCATTATTCTTTTTTGATTCAGCACTTGCTAAGAAGTTAAACATGGGTCAAAAGCAGTCAAGCAAAAACAGATATAATCCTGTCTGCCATGATGTAGAAAAACTCACCAAGCGTTTTACCAAACCAGACTAACAAAGCTTTGGGGAGCATTGTTCAAGGTCTTAACCTGAGAATTTCATGGAGCTGATTGTGTACAATGAAAACTGCTGACATTAAATACATTGAAAGGCTATGTTCAAACACATACAATGTAAAAGGATAAAAATGAAAACATATTTTAAAGAAAAAATTAATGACACAACTGTATTATTAACATCAGTCTCTCTAATACAAATCATCTTTCCTCTTGTTCTTCTCTTATACTGTATATTGATTATTCCTGGAAGCCATTTGCATTTCCCAAAGGACCAAAAATATTAACTAGAAAGCATAAAGAATTGAACTGGAAAACTGGACATTTGTTCTTACTGGCATGTTAGTACAAAAATGTACAAAAAAATACAGAGTGCGGACTCTTGTTTGTTTGTTGCGTGAGTGCAGAAAGGGCTTAATTTCTCCGTACAGATGTTCATCACCCTGCCATACAGATGTTCTTTGTGCAATTTGCTCTGAATTGTAGAACGATGTACAGATACCCCATCTGGAGCAAGATGTTCTTGCAGGTCTTTGGAGGTGATCTTTGGCTTGTCTGTAATAATTCTCACAATCCTCCGCATATGCCGCTCCTGTACTTTTCTTGGCCTGCCAGACCTGGGTTTTACAGCAACTGTGCCTGTGGCCTTCCAAACCTCTGAGAAAGCTTTTTGTAGCCTTCTCCTAAAACGTGATGCTGAACAATCTTTGTTTTTAGATGTTTTGAGAGTTGCTTTGAGGATCTTCTTCAGAGGAGAATCAAACAGAAGCACAACTTGCAATTGACCACCTTAAATACCATTTCTCATGATTGGACCCACCTGCCTATGAAGCTCAAGGCTTAAGAAGCTAATCCAACCAATTTGGTGTTGCCAGTAATCAGTATTGAACAGTTACATGCATTCAAATTGGCAAAATTACAAGGGTACCACATTTTTGCACAGATCGTTTTTCACATTTGATTTAATTTCATACAACTAAATACAGCTTCACTAAAAATCTTTGTTCAGAAAACACCCCATTACTCTGGGATGTTTCTGGGAAATGAAAGACATACCACAATTATCTTTTTTGTTGAAAGTGGAGTAAATTATTATGCGTACTCAAAGGGGTTCCCAAACTTTTTCATATGACTGTACCTCAGACATGTTGACAATTACTGATGTCAAATGTCTACAACAAATACATACCAAATTCCAAACTTCTTTAATCAATGATGAATGTACAGAATCATTCAATGACACACGTCTAAATTAAAATGTATTTTAATGAAACCCAAGGCATACTACACAATTGAAAAGGTAATGTAACACGTGCCTTTCAGTTATTAACAGGGGGAAATTTATTCAACTTTGAAGCTCTTTTTTACCTTATATGGCACAGTACATGGGACTGGTCATAATAATCTTTTTAAGAGAAAGGTTATCATATCGCTACAAAACCTTTGAAAGCCAACTATAATTAACTTAAAGGGCACCTATCACCATAAAATCGCTTCTCCCACAAGAGGTGTAGGCTAATAGAGTTGGGGGAAACAATAGTCTTTAAAACAAAAAATAATAACCCCCTACAGTGCTAGGTTGCCATGGTTAGGTTATGACCAATACGCCACAGAATGTTGAAACCTTTTAATAGCTTCTCCAAACACAGCAATAGCTTTCTTCTTAGGTATTTCCAGTGGCCAAACCAGTGATTGCTGTACGTAACCATAAATATTATGTCCGCCTAACTACTGTCCCATTCGTTTGGAACTAAATGATACGATCAACAACAAATAAGAAGGAACTACGGCTTCCTCATCTGCTGATACACCATAAACAAACATTTACAAAAATTGCCCATAGTTCATGGAGGAACATTAGGGGCTAAAACACACACTGAAAGCATATGAAATGGCACATACATGGTACATTCTGTTATGATTATGCTGTATAGAGCTAGAAAACACCTGCTGAAATGGAATATATTATAAAAAAATAGACATATTTCTTTAAAATGGACTCTATAAGAGATGGTCTTTTTCTAAATTGGAACTTGCTGGTTTCCGAATAAGGGATCCCATACCTGTACTTGTATGTTTGTCTGCATTACATGTGTCAAACACAAGGCCCACAGGCCGAATACGGCCCTTCTGGCTGTTTTATGTGGCCCCTGGTGACTGTGCCTGACCATGCAACACCAATTTTGCCTGACTGCACTGTGACAGTGCCAGACTTATAGTATCTTAACAAAAAATTTGGCCGGCGCCTGTGTTTTAGATTTCGGCCCCCTTATGTGATTGAGTTTGACACCCCTGGTCTACACCAAACATTTGTAAATAACATACAGCAGATATTTATTAGGATGAGGTGGGGGGGGGGGTGGTAAGTCTATGCTTTCAGCTAAAACTGGGTCAGTTTCCATTTCAGGCAGGCTGGCAACAATCTCGCAGATGCACCCTAATTCAAGGCTTCATGGCTCTGATTCTGTCTGCCCAGAAAACACCCTTATTAAAAGAAAGAGTAAACATTTTACCCTTGTTATACAATAAAAATGCAGCTGTTTACTAGCAGTTGATTAACAACCGAGCATACTTTAAAGCTCCCTCTGTACATTCAGCGGGAATGGACTGACACAGTATAATAAACATTATTTACAGTAGTACTCCCCCTTTAGATACCTCTCTGGATTGCCTAAGTGCTGTGGATTCATAGTATTCTGATATAAAGTGATTTTATACAGAAGCTTAACTGCTGTAAGCTGTTGTGCTGGTTCACATGCCTGGAATCCTTAAAGATATTGCAAAAAAATAAGAAATGAAAGAATTTAAAGGACCAGACATTTATGACTAAGTAAATTTAAAACAATCAAACTAGAGATATGTTTCAGCTTGGTTACTCCACAATAACCAAACACATCCCAGAGATGGCTAGCCTGTGATAATTATGGTTTTGGTGAACTACGGTTCTCACTAAAATCCAAAAACCAATGCATTCCATAACAACACAGACAGCAGGTCTGGACTGGGATATAAAATAGGCCCTGGCATTTCAAGTACACAGAGGCCCAAAGAGCCCCCACCAGCCCAATAAATAGTGTCTATCTATGGCATCTTACAGCAGCCCCTCTGGCATTTGCCAGAATCCACAGAATGCCAGTCCTGACAGACAGGGACTGGGTATCAAATGAAGGAATCCCCATTTAATAAGTGAGATTTATGTTTTTATAAATGGTAAATATGTTTATGTTTTATATTTAAAATATTAACCCAATCTATTATACCTGTTAAACTCTTAAGGGGTTATGTAGTAAAAAGTGCTAAGTTTGCCCAGGAGCAGTAACCCATAGCATCAAATCAAAAAGTATAATTTACTGGTCACCTGTTTTAAAGCAAACATTTTATTGGTTGCTATGGTAAAAATGTAAGTTATTAGAGACATAGAGCTATTTAAGGGGGACATATCATATGAAAAATGTTTCCATTTTTCCCCACTCCAGTTGGGGAAAGCAATACCGCTGATATGCAGCCTCTGCATATCAGCATATATGATGATATAATAATATATGTAAACTAGTAACACTGGGCAACAGAAAGAACCAATAAAAATAGTAATAGTAATAGTAAAAAATACATTTGCATATACAAGTATCGGACCCCTTATCCAGAAACCCATTATCCAGAAAGTTCCGAATTACGGAAAGGCCATCTCCCATAGACTCCATTTTAATCAAATAATTCATATTTTTAAAAATGTTTTCTTTTTGTCTGTAATAATAAAACAGTACCTTGTACTTGATCCCCACTAAGATATAATTAATTCTTATTGGAGCCAAAACAATCCTATTGGGTTTAATTACTGTTTAAATAATTTTTTTAGCAGACTTAAGGTAGGAGATCAGAATTATGAAAAAAAAAAACCCTTATCCGGAAAACCCCAGGTCCTGAACATTCTGGATAATGGGTCCTATACCTGTACTAACAGTTAACTGGTTTCCAGTTTGTATCTCCAGGTTCTCAAAGATGCTGGTACATAAAGGAAACAATCACAAATTCCATCATAGAAGCTAGATTAATGGCTTATACAGCAACAGCCCAAGCAGGCAAAGCATTATGGGAGCTTAAGCTCATAAATTTTAATATATAATTATATAAGCCTACAAATGCCAATACTGTATTGAAACCCATTACTGGCATAAAAGGAAGAAACGAGTGCATTTTATGAAGAAAAGAAAAAACACAATATTGCTTATATATTTCCTATACTCATAAAACAAAATGCCAGGTAACTATATTGCCAGACATTTGTTTTATATTAATTCTACCAGACAGCTTTTCTCTGCTTTGAACAGAATAAACATGGTAATTTTAATTTTATTTAAGACAGCCCTAGCCTAAAACTATAAAGTGATTTACATAATATTGTCAAGCAAAGCACTTCAAGAACCTCATGTACTAAATTCAGATAACTCCAGGTTCACTTTATATGAGGTATTTGTTAAAAATCAACTTTGCTGCCCACTACAGTGATGTTTTCATGTAGAAATCCAGGGTTAGGGAACTAAGATGGGTAAAAAAACCAGTTAGGGTGACCTACTTGCTGTAAGAGGTATTCTTAGTACCACAAAACTAATACTGTAGCATCCATACAGAAACAACCACATGGATCCTTCTGGATGTGGGTGTGCCTTAGCTATGCTGCTCCTCCCCAGACATGACCCGTTTCGGCTAGGACACACCTCGACACTATTCTATAGTTTGACTGCTTTTGGTAAAATAAGTATAAAAATATATTTTTTTAGTAGTATGTGCCACTGGGTAATCCTAAAAATAACCATTTTAAGTACTAAGGGCCGCCCCCTGGGATCATATGATTCACGGTGCACACAAACAAACAAAGGGCACACATAAATCACATAAATGTTAGGTCACATGAGCAAATTATTGTACAAAGTTCTGTCTTTTACGCCCACACCTCTTCTTTTCACAGTTAGAGCTGCATTATTTCCTGTCAGGTGATCTCTGAACGAGCCCACAGACATCACAAAATGGTGGCTTAAGGTAATAGATGTAAAATATATTTATTCCAGTTTGGTAAGATTATGTAATAGGTCACTAAATGTGATATAAACTATCTGTTTGTTAAGTTTATTAATGTTCATGAATCCTCCCTGTGGCCCAGGGGCAAAAGTGCATGCACAGTGGAATGAAAAGCTGACTTTTGCTTCTAATTTTGGCTTTTAACTCTTACGCAGATGCACGCCCGGACCAAGACAAAGAGAGGACCTAGGAAGAAGAAGATGATGCCATGGCTCTCCCACAGTAGTACCCAGGGCAGTTCAGTTCTCAGCACTGCACCATGGGCTCAGGAAAGCAAATATAATCACTATGGCTTTCCTTCTCCTTTAAAACTGTAGAAACAGTAATAGTAATGTCTGTCTGGAAGCCAAAACTACAGAGTAATGCTCAATATTGGATATATCACAGGTAAGGAAGATTACTCCTGTTGAAACCAGATAGCCTGTAATTAAATCTGGGCCAGCCTGCTTAAAAGATTTGGGGAGTACTATAGGAGAGTTTTAAGGAGGGTCTACATCCCCATTCATGTTATTCATTAAGACACAATGGCAATGAAATGAAGTCTTACTGTTATTGTATTCGTGTACCATATGTTTTTCAAGGTACAACAAGGACAAGATGTTGTTTGATTTTAGTAGACAGTGCTGATTAGATTAGATGCTAACACCCAACTAGATCTTAAATCGGGTAAGGGTCCAGGTAAGAATAGATGACACATATCTTATGAAACACTCTCCACAAATAATGCAAGTGAGTCTGGGAAAGGTTTAAGGAATCAGTATGCACCTGTGTTCTATACTATCAGAACTCACTATCAAGTGAGTAAGACAAATGCTTGATGTTTTATTCTATTCTTTGAAGCCAATGCACTATGATATTCCATAGCATTCCTGAGATAGATGAAAGATAGTGGAATTGCATAAATAAATAAATAAATACAGATTCCCAGAAACAGACCTGCTTCAGGCAATGAAGTAGGAAAAATAATTCAATACTGCAGGTTACCAGTCAGGATTTTGAGCCTCCCTCACAGTTGTAACAATGTAACTGATACATGGAGGCCTGTTTATCAAAATTTGTATGTGTGTAATTTTCATGTATTTTTCTACCACAACTAAACTCACTTTTTAAAAAATCATGTCTACTCATTTATTTAAAAATATGATTATAAAAATCACAAATGAATAAAAACACATCACAAAAACCTCTAATTAAATATTTTACAATGTGCAAAGGACAGCTCCCATTTGGGGACATTTATAATGTGTAAATATATAAAGTTGTAATTTGCAAAATAAGTTTAGAGAATATTTTTTCCACCACAAAAGTTGCGGCATAACTTGGACGCAGAGTTTGTGCATAAATATTTATTTGCTTCAAAGGACATTTTTGCACATTAAATGCACCAGTCTTGTCTTGCTTTATAAATATAAACATGGGCAGGGCAAATATGTTCACTGTGCGAAAAAAATTCTGAGCTGCGCAAATTTGACCTCCATTTACTTCTACATGACCTCGCCCCTTTTTTTGTGGTTTTTACACTTGATAAATGATAAAAAATGTATGTTTTCGAGTAATTATCTAATTACCCAAACTTAAGCACTAAAAAGTTTGATTCAGGGACACAAATAAAAAAAGATACAAACGTTAATAAATCAGCCCCATAAACCTCTGTACCCATATGCTCTGAAAATTCTATAATTGGGATGGTTAACCTGCAAAACCTATTTGTCAGGGTTTTTTGCAAAATATACTACAGTATGGTGGACCATGGTCTACTCTAGAGACATACATGGCATAAATATTCTATCCTATCCTACGATCGCATATAAATAATACTTTATATATATAATAATAATATAAGTTTTTGTTTTAAAGAGCATCCTAATAACTAATTGTGGCCAGTCATTTCCATTTATAAAAGGAAAAAAAATAAAAAAACTTACATTGGTTGGACCTGTTGAGTCACCAGTGTTGGTGACTTTTGCTTGAGAGCTAGTGTCACTTGTCCCACGGGGCTTGATTCTTGAGAAACCTTCTGTGGAGTGGATTGTGGAGCAGCTTGCTGAGGAATAGGCCGAGGAGGAGGTGCATGAGCAGGTACTCCATTACCCTGACCTCCGGTGGCAGTAAAAGTGGTGTCTTGGGATGGCCCTTCTTCACAAACTTTTCCCTTAGTGCCTGGCTTGCATACACAGAGATGAGGTCGTAGGCACATTCCTCCGTTCTGGCATGGAGGGCTGCAGTTTGCTGTTATAGGTGGAAAAGAAATAATTTATGTTAAGAGAATATTTAAATAAATATGAAAAGATTTGGCTAGTGTCAAACAATAGAGCTCAGATAAGAATGCAGAATAAGGGGATTTACCAATCCAGGGTCTGATTAGGGATATAACAACAACTTTTTACAGGATTCAAATTTGGTCAAAGCCTTAAAATTCAGCTGAAGTGAATCAAAACCTTTGTGGCTTTTAAGGTGTTTTAAACCCAACAATTTCAATCTTTCTATTAAAGATATTAGTTCTTACCAAGCAAAATATGACAGTTGTTAGTTGTGTTATTTAAAAGAAGTTCATTTTACATAGGGCTTGGATCTTTCTATTAAATCAGGGAAACTAAATGCAAATAATTTAAAAGAAGTTCATTATACAAAGGGCTTGGATCTTTCTATTAAAGATATTAGTTCTTACCAAGCAAAATATGACAGTTGTTAGTTGTGTTATTATCATCTATTTATCATGTACTTTTGTTGCCAAGAAATATATTTGAAGAAAATATTTTCTTAAATTGTTGCCTTAAAATTCAGAAACAACTTAAAAGGCACAAGTTAGAGAAATGACAAGTGTTCCACTCGTTATTTTATATAGGGTCAGAGTTCTCTAATCCATCTGTAAACAATAAAACTGCTGATGGATAGCAATGCAGTATGGATGAAGCTTATAATAGCAATTTTCCTTCCTCTATATTAATAAGATAAAGGCAATAAACACAGGAGATGAATGACATTTATGAGTGTTATACCTGCGTGTGCGTGCCTGTTTAAAATAGAGCTAAATGAAATGGTGCATAATATTTAAGTTATTAAAAATCTGTAGTCCCCAAAACTATTTTATATAGTGAAATTATTTTGATACCGCAAGCGTTAAGAATATAATTCTTAAAGGGTCAATATACCTATGTTCAGCAGGGACCAAATAAATAGGGCTTGTATAAAAAGAAAATTACCTATATTTAATTATTAATGAATCCTCATTTTTTATGTCTCTATATCTCTGCATCCAAATAAATCAGGGAAACTAAATGCAAGTAATTTAAAAGAAGTTCATTATACATAGGGCTTGGATTTTTCTAAGGAATCATGGCTAGAGTTGCCACCTGGCCGGTAAAAATGATTCTTGATGCCAATGTTATTAATGGGAAAAAAAGAAAAAATATAGGAAGGCTGGTCTTTTTCCAGAAAAGGTAGCAACTCTAATCATGGGGCAGGATATAAAGTACTTTCAGTTTTGCTGCTCTGCACTGTTAACAGAAAAAAATACTTTAGATATTTTTAAATAAAGGGGAACTCCATCCAAACACAACTTAAGCTTTTTGAAAAGTAAACATAACTTTAAGCAACTTTACACTATATATCAATTACAAATCTGCAGCCTTTTAATGATTTTTAGGGGCACATTTACTAAGCAATTTTGAGAAAAAGACAATTTTTTTTTTACTTCTAGATATTTTCTAGATGGCTTTTCCCCTGTACTCGTTTTTTTCAATAATGTTTCTTGAAAAAAATTTAGTTTTTCTGGAATTTTCCCTGAAAAATTAGAGTTTTTTGAAAATAACTCCCATAATTTGTTATTTATTAACGTTTAGTTAATTTTTTTGCTTGCGCATACACAGTACAGTGAAAAGCTGAACTTTGACAAAAAAGATGCCTTTTTTACTCTACTACGCATGTGAAAGTGAGAGAAGGAAGAGCATTATTCCTTTAAAGTGATACTGACACTAAAAAACTACTTTACAAAATATGAATGTACATTAAAAGTGCTCTATAGGTCACGCTGATTGTTTTTTAGTGATAGGGCTACTTTTGTATGTAAGTGTTACTTGAAGTTCCTAAACCTGACTGTTTTGCCAACCTCGCTGTCCCTTCTCAACCTGTCAGTTATAGCTTCTAATGCTAATGGACTACTTCTGCACAAATATGGCAGCCCCCTCATAAAAAAACATGGGGGATCAGATAGGTAATGTAAAAGCATTGGGCAAATACTTTTATGGCAAAATGATAAGGCTTGTGCAAAGTCAGTGTTACAATAGATGTAAAAAGATTTAATTTCTAGTGTCAGTGTGTCTTTAAGGCTCTTAAGGCCTGATATTATCTAAGAGTAGAAATGCTGCTCATTTAGTAAAGTTAGAAAACAATATGACGTTCTGTCCACCTAAGCAGTAGGTGAAATTGTGATGATGCAATTGTTCTTATACAATAAAGTAGCCAGAATTTCAAACAAAAATATGGGGGCACAGGAAGATTGAGTTATGCCTACTTTCCACTAATCCCAATTTAAACCACAAATACTGATGGTCACTGCCAACCTTTGTTTCCCTTTTAACTTTTAAATTAAACTGCTTTGTGCATATTTGCCAAGAAATGGTCAATTGCTCTCAATAAAGTCAGTGGGGGTGGGACATAACAGATGACTGTTGCAGATGTCTTGTTAAGTTTTTACAGTATTTTTATTCTGCTTATGTTATAAATATCTACGTGAAAAAATACATTACCATACCACAGCTGAAGGCCCACAAATAAGCAGTTTTAAGTTATACACCTACAAAGATCAATATCCAATTAATGTATTTCATAATAAAATAATTAAAGATGAAGCAAGCTTTAATGATGCATAATATCTCATCCTTTGCAACAGTCTAAAGAGTGTGTGTACCTATAGGGCAGTGGTACAGAAGAACAGGAACAGCACCTCTTGTCTTTGTAGATTAAAATGCCTTTATTGCAAAGTTTTCTGGGGCAAACAACAACAGCAGCCTATAGGGCAGTGGTGCATAAAGCGATTTTGGTCACTTTGACCACCATTTTTTTAGCATATATTTTGGGCTAAAAGGCCATGATCATCCTCTATTTCCCTCTATGAAAATGGTCATATAGCTTGTCTTTAGATAAGGGAGTTCCCATGTTTTCCTCTTGACATTACAGAGAACTATATCCTACTTTGCCAGGAAGACTGCAATGTTTGGAACTTGTATTGTTAGAAGGTTAATGAATGTTCAAGTAATTCTGGGACCATTTCTGCTTCATGAGCAGTTTTCAACTGTTTCTTTTAATAAAATAAATATTGAAAGTAATTACATTTTTTTTTAGAATTTCCGAACTGGTTGGGTGGTTGAAAATCCAATAAAAGCAAAACAGTTTTGGAAGCTGAATGCAGATAGAACCAATAAAGCCCCTTACAGAGCCGTGTTTTGTCAACATTAAAGGAATGGGCTTGCTAAGTGCCACTAACAGACGTTATGACATTAAGCTCTTGTTGATAGGTTAGCATCTGTGTAATGGCAGATCTGATTATATCAGTGCATCAAAGTATTTTAAGACTTAATGACAGATCTCAGGAACTGGTTTCAGGGGCAAACTGCCTACATTTGGAGTGTTTCGGTTTTTCTTTAGGATAATAGCTGTTTTTAATATGTGGAAAGAACTAACATCTGCCTTAATAAATAGCATAGAATATGAAAAAGTATACTTTGTACATCTGAAATAAAATATAACAAAGGCATCAATTGCATACTGTTTTACTGTTTGTTTTTTATTGTATTGGATAACTAACTCTTACAGCAATGTCATGCCAGTCACAAAACCTTGCAAAAACGGTATGCAGGGGATTTTGTGAAATTCCCCTGATACCCAGAAGTGACGAGCATGCGCAAATGCCGCGTTGTAGCCAAAAATTGTTACCCAGGCACGCGCAACTGCTTCTGCTGAAAGCTAAGCTGGAAAGCTGTGGTTTACTGTCAAATGGAGACAACTGTTAAAGGTGTATTTATTTTTATTTACCAGCATGCAAAAATATGCAAGGATGCATTCCCTGATAGAATATAAAGCATTAAAGGAGAAGAAAAGGTACAATCATTGGGCACCCCCCCAGTGATTGTAATCACTTACCTTATACCCCAGGCTGATACTCATGTTAGGAGAAAACCGCACCAGCCCAGGGTAGCTGCGACAGAGGCATCCTCTTCCTTCTTCTGTCTTCACACCGCTTGCACATGCGCAGTAGAGTGAAAAGCCGAACTTCAACAAGAAATTCATCATTACCACCATACTGCACATGTGCCGGCCCCGGAATTCAGAAGACGTTCGCTGACTCACAGCTACCCCTGGCTGGTGCGGTTTTCATAAGGTAAGTGACTACAATCATTGGGGGGTGCCTAACATTTTAGCACCCCCCCACCCAGTGATTGTACCTTTCCTTCTCCTTTAATGCTTTTCAGCTATATGTGGTTTGAAATTCTTTGGGTGTTCCACCCTTACTGCTTCATCTTTAGTTACATAACATGTAAAACTCAGAGAGACTTTGAATATTGTAAGCCCCAAGAAAGCATCTTTGCTTGAAATGTGTGGCACAATCTTCTGAGAAGTACGCCCTGATATCAATTATAAATTAATAAGAAGGAATTGTATAACAACCATGTAGATGTAATCTACAGTATGCAAGCATATGCATTGGAGTATCTGGCACTGACACATGCTGCACTGTAACAAAGAACAAAACTTCAGTACATTAAGATTTTCAATACTGAGCTGAAGCCAATAAGTGACTGGTTTAAAACACATTTCTTCATTCTCCTTGCTGGCTGCATGGCAGGTGTCTTGCTGTGTTCATTCCCAGAATTACTATGTTCCACAGAGCTGTATAACCACGGAAATTGGCTTCATATTCACAATGGCCTATGATTTTTAAAGATTAATAGAGAATTATGTGACCATGAATCATCATCCCCAGAAGAAATACTGTTCTTTTCTCTAGTGTGAAATGTTTTCTCACAGTCAGATACAATATTTTATCAGATGAGTCCTACTTGCCCTGTGGAAAAAATCTGTGTGGTCTGTAACTTCTGCCCCTTTCAATTAGAACTTTTAGTTTTCTAAAATAGGTGTTGGAATTGATAGTGCATGCAGCTAACTAGCTGTAAAAATGTTTTTTAAATCTCCTATGACTAGAGCAAATGTACAAGAATTCAGTTCATTTTATGCAGTAATTCTACCTTGATCAGGCAAATGGTTTGTAAAAAAGGTGTTAAAAACCAATAGCACCTTTTTTTCGAACCATTTTTTCAGAGCTTCATTCTTTTAACATTTAAGCTGCTTTTAGGTAAATTGATGTTAGAAGGTTCTTCTCTTAAACCAGGCACATATGTTGCCCACTAGATAAAACCTCCATGAACACGTTACGCAGATGGTGTTGGATCAACAAAACACACGCAACAAGTCGCATGTAGTCGCATGCATCAGAATATAATGGGGCTGATACAAAAACTGAATGCGTAAACTAAGGGGCACATTTACTAATCCACGAACGTCCGAAAAGCGTCCGAATGCGTTTTTTTCGTAATGATCGCTATTTTGCGACTTTTTCACGAATTGTCGCGAATTTTTCGAGCTCAATACGAAAAAGTCGGGACAATTCGTGAAAGTCGTAATGGCTATGAAAAAGTTGTGACAATTCACGAAAGTCATAATGGCTATGAAAAAGTCGGGACAATTGTTAGGTGTTCAATAAAAAAATATCAGGCATTGCTAAATTATCCCCTTAAGCAAACATAGGCCAGGGGTTTCACTTAGGGTAGTTCAATTACAGTTCTCCATACATCAGTTCCACATACAACATGTGATGAAGATTTTTCATATACAAATGGAGACACACATACTCCATGACAGCAGAATTATTTAGGTCATTCAAACTATCCTGATGCTTTGACCAACTGATCAGCTGCCATTCACATATACACCTATTAATATAGCTTGTCTATTGTTCCCTTCCAATCCAATTTCACTCTGAACTGGAATGCTGAAGGGGTTATTCACGTGTGAACTAGAAGAATGTGGCAGCACAGATGTTCTCTGTTTTGAGCTGTTTCTATCAGTATTTAGTCCTCCTTCATTGGCACCAATAGTGGTTCATCAGCTAATAAAAAGCACACTCCCTTTTAAAGCCAAGCACTCATTCCTGCTCCACACTTTTGAGAATATTAGTTTTATACAAAGCTTTTTCTCTGGAGCACTCAGAACCCTAATTTACTCAGCAGAAGGACCTGTGAGCGACTATTTAGAGTATATAAAAGAAAAGAGAAAAGGGTTGCAGGGCATGGCTTTGCAGTACTGGATTAAACATGTTGACTAAGACCATCCTTTATATAAAAAATTGGCATATTTAGCAATTTCTATAAAACAATTACTCTTTGCTTAATTTGTTTTTATTGTATGTGTGTGACAAAACAAAAAACAGAAAAATAATATACTGGTGAAACACAATCTTTAAATGGAAAACAAAAATCATTAAGCATGCTTTGGCAATAAACATACATCAAAAATAATGAAATATGCTTCTAGATAAACTCTGATGAAAGAGTGAAAGCATTTATTAGGACCAGGAAAAAAACATTCCAACACTGCCAATATTATTTATGGAGTAGAAACTCAGAGCAGACCACCTGCCCAGCCTGATTTGCATTAGGTTTATAATAGTTTTTATTCCTCAGGGAGAGCTCAAGGTTACTGACTACACTTTTTAAGACTAATCTTGATGTTTTCTGCAGCAGCTATTAAAAAATTCTGTATATGTTTATACATTTATTATTATCAACATGAAGGTAAAACACCATCATATTCCACAGCACTATACGTATACTGCAAACATATGCTTACAAAAACTGATCAATACGGGACGTACAGAGAGGGCCTTGCTCAATAGAGCTTACAATTCAGGTTTTATTTTTTGCTCATGGCAACAGTTAATGGAAAAGTAAATATAATGAACAAGTGATGCCCATGAGAAAGGATCTTAAAATCCATTTCCAGTAACTGACGATCCTCAGCAGCATAAAAATAAAACTACAGCACTCCAATTCTTTCAGTATGGCTGACGTCAGCACCCTATTCCATGCAATTTATTAAAGGGTAATAAAGGTAGAGGCATGCATTTTGAAAGGTTCCAAGAAGTTATATATGCACTCTAATCATTAATATGCTTAAGACCCAGTATGTGCCTTGCATTTTTTTTCTATATGAGTGCAGGTATAAGCTGCATTTTCATATTTTATATATACACATACAAAAGCCATAAATGACCCGAAAAAATGAATTCTTATAAATGGTGGCTTAGTGGTATCCATTTTGTCATATGACTAATTAAAGCTTGTATTTTTTATAAATAATGCACTAATACGAGGGTATTAGAGGTCACCTTGGAGTTCCATGGCTTGTATGGAAGCACTTAACCACTTTTTTGTAGTCTTTAAACTGCTTTTACAATATTTAATATTCCTATGCATAGAAAAACAATTACAGTATTAGAATTAAATGGAATGAGAATGGGGGTGGTAATTACTATTATGTTGTTCTTCTCTCTTCAAGGTAGTACAAATTAATAGGCTAAGCCAGTAAATGATAGCTTTGTGAATGTGCACATATGCTGGATAGGAATATATTGATTGGAGACAATGCTGTAAGGCATGGTCCTTAAAAATTCTGGGACAGGTCAATAAAGAAGCATTAAAAGGTATAAGAAATTTCTACTCTGTGAGGTATTCCTGTGGGATAGGCGGGTAGCTTTATAGTGTTAGAGTCCTTACAATGCTGCTATGCTTCGATGGATGCACAGGAGCTGCATCAGATGCTGTAATACATATCTCAAAGGTTTAGCCTACCGGGCATGTCTTTAAAAAGAATGTAATACTTCCTTACAGGCGAATAGCTGTCAGCTGAGACCTTTGCTGGGGGTTGTCCAGGCTGGCAAGTTTCTACATACAGTATGGACAAGATTTGTACCAACTGGGACTTTTCCAAAAAACAAGCTATGATGCTACTGGCTATGCTGCAGGTTAGTTGTGCCCTCAGTGATGATTGCCCAGTAGAGGGCAGGCTATTCTAGAATCTGTCCTGTAGATCAAGTACTGAAAACAATACAAAGAGGCAGTGGAAATCATATTGTAGTAACAACTTAATTTGAATTATTGGTGTTACTATAAAAAAACAGATAAATTGACTATTTACTCGCCAGTGCTAATGTTCAAAGGAAATGCTATTAATCTGTACCCTATGGCCCATCTCGAGAAAATGCCCAGCTACTGCCTGGTCCAACTTGTTTGTATTTATTGCACATTTATGCTTCCTAATTCTCTAGCACTTCAACTTATTTAGCCTATACATACAAGCTCACACAATGATTTAAAGGTATATCCATACAAAAGAAGGGAAATATACCATTTTTCTTTGGGTACAAAACTAGATGCTATTAGGTCATTGTCCTTTTTTGTGCAATAAAGGATGATTTTTTTAAATATGAGTTCCTGTTTTGGTGCTTTCTACAAGTGGAAGTATCTATGATTAAGTGCCCTACTTAACACATTAGGGTTTTTTCATGTCCTTAATAACATCTTTTTACCATGCAAAGGAGGTGCATTCCTTCCAGGCCTCCTCTATATATAATATATAAATAAATATATATACATAAATAAAATGTATGTGTGTATATATTCTCTAATATATAGCCTTGATGATTGTTCTTGTTTCCATAGCCCTAGCTCTGTGACTTATTTTATTTTTGTTTATGTCTTTTCTGCAAATGTCCTAGTACAACTCTCTCTTTGCTTCTTTCATTAAATGGTGTAAAACAACACTGCTGCTGTCTGGGAAAAAAATCAGCTCCATGACCTTCCTGTCAGATAGATCAAGTGGTAAAAGGGGGCTTTGAAAACAGACATAACAAAGCCCCTTAACCTCGAAAAATAAATCTTACACCACAGATAATAAAGTGGGTCCAGCAACTTCCACTTGGCTCCTGAATTTGCTGTCCCTGCCAAAAGCAAATAAACACAAAAGATACTTATTTACACGCTTACATTTCTAGATTTGTTATAATTATATAAATCATTTGCTTGGCTTGGCTTGAACTAGCCATATTCTACCTATGTGCAAATTTTGAAACATTATATTACATATGCATAATTGTTAAGAAAAAGTCAACGTGAATTGAGAATTGACAGAAAGCTTAACAATATTCCATATGTTTTTCCAACATAAGTTTAATTGCTCTTCAAGCTACTGACATAAACTATTACCGCTGGCAGGGGAGCTGACATTACAGTAGCAAAGGTTCCGCGGCTTAAACCTGCATCATTCTCCCCTTGTGAAATCATATCCCAGATGAGTTTACATCAGCAGATATGCTAGAAACATTTCTTTCCAGATTTAGACCTAGGTCTCTGCATTGTTCTTTTTTGTGCTGTTCAAAGGGAAATGAATCTTCATTTATTGGAGACATACAAGTGTGAAAGCAGCATGCTTTTTGTGGTGTGAAGCGTCTAAGGAGTATGTTTCTGTCTCTGCACCCTGCTGGGACTAGAATGTATAGTCTGCGTAGAGGGTGTTAAAATACCTTCCTTTCAACTTATACCAGTTGTTGGCAGATGTTGGTTTTGGTAATTACATGCTGTACAAGTGACAAATCAGCACATGTATCGGGCCAAATGACTGACCAGAATTCAATGTCTCTTCTGACTACAAAAATCAGTTATCAGGCAATTCCTGGCCAAAATAGTCAGCTGGCATATGTGTCGTGTCTTCAGCCTGACTTGGCTACTCTGCATGCATAAATGATTAGTAATACTGTATGGGCTGCCTGTGACACTTCTTGTTTTAGAATTTTTTTTACAGAAAATGTTAATGTTACCATTATAGTTGATTGTTGCAGAAACTATATTCCAGAAATACATTACTTAGAAATAGGCAAAAGCAATGTGTTTTTTTCCTTTTTTCCTTTGTGACCCAAACCCTCTTTTCAGTCAAATTTACACCTGTAAATGCCACGTTTGTTATATTTCCTGCCCCTGCACAAACTGCATAAAACCTGGAAATTATCAGTGGCGGTCTTTGTACTTTTTATGCTGTGCATATATGACGAGAGTTAGATCGGCATATCGAGTGGGTTATCATATTGCACATAACTCTTAAAGGCACTAGATGTTGCTATATACTGTAAATATTGAAAATACATTGTAAAACTATTAAAATGAGTTAAAGTGTACTTCATTTCATGTCAAAATGCATTAAACACTTAAGAGTTATGATGGGTCTCATCTGGCAGACCTTTAACACAGGCTTTCCTGCAACACAGACCCTCAACCTTCATACATGTGTTATAGTGCTTTTTTAGGAAGGACAGTCCCACGTTTGAGCACTCTGTCCTGTGCCACCTCAAGAAATACATTAATTTGTCCTTCTTTTTGAGCCCTGTTTATAAAGAATTACTTACATTACCTTACTTATGCTAAAACAGTAAGCACTGAAGGCAACAATAACCACTGACAAATGTTTGTTACAATTTTACATTGTTGCGATTGGCAACACTGTGATATTTGACAAATCAATAATTTACTTATGGAAAATTATATATTTAATATATTTCAGCTCATCCTAAAACATGTTTGATTTAGGTGACATTTTCAGGCTTAAGACTTAATATGTAAATTGTTTGAAAAATGCAAAAAAGCATATTCATTATAATTGAGTGTCTGTGTCTTTTTTTTTTTTTTGGGAGATTTGGAAATGGCTACTCTAGTACCAACCATTTTACCCACTGCGAAGTCTCTGTGAGAAAGGGTGTGGTGGAGATAGAGTAAAGGTGGCCATAGATGGGATAATAAAATCTGATGATGGACTAAAGATGGACATACACGGGCCAATTGTAGCTGCCGATATCGGTCCCTTGAACCGATTTGGCAGCTTATCGGCCCGTGTAGGGGCAGGAACGAGGGGCATGCCCGACCGGTATCTGGCCTGAAATTGGCCAGATATCGATCGGCAGGTTAAAAGATTTAGTCGGATCGGGGACCGCATCGGCTCGTTGATGCGGTCCCCGAACCGACTGCCCCATTGCCGCCATTATAATTTGATTGACTTAGCCGTAGGTGGGGATATCGGGAGAAGGTCTGCTTGCTTGGCGTGTATGAGCACATTAAATCAGCCTGTGCATGGGGCACTCCGAGCACCCTACCTAACTAATTTTTGTTCAAAAATTACCTTAATGTCAATCAGTCATGTTTAAATATCCTGTCAGGGCCAAGGACTGCATCAGTTTATTGATGTGGCCCTTGCTCCAATTACCTGTGATCTGATCAATCTGATAACGCCAAGCTCAAGGTGAGCAACGGGGAAAGATCTGCTTGCTTGGCGACCTTGCCAAACAATTGGATCTTTCAATGTATAGCCTCTCCTAGAAACAGAGAAAAAGAGTGCTCTGCTTTGACAGATCTGCCCTAAGAAAAATGAGTTTTCATCCCCTACCACAACTGTGCTTTTCTTGCAAGGAATAAACCCATTGTTGGACTCGATTTATGGTTGCCTACACCTGTCCAAAAAATTGAGCAAACAGATTTCTAAACCAAAACTACCCCTTGATATTTAGATTAAAAATAAAACACTTCATAAAACCTAACCTTACAAAAGAACAAAATAAATATGCATCTCTTTTGCATTAGCAATGGTAATAATAAATGTGAAAACACAAAACAAGTATGGCAACATAGGAGATTGGCTTGTTTTATAAACACGTATTAAATATCCAGTTTTCATGTCAGCTTTGTCAGAACTGACTATGAAATCTAGATGTCCCATCACAGGAGTCAGTGACCCGTAGGAGCAGAAGATTAGATGTCTCAGTAATGCACAGCTGAACTCATACACAAAGGGGACACATAGTGCAGCAGAATCAGGGAACACAGTGGCCATGAAAGCTGAATTAAATGAACTTGTTTTACTGAAGCTCCATTCATTTTTTTCCCTGTTACACCCAAAAAATCTGCTACGAGAAGCATCGTAAGAGAGAAGCTAGTTTTTCCTGGGCGTAAAAATAAGAATATAAAGTATAATCACAATTAATCATTTGCCTTAAAGGGGCAGTAAACAATTTTATGACAGAACATATATATATATATATATATATATATACACAATATATATATATATTTAAGGTCACAAGTGCATTAACGTGATACTGACAGCAGTGATACTGCTGTTGTGTTTTAATTTGTATCAGCTTTAAATTCCATATAAACTAAATCTGCAAAGTTTGTTCACTTCATAATTATGGTAGCACGAATTACAGATCCACGGAGCAGCCATGTTTGTTCCCCTCTTCCGGGTTTTAATTAAAATGCCTCCCAAGTGAATAAATATGCCCAATCACAAACCTGCAACGCCCCTTCTGCTTTCAGCCGGTGTGTGACAAGCTCAGCTCCGTTGTCTATGTGTAATGGGGAGGGGGGAGGGAGAGCCCTTAGAAGCAGGCAGGCAGGCACTGGAAAGCTTAAGCTGGCCTGCTATTTAATTCTTAGTGGGAAGAGCTGAGAGGGGGCAGAGCCCTTTGAAGTAGGCAGGCAATGGAAAAATAAAGCCTGCCTGCTGTCTAGTTCACAATGCCATGCGATGCTATGTAAGGGAGGGAGGGGGAGCTCCTTAAAACAAACGGCAAGCTGAATCCTCCCAGTTTATGACGTAGTCCTTTTGACAGATTGAGAAGCTACAGTCGGGTTGCCAGACAGTCGGTTTCAGGATCTTTAGTAGGATTTATGTAGAGAAACAGGACTTTTAGGAAAAAACATGACCTGTAGGTAGGTTTGGAAGTAGGTTTATATTTTTATAAGAAATTTTTTGGTGTCAGTATCACTTTAAAAGAGAAGCAAACTTGCGTGTCTATGGACAAATATTCACAGTAGGTACACGCAAGTGCAAAGTACAAGCATAGGGGCCAAGGGAGCCCTGGAAGTATGTCTTGAGGTAGTAAGTCCAGAGTTACTTAGGCCTACACATGCAACTGATTTGCACTAAAACCATTATTGAAGCTCTCCACCAGAAGTGACACCTTTCTCACACAAATTCAGATTCCAATGCCAGTTAACACCATGGTTCATGTTGCTATTTTCATACAGTCCAGGTTGCCCCTCTCTGTGTTCAGTTGCAGCACCAATAATAAGGGACTGGCTAAAAATCACGCACAGCACAGAAACATTTTATGAGATAGTTACTGCACAATGTGATAGTTACAGCACAGTGAAGATATTTACAGATTTTGCACTAATACCAATGAAAAATATAATGTAAACCCTTGTGAGTAGGTTATTGATTATATGCAAGGTCCCTGAAATCTTTCTTTCTGCTCTATACTGTGAATACTACATGGCGAGCTTTACAACACCTTCTTCCACCTACAGATTTACTCGAACACATATAAGTGCCCCTGGACAAAGTGATGAATTTAGTTATTCATCCTACAGCAGACCCTTGTTAAAAAGTATCTTAGCAAAATGTATTACCGATTAAAAATAAATATGCACATTGTCTACCTACAATACTGTGTTCTCTTAATATCCTGGGGACTGCAAGGAATACTTTCCAAGCAAAACAATCATTTTTGCCTTGCGCAGCCAGAAAACTTTAAAATTTAGCCCAATTTTTCTGGTGAACAGACTGCACTCTTTCAGAAAATATGCCCCATTAAATGCATTTTGGACAACCGAAATTCTCCATCTAGGATTTATTGGTCTGTGGCATTGCGCTCCCCAGAATAATGCCAGGGCATGGAGCAGCGCCACAAATTGACTTCAGATGCTGGGGAGTGCTGCTTGATGAATGTTGCTGTGTGTAATTCAAAACTTTACAGCAGTCACACTGTCTGCCAAATGCAGTATCCTCCACAGAATCACTGACATGAATTTAGGCCTAAAATTCTAATCTTCGGTTTTGGTTTTAAATTACAGCACAAGCACTCATTGACTCAAATATGTGCTGGTTCCCTGTAAAAGGAGTAAGGCAGAGTTTACCCCTCATTAGCATTCAACAATAACACAGCCAGCAATAAAACAACATACAGTAAAAATCAGAATGCAATTAATTGTATGCACACTTTAAATTACACAGCCACAAGCTATGTACTGATTACTTCCACCCAGTCCAGAAAACGTAAATTAAATCCATAAAGAGTCATAATAGGAGCAGCACAATGGTCAGAGGTGAGACTATTTACTGAAGCAAGGTACTTCTTAAGAAATGAACTTGCTCCAAAAATGTCTTTTTGGTAAAATCCACAAAGTGGATAGCCATATTTACTTATAGCAGTCATACAGAAAGTAGTATTTACTGGCCTATTCTTTGAAATCAGCCATCAGACAACATCTGACAACAGTTTATTTCAATAGATACATCCTCAACAGTCATGCAGCACAGCTCTGCATAAACCAGTGTTCACATATCGAACCTGTTTACATACCAAAATGTTCTTTCTGTGCTTTATATGCTCTGTTTGTCAGACTGGATCCATCTGACTTAAACAAGGCAAGGACAAAAAGATGTTTTTCTATACAGTAAATTAATAAAAAATGATAGTTGATATTTTCAACCTAGTAAAAAAAATTTTTTTCCATTTGTGCAGCTTATTATTACTGTATAGGATATAAATGAGTAAAAACAGAAGATAAACAATGAGTTCTAAACATTACTAAGAAAAGCTCTTACCATAAGATTAACTCTGTAGCTCTTACATGATAAATGAAGTGTCGTATTATAGTTTGAGGATCCAAGGGAAGCTGACTATGTACCACAAATAAGACCAAACTAGTCATTGCTTCTGGTCTACCTTCATTTCTCTTTCTAGTAAAATCCTTCAATGCATGGGTTTGAAAATTCGGTGTGAACACTGGGTAGTGTTTTTTTGGTCTTCAATTACAAATTTGCGCATGTGCGAGAAGTCACTTCCACAAGCGTGCACAGGTACGTGACATCACTTCTGGGTATATCCGCAATTTTCAGCAGCGGATTTTTATCAATGTGTGCATCTACAATCCACAGGGCTTACTCAACATAAGAAAATGTTATCTTTAAAAAGAAAACTAGGGTATCACCTTTGTATGCACACAAAAAAATTACTATAGGTATGGGACCTGTTGTTCTGAATGCTCAGGGCCTGGAGTTTTCTGTATAAGGGGTCTTTCCGTAATTTGAATCTCCATACCTTACAAACATAAATTAAACCCAATATGATTGCATTGTGTAAAAAATGATTAATTATATCTTAGCTGGAATCAAGTAGAAGGTACTGTTTTATTATTACAGAGAAAAAGGTATTCTTTTTTAAAAATTGGAATTATTTTAATATAATAGAGTCTATGGGATATAGCCTTTCCATAATTCTTGGTTAACTGGAAAACAGATTGCACTACACATTTACCCACTTAAGACAAATTTATATAACTTCAGTGGATTTGTACATAAAAGAGATAATTAGCCATTGCCCCAAGAGCAAGTAAAAGAGCTTTAGGAGATGCAGACTTTTGCAAAATAAGCCCTAAAATGTGTCTTATGCTTAACACACAATTTAGGCTACCTAGCTTGTTGATACTTATAAATAAGACCATTACATTAATCAAAATAATGTCTTGGGTTTTAGCCATCAGTTTTTCCATTTGACACGATTCTGTTTTTCTGTTCTTTCTCTTTGCATAAAATAATTCCTACCCTAATGAGAAGCTCAATATATTTTTGCCCACAGAAGAGAGTTTTTATCTTTGTCTCCAGTATAGGTTACATTTCCATTTCTAACAACCGCCCACACATTGCAGCATCCGTGACCCAGTTGTTCCACTGTACAATATCTGTAACTGCATTTCTACACATTGCTCGAGAGAGATTAATGACCCGCCAGTATAAACATGAACATTAAAGAGAAAGAATACTCAAAAGATTTAGCTTGATGCAGAGTAATCAGGATGATTCAATATCGAGGTGAAGTTGTTTTGAAGGAGACTTGAATGCTTCTGAGAAAACATTCGGGATATCATTTTGCATGAACGACACGCATTACTTCACTTACTATGCTCATTATCGGCTTTCTTCTTGAATATTTCCGAGAGCAGTCCCCATTGATAACAAAGATACTGTTAATCTTATGGCTTTCTGTAAGGTCACCTTCCACGTTTCAGAATAAACTCTGCCAGTTATGAGAAAGCACACAATAAAGGGGCAGCAACATGACGCACTTATAAACTAAAAAAAATACCACTCAACTTTGTCAATGAAGAACAGCAAAAATTTACTATATCAAAATTTAAGGGGCATTTTAAAATAATGATTTCATACAAAAAAGTCTATGGAGCCTTTAAGTATATGGAAGGCAATGCATCACACACAGCCCTGCAGCTGGGCAACCCTGTGCTAAAGCATGACGTGACATTAATGTAAATGTACATGATTTCATCTGTTTATATAGAATTTATTATAATCCACCTCATCATTTGGAAAACTTGGGGAAGAAATTGATTTTTCCAGGAATGTATTTACATTTTGCAAAAGATTGGTTAGCCGAATGTTACAATGATGTAACAATTTATTATGCTTTGTTGTACCATTATAACAATCAATGTCAGAGGTATTACAATTAAAGCAACAGACCAGCAGCAGCATAGAAAGGAACACAGAAATAAATGTACTAACACTTTTCCAGGTTCAATATCTTTGTGTAACGTTAACTGTCTTCCACAACATTCATGTTATGGGTTTAAAATGTGGCTGTACAATAGGTTCCAGTTTATAGTACTTGATCACTGCCTTGGAACAGTATACAAATACAATACTTTAACCTGCACCAGGATAGGAGGCAGCAGCATTGCGGCAATGTTGGGGAATGCCACCAGGGACCTAATTTTTAATGTTTCAGGCAGACTCATAGGATAAAGGGTCAACATTCCAGTTTGCAGTTTCTATGAGATATCATTTTTGTACAAACCTCAAGCCATTTCTGTCTAAAATTTATACATTTCAGTGCATTTAAAGAAAAATCCCAAATGCCTAAAATAATGTAATAAGCAGGAAAACATGTCTAAATACACCTCAGCTTGGCTATCTTGTGCTATTCCTGGAATTTTTCACTGATCCTTTTCCAGACATGTGGTGCATTCCTACAGTGGCTATAATAGCGATTGTGCAAACATGACCCCACTGATAGGGACACCAAACTTAGCACACAGTCTTTCTAATGCACCACGCTTCAATTTTCTTATAGGCCAGGCTCTTAGCTTTTAATTATTTGTAGACTGCTGCACATGCATATTTATATTGTTGTCCTTTTTGCATCCTTGTTTTTTGCATTTTGCATTTGATGTTAAAAAGTTTATGTTTGTATATTAAATTTATGTCCATGTGTGTCTTGTCACATATGTATTTATGTCCATTTGTGTCATATCACATAAACTATAAGCTATAGGACACATGGGGCCTGATTCACTAAAGTGCGATAAAATGTGCGCTATTTTTAGCGTGCGCTATAAATTTTACCGCGTCTTAATTTTGGCGATTTTTCGCACGATTCACTATAAGCATACTTGCGCTTTTTTACGCGCGATATTGCATGCGTTATTTAACTCGCGAAGACTATTTCAATGCGGTATTTGCCGGTACATGCGCTAAATTACACACGCGAATAGTCGCCGCATATGAATGGTAGCATAGAAATAGTGTATAAAAATTGTCGCCACATATAAATGGTGTATATAAATATTAGCCACATATAAATGGTAGCATATAAATGGTATCATATAAATAGTAGATGCTTATAAATAGTAGCCACTAGTGATGAGCAAATGTGTTCTGGTTATCTTTAGTGAAAAATTAGCAAATCTTTCTAAAGATCCACGAAACGGCAAAAATGTTGTGCGGGCAAAAAAATTGTTGCCCGTGACTATTATTTTTTGACGCTTGTATAAATTTTTGGATGTGCGTTGAATTTTTGAGTGGCAAATTTTTTAATGCGTTTTGCCATTGGCGGATTGTTTTGCGAAATGCATGAAAAAATCAGCCGCGAAAAAATTCAACGCACGTCCAAAAATTCGCTGCGAATCCATGTCTGGTGAAACATTTCATCACTTGTAGCCAAATATAAATAGTCACGCAAATGAACGCACGCCATGTTAGCCATACACGCCAATACTTGCGGAAAATTACTGTATTAAAAATGAACATTTCGCTGCAAACTGGCGGCTGCGTCACTCTAGGGGAAACACAGACTTCAATAAATAACACTGCAAAGTCCATATTTTATTGCAAAAAACTCATTTACTGTACTTTTCTATAATTATCGCCTGCCTGTAGTAGGTGTTCATTTTGAGTACAATTGAGTAAAAAGACACACTTGAATAAATAACACTGTAAGTCCATATTTTATTGCAAAAAAATCATTTACAGTACTTTTCTATAATTTTTCGCCTGCCTGTAGTAGGAGTTAATTTTCGCATAGCCGAATGCGATATTTAGCGCGCAAAAGTTATAGTGAATCATGCGATCGTATTCTTTTCAGCGCGGAAAATAACGCATGCGGTAAAACTAGCGCGAGAAATACCGCAAGCGAAAATGGCGATTTATCGCACGCGATAATACTATGGTGAATCACACGCAAATTATCGTGTCTTTTTTACTGCAAAAAAGCGTGCGATAATTTTTATCGCACTTTAGTGAATCAGGCCCATGGTCACCTAAAGTTGCCTTTTTATCACCCTATATGAAACTAGGGAGAGCAAATTGCAGAACATATAAGAGCACAACACTTAGGGGCATATTTATTATGCTGTGTAAAAAACGGCGAGAAAATTCGCCACACATCGTCAGGCTTCGCTGTGTAAAAATGGCATAAAAACTGTGTAAAATTGGCGTAAATGTTTTACTCGTTTTTTCCTCCACCGGAACTTATGGAAAATAACGGCGTAATATCCGGTGTTTAGATGGCGATCTTTTCCATTTATTTTACACAGCTTTTTACTCCGTTTTTTCGGCGAATTAGTTTTACACAGCATAATAAATACGCCCCTTAGGCTGCTAGGGCCCTATGTCCACAAAGATGTTTGCTGCCAGAACACTGCCTCTGCTGCTTCTGTTAGGGTTGCTGGCCGGCCTCTATCAGGAAGTTTTACAAAGTTCAAGGTAACTACAATACCCCTCCTAGCCAGAATCGCATCTTCTTCTTGTCCAACTTCTCATCTAGAAACCCAGCTTTCAGTCACCATCACTATTACCTCCTTTCACTGAAATGGGGACCACTAGGAAGTATGGCCATAGGTTGTTGCTACATTAGGGAAAACATGTTGCTACATTAGTGAAAACATGTGCTGTATTAAAGCTGTAGTCTTTCCATGCCAGTCTGACAAAAGGGACAGAAGAACTTTAAATGGTGCAACAATAGCAATAGCAGAATCAGGGAAAGACTTTGTTAAGAACATTTTGGACAGCTAATGAACTAGAACATGTCATTGTAAGGAGTACCTTATTATTATTATTATCTAACAGCATTGATAAAAGTAGTGTCCAATAAATCAGCTGGAAGATTTATTATAAATCAAGTGTGGGACATTGTGCCAGCTTGAAAACATAAGAATTTCTGTTACTTGTTGACTTCTATATTCTGAAAGTTTGTAGTACACAGTGTATTATTTGAAATTGCCCTCTGTTTACTTGCCTTAGCGTTACCTGCAAATCTCTGTTTGCTCTCTCTTCCCACCATTATCTCCTTCAAAACTCTGCAGATGTGGGAAAGACTGAAATCCATGCAGTGTGATAAGGTAGCCCATTGCTTCCTATTTAGTGTTTAAAGAATCCAAGATACTTTATGATTAAAACAAATACAATGCTAATTGCATTTGAATGAATGCTCAGAAATACTTCTATTAAGAGACACTAATTTGCTTTTTTTTGCCACTTTAATAGTTTAAAATGTATAGGAAACAAAAGCTGCCCACTGAATGAAGAAATACAAGAAATACATTTTTTTGTGTGGTTCATAAAGGCTCTTCAGAGGTTCAACAGGAGCCATTCAATGTAAAGACCCCAGTGCTATAATGAGCTTACTCTTAAAGTTACTGAATGCAAATAGAACACTTGGGCTCTTGAGGCCTTTGGGGCACAAAGGAATCCATATTATTAGAACCAACTTCCCAGCATCTTTAGGGATGCTAAAGTATACTGACTACCCCTCGTGTATATTCTTATCTTATGCCAAGAATATTTCCACTGAACAATTTACCCTTTAGACAATCCCAAGGATAGCCCATTTACAATGGAAAATGATCTGCAAAATTATTTTACATTCGATAAGGAGAGAGAACACAATAATATTTTGATATTAACCATTTATTACTACTTCAGAGGAATAATGTTTTTGTGACAAGGATATGTTTATTTCTGGCTTCTTAGTTCAGCTACAGTACTGCAGCATTCACTTAAGCCTACTCACAAAATATGGTATAAAATGTGGCCTGGCCAGCAAATTAGAGGCGAAATTCATTCATGTAGCAAGAGTTTGAAGCGAATGGGGATGTTCTGAAACCACAAGTAGCAACTCCAGAAGCAGCACAGTAAATCAGAGGCTTTATCTGAACATGTTACAAAACCCCCTATTTATCTTATTGTGTGGTTTACATAAACGTCTGCGGTCTATCTTCTATTATTAGAGAGTTTAATCCCTGCCCTAAGTGGTCTGTGAGAGCGGTGTAACACTCTCTTCCTGAAGGAGATTTGTATTAAAGCTAAGCTCTATTATTAATTAAGCACTGAGCACTGGCCAAGCTTTCCCTCATAATATGACACCATGCCAGAGTTCCCACAGTACAGTAACAATTCCTTCCTATTCTACTGTACAGGATTTATGGATTTACAGAGAACTAAACAACAGTACCACCTGCAGGCCGTTCCTATATCTGCTGGAAAAATTTACCCATTTGCTTGACTTTTCAGAATGCAGCCATCAACTTTGTAAATGTTATAACCTCCTGTTAACAAATCACTGACTAATCTGCAGTACGTATAGGATAATACATAAGGGAAGTAGCAGTTCTTATTAAAGTATGTGTTCTAAAGCTAGTCTGGCTGATTAAAATGAGGGGTCTGGCACTTTTGTGAGAAGAAAAAATGTTTTTAAATACTTAGGGGCCGATTTACTAATCCACAAACGCATCGAAAGCGTCCGAATGCGTTTTTTTTCGTAATGATCGGTATTTCATAAATTGTCCCGACTTTTTCGTAGCCGTTACGACTTGCGCGAATTGTCGCGACTTTTTTGTAGCCATTTACCCGCCGTTTACGAGCGCTCAATACGAAAAAGTCGCGACAATTCGCGCAGGTCGTAACGGCTATAAAAAAGTCGCAACAATTCGCGCAAGTCGTACTGGCTACGAAAAAGTTGCGACAATTCGCGCAAGTCCTAATGGCTACAAAAAATACAAAAAAGTCGCAAAATGTTCGTTTCCAAACCGATTTTTTCCCATTCGGGATTCGGATTCGTGGATTAGTAAATCAGCCCCTTAATATATATAGCACCAACATATTCTAAAGCATGTTACATAGATTATACATCATTCCCATCAGTTTTATCAGGAGCCAATCAGCCTGCCTGTATACTTACACATGTAGAAGAAAGCTGGGGAACTTGCAGAAAATCCACCCAAGTATAGGAATAATACACAAACCCCACTGTGCCACCTTGTGTCCTATAGTTTAAAGGCCCCCCTAAATAGTTAAATTAATCAAAAGTAGTAGTAAGATCATTAATAGCTATATGCAAGCTATGACTATTCAGTCTTTTGGTGCTCAAAAGGGTAATTTTTCAATGGTTAGTACGGTGCATTTTCCGGCTAAAAGAGACTAAAAAGATGACTGTGACTTTTGCCTAAATTCTGGTGTTGCTTTGACTCTACCTTATTGCTTGACAATAATGAATTACTGATTTACTTTATTATGTTTTTTATATTACATTATTAATGTTGGCCACGGAGCTAACATGATATGGGCCTGTGTGTTCTGTGTGCTTAACACAACTTGATATCCCAAGTGGAATATTATACTAGAGAACTATCCCTATTTACAACTTGTTGATTTCATAAAAGTTGCCGAGAATTAATGTACACTGGGGTATCTTGTTGAAACAGCTGTGTAGCCTATCACTCAATCATACGATTGACTCCCAAAAGGTCTTTACTGAGGCATTAAATCAATTATTTAATGGACACCTACTAGCCACAAAAAAGGCAGCAAATGGTATGTTTAACATATAATGCTCTCTATATGGTAAATATTCACAGTAAACACAACAGTAAACGGTAACCGTAAACACAAATACAATGCATAATATACATACCACCAGTTGGACAAAATGTAATGTAGGGACCCATAGGGTTAAATGGTCCCTATGGCTTTAAATCCCTACAGGTTCAGTTCCCTTAGTTGCTGGGCAGAAGGGAATGTATCTAAGTGAGTTCATTAACATGTGTGCTATTGGTTAGAAGGTATAGTGACCACATCCTGCCTGACTTTGGTATAGTGTTGGGAGAGGAGTGGCACCTTCCTGTTGTTTGCTTCCACCTTAGGGACAAGGTGGATGTGTGCTGAGAGCCCAGGGCATGGGCCCAGGCCCAGTGAAGTCAGGGAACAGGGCCCCGTGAATGAGGCATTAGATAGAGGCAGGTGTAGCTCCCTGAGGGATCCACTACAGCAGTGTTTTTCAACCTTTTTTGGGCAAAGGCACACTTGTTTCATGAAAAAAATCACGAGGCACACCACCATTAGAAAATGTTAAAAAAATTTAACTCTGTGCCCAGCAGCAGTGCCCCCCTAGTACATTGGTGCCCAGCAGCAGTGCCCCCCTAGTACATTGGTGCCAAGAGCAGTGCCCCCCTAGTACATTGGTGCCCAGCAGCAGTGCCCCCCTAGTACATTGGTGCCAAGAGCAGTGCCCCCCTAGTACATTGGTGCCCTGCCTACGGCACACCAGGCAACATCTCGCGGCACACTAGTGTGCCGCGGAACAGTGGTTGAAAAACGCTGCACTACAGGGTGTGTCGCAGAGGTGAAGGGAGATTCCTGCCAGTCTGCCCGCAGGAGAGTGTGAGTCTGAATATACACTCGGTATGTGTTGCATGTACCAATGGCCTCTGAAGCTGTATTGTAAGTAAACCCTGTGGATGTTCAATAAACACTTATCATTTTGTTATTTGCAAGAACCTCTGGCGCCCTCTGGTTTCATTTTTCTTTATAGCAGCAAGAGAGGTGTAGTTGCACAACACCCTCACCTTCCTCTTCCACTTAGCGAAGGCCCATTCTGGGTAAGAGAGTACAGTGTAACCCATGTTCTACTGGTACTAGTCCGGGAAGGCAGCTATTGAGCTGAAATAGGTGTTACAGTAATAAAACAGAAAAATCAGACACGTGGTTTGAAAACCCAAACGTTTCAGAACACAGTCCTTTGTCAAGGGGATTCTGATGTGCAGGCATTCTATGCAAGTTTAAATACCCATAAGACACACCTCATTTGGTACTGCAATCGGGCGAAAAAAGAAAGTGACGTCACTTCCGTTATGTCATTTTCACTGATATCAATGTTAAAAAAAAAAAAAGTCGAGCGTCAGAATTGTCGGGTGCCACAATAGTTGCGCATCAGAATAGTCGCGTGCCAGAATAGTTGCGCACAAAAACTTGCTTATATCAAAGGAAAAAGCTGGAAACATGGTTTCTGACTAACTCATAACAAGGGTGCCATACAAATACTTTACACAAAAATATAACTCCTGACAGTTACCATTAATATTAACAATACACAATGGATATTATTCCATTTGGTATAAATTACACATCATATGTAAAAATTGAGAACAGAAATTTTTTAACATAGAGTAATAAAAATGTAATTATCAGCGGAAAATGTTTTCCTTTAAAACAAAGAACTATTCTATTACAAAGAAATCAGCAGTTCAACAGTTCTAAAGGTTTTGTTCCCATAGTAAAACATATGATATGTTTTGTTTAAATTGCTTTACTGATGCATTAAACAGCCAATTTTACATTTCATCTCTGTGGCCACAATGATCATGAATCAGTCCATTGGTAATTACCTATATTGTGGTAATTGATTGGCAGTTTAATGTAACAGACATAGTAAGCCCCACCCTTAATGGTAAGTAACCATTTAAATGAAATCCCTGGGGGTTCCACTTTTGCAATGAGATCAGTAAGAACCCAAGCCTCATAGTCCTATAATTAAGCCACTATTGGGCCACTGTAAATGTCTGGGGTCTCTGACGTACAACATGAAAAACTGTTGTGTGAGCTGAAGGCATTAGATTATGTATTAGCGTAATGGCAGCAAGGGTATTATGTCACCCGCACAAAATCACACTCTACCTTTGAATTGCACCTTGCAGTATGTGAATTGCCATTGGTAAGAGTATCCTATCACATAACTGAGACAAAATGCTCCCTTCCCATGAAAGGGATAATGGCACAAAGGACATTTTGCTGAAAATACCTTTGTATGGCTGCCTATTGAAATTGCTGTAAGTAAAACATTCCTATGTAAAACATTCATATGATTAAGCAATAGAAAAGTTTAAAAAACTGCAAATTGTGCTCTTACTGTTAGCTTAAACAAGGGTTCCCCAAGTGAGCAGACATGTTAGAAACAAAATTTTGTTTTTCTTTAATTTCTCCTTTTTTGTTTTGTTCATTATAATGCTCATTAAGAGGCATGCCATTCTCTCATTATTGTATTGATAAGTCTTCTGACTTCCAAGAAACAGAAAGTCAACTGTTTCACAGAATTCTCCACAGGTTCACTTGGAGACTAAACAGAGCACATGCCTTGGTGTCTGCACTAGGCAGCTAGTTGGATGTCTGCACAGTAAATCAGTTTTCCATTTAATATCACTTAAGCATGCTACAAATTGTGTTTTAATGCTTCTCTAGCTGGACCCTGTGATAATATTCTTTAAACTATTGATTTATCGGCTAGAAAACTTTTAATTTGTGCTAACATTTTGATAATATTGCCCTATCAAAGTGTACTTTCCTTAAATAAATCTACAGCACTCTTGGTAATTGCTTTCTGATACAACACAGGGGCATAGTGTTATAACGGCTTATTTATCAAAAAGCCCATTAAATAAATGCACTTGGTTCTGCAACTGAAATAGCTGTAATGTTGACATTGTGTCAGCTTGTGCCCTAAATCCTTTAGGTGAAACCAGACTGAGGCAGCAAGGGTAAACACAGGTGTCTAAGCATAGAATAGATAGGTGATGAGGTTCTCTGTCAACAGAAGATTCAGGCTGGAATAGTGAAGCACTGCATAACAATAGAAAGTTGATGAATCTCTGTCCATATCTTTAACCTGTTTGGAAATAAAGACTGAACTATTGACTTTGAAGAAAGAATATTTACTTCACTTAACCCAGAATATATATTGCCTTTATATTAGAGACCTCAGGCAGTAAATAATCAGGGTGAATTTAAACTTCTTATGCATACTTTTATTTATGCCATTTAATAATGGTAACACTACTGCAGTAGTAAAACTCCACTACTAAAATCCAAGATCCAAATGCACTTAGAGGGTAGTTTACATTCTAAATATTTTGTTCACTTCAATTGTTTGAACAGCAGCAGACACAATGACTGAAATAATTATTTTTTTACCATTTTCCTCTCCAGTATTTCCCAGTAGAAGCGCAGTACACTGACTCTCTAAACCAGGGGTCCCCAACCTTTCTTACTCGGGAGCCACAGTCAAATGTAAAAAGACTTGGAGAGCAACACAAGCACCATAAAAGTTCATGGAGGTGCCAAATAAGGGCTAAGATTGGCTATTAGGGGCCTCTATGCACACTATCAGCTTACAGGGGCTTTATTTGGTAGTAAATCTTGTTTTTATTCAACCAAAACTTGCCCCCAAGTCAGGAATTCAAAAATAACTCCCTGGTTTGGGGGCACTGAGAGCAACATCCAAGGGGTTGGGGAGCAACATGTTGCCCCTGAGCCACTGGTTGGGGATCACTGCTCTAAACCCTAACAAATCCCTATATCAGTTGGTACCAGGATCAGACTGGCAATCTTTGGATTCTAAATATGAGGGGCTTCTGTAACATGCCATAGACAGTCACTATATTTTGGGTCTGTGAGGGGCTGTATGGGCTTCTGTGCACCTGATATGCCTGGGCCTATCTTAACCCCGGTCAAAACCTGTTTGGTACATTTCTCAGCAGCATCTAATGTATCAAATGTAAAAATAATTGTCAAGGAGCATGCTTAGTAGAGCTAAACTGCCGCTTTTACAAAATGTATTAACCAGTATATAACATTTTAACAGTTTAGAGATCTAGCACTGTGATGCACAGGTCTGAAATTACCTCTTCCCCCCCTTCCCCTTCTCAACCCAGAACAATCCCGGTTTGAGCTTTTGTAGGGATTTTTATACCCATGCTGAATGTATCAGTATTATCGGAAAATTGAGGCAACAACTTCTTCCCCTCCAACCCTGCAGTACTTACCTCAGTCAACACTCTAACACGCAGGGGTCCCAAGTTGGGATAGGCGGTTGGGTCAGTCCAGCTGGACTGGATCCTTCTATGGATTGGAGTATAGTAAAAATTATGCAACCCTCTACCCAGCATCTTGGAAGGAATCAGGGCTGTTCCTGCACCACACTGTCGCCTTTGTGGAATGCTGGGTAATTTGGGTGCACTTGTGGACAGAAATTCTTGCCTCAACATTTTCAGTAATGCTGACACTTTCCTATTGAACATGTAAGTTACCCTGCTGGCCCAACAGAAGGATCACTGCAGGAGCTGGCAGTGAAAACGAGAATTTTTTTTTTTTTTAAATATTTGTTTTTGTTTTTTTAATGATGTATGGTAAAAAATGTATATTTGCGGAACATGCTAAAACCTAAGGTAGAGCATATAATATTGTCTAAACCTTCTGCCTTGAAGCCTGCACTTTCACTGACACAGCAGGACAAAGAAAATGTTGCCCTATGTGAGTGTTCCAACACATTCTTTTAAATAGTGTAACACTGTATTACTTCAGACGGTGCTAACACAATTGTTGTTTTAGTACAGGCTGAAAGAAGATGCTGTAACTTTCACACATTGGAACATTCTCAGAATTGTGAGTGTTCCAACACGTTCTTCAAAATAGTGTAACACTGTATTACTTCAGATGGTGCTAACACAATTGTTATTTCAATACAGGCTGAAAAAAAGATGCTGTAACTTTCACACATTTGAACATTCTCAGAATTCCAGAAAGTGGGTGACCCCTGGAACACACAAGCTGGGGAGCTCCAGCTCACACAGGTAGAGCATATACTGTAATATTGTCTAAACCTTCTGCCTTGAAGCCTTCACTTTCACTGACACAGCAGGACAAAGAAAATGTTTCCCTGGGTGAGTGTTTCAACACGTTCTTTTAAACAGTATAACACTGTATTACTTCAGACGGTGCTAACACAATTGTTGTTTCAGTACAGGCTGAAAGAAGATGCTGTAACTTTCACACATTGGAACATTCTCAGAATTCCAGTGTCACTCTATCCTATTTTACAAAAAGAATTAAAAGGAATGAAACCTGCTGCAACTTGATTTAAGTATTATTATCCCTTTAATATGAATTGCATATAAATTATTTTGGTCAGACATTGTATCAAAAAAGGAGAAAGAATGGCTCACTGGCTTGAACAAGGGTTGCTGGTCCATGGTACTGTACGTAGTCAAGTTGCTTATTCGCCTTGCAACTAAAACTTTGTATAGAGCTTTGTGCGCCAGGCACGTTTTGCTCAATAGAGCAAGATATCAGTACCAGTGCTTAATGTACACAAATGGGCCAAGGAGCAAAGTTAAAAAAATATAGTTTTTTTGCACTTTATCCCAATAAATGTGTTGGATGCTTCCTGTGGTGCAACTGCTGGTCTAAGGATACTTGCAGACTTTGAAGCTGCCTGCCTATATCCTTCAATTGTGTTTACATATATGAATCCTGGAGGTGGGTATGGAGAAAACTTGGAGATGACCTATAAGTTACTGTTGGCACCACACCTCCAATTGTTTCTCTCTGCAGTACATTCTACACATGCACTGATTGCAGAAGGGAGGGGTACTGCCCACACACCATAGCTAGTCACCAGTTTTAACCACAAGGGTATCATCCTAAAGTTACTACCCTAGACCCTTAGGTGCCCATATAGAAAATATGGCTCTGTTTGGCAGTACAAAAGGAGAGACACTTGAACGAAGAGTGGGTGAGAGTGGAACAAACAATCTGGGGAGTTCCACAGGACGCAAAACAATAGGGAGTACTGTGCATTTGGCGGGTGATCCTTTGTACCAGCACCTTGATGAATTTGCAGCCCTTATTGGTCCTCCAGTTGACAATAGCCCTGTGTAAATGAGGCCTAGATTTTTAAGGCGTTTCTTATAAATGATTCTTAAGTGTTCTGCAACTTGCTGGCGCTATATAAATATATAATGATCTAGTGATACTAGAATACAAAAATAATTGTTATTGATTTTTTTTCTCCTATGAAAAGTAATTAATTTTTAACTGTAAAATATAAGGCTATAAAGTAATTGAGGATTTCTATATGTATATGAAAGTGCAAGGTCACAGAAGAAGCTCTTTTATATACAGGTCATAAAACTTGATCTAGCATCCTTATATTCTAAAGAAATAGGGAGATTTTATTGAAGGCTTGGAGAGGCTAGCCTTCCTAAATGAAAAGCAATGCATTTCCTACAACACTGGACATAGGTTTTATATATGGTCGTGTGTTGGAGGTATTATAGATAACACTATCTATTTATATATCCTACACTGTGCTCTGGGGTTATTATGAATGAATGGGCACTGAATTTATCCTGTTATGAATACAATAGTTAGTTTACATGAAGCTGTCACTGCATTCAACGTTTTATGTGCTCTGTACAGGCATTGGTCCCCTTATTCGGAAACCCATTATGCAGAAAGTTCAAAATTACGGAAAGGCCATCTCCCATAGACTCCATTTTAATCAAATAATTCACGTTTTTCCTTTTTCCTCTGTAATAATAAAACAGTACCTTATACTTGATCCCAAAGATATAATTAATGCTTATTGGAGCCAAAACAATCCTATTGGGCTTAATTACTGTTTAAAGTATCTTTTTAGTAGACTTAAGGTAGGAGATCAGAACTACGGAAAGACCCCTTAGCCAAAGAACCCAGGTACCGAGCATTCTGGATAATGGGCCCCATAACTGTACTATACATGAAAATGTCATAGTATTTATCTTACCATATGTTTGGGGGGCATTATATACAGAATGAACATTACGTTTATTCTTCCATATATTCTAGAATGGACTATAAATGAAACAGGTACAGTAGAAAATGTCTTTATTAGGGGCTGTACAGTGGCTCAGTGAGTAGCACTTTTGCCTTGCAGTACTGGGCACTATCTGCATGGAGTTTACATGGTCTCCCCATATCTGCATGGGTTTGTTAGGTTTCAAACGTTTCACACTACAGCAGCTAGTCGTGGTTTTAAGTAATAAACAAAAGGCTGTTTTTAATATTGGAGAAGGAGTGTGGCCTCTTTCTGACATTGCAGCGTTAGAGTATTGTGTTGGATTGGGCAGTAGTGATGAGTGAATCTGTTCGGTTTTGCTTTTCCAGAAAATTAGCAAAACACTTTCTTTGACGCAACCACAATATTTTTTTACGCAACTGCAACTTTTTTTTACATGGCCGCAAATTTTTGTTTCTCAAAAAATTAGCCACCAGGGAAATGCGGAATTTCGCTGTGAATCCATGCCAGGCAAAAAAATTTGCTCATCACTATTGGCCAGCCCCAGATCATCCTAGTATCTTCCCTTGTTAGCCTTCCCATACATAAATTTCACCCTAGACCTATCTACAAAACTGAACAATGTTAACACAACAGACAGTTATTACTAACAAAATCTCTAAGCACCAAATATGAAGATACATTATCAAACAAATTAATGATAAAAAAGCTATGCTCTCATACGCATCATACTCACACAACAAACTTCACGTCAGCAAAATGTGTCTTACATTACTGTTCTCATTCAAACTATGCAACTGATCTTTAGTCACATCGAAATACAACAGCAAAAACCTTTCATCCTTTATAAGTGTTCTTCCTCTCCACCATCACTTCATCCCATAAAAAATCCACACAATTAAATGAGACAGGACTACTGTAAACACAGTCCCTTAAATTCTGCTTACAATACAGCATGGTCAGCATATTAAAGCAAGACAGACAACATTATTTATCAACCCAATTTGACTCAATCCATTTAGCACTGACACATTTAAACAGCGCGTTGCAGAAATTGCTTATCAAGTCCCAGGGGCGCTTACATTCTAAGGTCCCTATCATATAGAGACACTAGGGTCAATTTCATCAGAAGCCAATTAACCTGTGTGTAGGAGTTTGGAGCATGAGGAAAAAACCTAGAGGAAACTTATCAAGAGACAACATACATGGTTGGACCAAACTCAGGACCCCAAGTCTTATATGTCTAGTGCCATAAGTGTTCTAGCACTATATAAACATAACTATACACAAAATTCTTATAATATTACCATTATTAAATCAATGATCTCTAGTTTGTGGGACCCTATGGCATTTCAAATGAGCCTTCCAAGCTTTTGTTTAAGGGAATACAAAAGTTACAGAAGGAGCACCAGCATTTGCACAGACAGCTTTTTATATGAATTGTAAGCAGCTGCAGGCAGGTAAGAGCATTTTGACCACCTCAGTTTTTACACACAGACGTGTTCAAAATTCACAGTAAGCCCAGTCTTTTAATCTCTTTCATTCAGCACATTTTTAATGTGATTCAGTCCCTGTTCATTTGATTGCAGAGTTTAAGAAAAGAAATTGTATGACAAAACCCAGTTGCAAGTGTAGAAATCTCCCTGAAGTCAACAACACTCTGTGATTAGCCTTTGGAATTTAACACAAACAACTGAATTGCCATAAAATTGTTTGAGTTAACAAGGACTTAATTGCCTATGGGGTCAGATATAAGAGCAACAAATACTTATTTTCATTCACGGCAAGGTAAACTGATCCAGAGTACACTGTTGGTTTAGCACTAATGTGTGATTTGCACTTACGTTTTGTACAGCGTTCAGATCCAGGAGATTTGCTCCAACCATGACAGCATTTGCCTCCACAGATATTAACCCTACAAAACAAACAGAGAGGAAAATGGTGTTTTTTTGTTAATAAATGGTTATGTACTCATACATATATATATATACTGTATATAGGAAATATATACATGTATAGGAAAACATTTAACTCTTTATCATCCCTCAACTTTTATTTATCTTTATCTCAAACACTTGGGAGGAGTAACTGTACTGGCTCGGTGCAGTTTATAATATCCCAACAGACTGATATTAATGAGTGCAACAAAGGCACACAACTTAAGGTTAATATGCCCTTATAAAAGTTGGACGTATAAAAACATTTAATGCAACCAAAAACAGTTTGAATTCCCGAGCCACTCTTTCTATAAATAAGTGCATGACAGGCGCACCGTTGGGACTTGCCCCGCCTCTTAACAACCTACCACACCACCCCTCCTATCCCTCGAATCCCAAACAAATTACACATACACCGGTTTTGGATGAAACGGGCCGCAGAACATTTATTAACATCTTAAGTTTTAATTTAAAACATACCATGAAAACATACATGAATATATGATAAACATATCAAAACATAACATTAAAATATACTAAACATAACATAACTTGAACGTTTGTATAACAAACAACCACAACAATCCAATAACTGCGCAACGCCATTAGCGCTGCCAGCTGCCATCCTAGCCCGGAACCACCTACTCCTCAACAAAATCACTTCCTGATACACCCCCTTACCCCTGAGGTGCCAGGCGTGCCAACCACCAATCACCGTGCAACCATTGGTTCCCGGACTCAACCACCCCGCCATCAAACTTCAATACCAACTCACCTGTATAGGGAGGGAGGGTGGGCGTTTTCCTGTACTGCCTAAGATGGAACAGGAAGCGGGAAACTCCAATTCGCCTATTTATATCCCTTGCCTGCCACATTCAAAACAGCCAATCCCTTGCTAAGTGGGAGTGGCTTACCCCTACGGCTCTGACATGCCCCTTGGTTCCCTACACTTTTGCTACGGGTCACTGGTCAATTTCTAACAAATAAAGCAAAGAGTAGAGTCCAGACAAGCACCAAAACCAGTCCATTAAAGATAGAATTTCGCTGGATATTATATCTCTTCATTGTCAGTTTAAAAACTGGCATGTTTTAGGTTATACCCATTCCAAAGACATCAACCCAAATCCAAAGTGATCCTGGGCATATTGGCTGGGTCTATCATATCCCTGACCCCATCCCTGCTCTGCCCCTACAGCTGTGCTTTCGGCTCCACAGATTCAGACAATATCAAAGGATTTTGGGTGATGATTACATGCATTTTAATGGAGGGGGTGAGTTATGGTTTAAGGTGCAAATTTCTAGCAGCAAGAGGCAGGTAAGTAAGAGGGGTTTAAATCAGGGAGACACAACAAATATGGGAGAGTTGACATTTCTGCCATTCACACTTTGCTCTAACCAGAGCCCCATGCACTTCAAAGAAAGCCCTGCCCTTTGATTACATTTATACATTCATGAACGAACAAATCTCCAATACCAATAAAACTGCAATTGAGAAATGTAATCTCACTGATGTTAATCATTTGCCCATGGAAATACAGAGCTTATAATATATATATACAGGTATAGGACCAGTTATCCAGAATGCCAAGGGTATTCCGGATAAGGGGTCTTTCTGTAATTTGGATCTTCATACCTTAAGTCTATTAAAAAATCAATAAAACTCAATAAGATTATTTTGCATCCAGTAAGGATTAATTATATCTTAGTTTGGATCAAATACAAAGCACTGTTTTATTTTTATGAGATGTTTGATGTGCTTGCAGTTCTGCTTACAGTTGAGTAGAGAAGTTATGGCTAATGGAGTAGTTCTGCTGCCAACGAATAATTTGTCTCATTCTCCAAAGTCGCTCAAATACCTTTTATCTTACTTGATGTCTAGTATGTTTTTAGCAGTCTTTTATGTTCTGTGGACAATATAAATAAAGCAATACATGACACCAATAAAAACACTATTACTATGATTATAGGCAACCCATGTGTGGCAACCCTCATCCATATTTTGGCCATATTTTAATGTAACACATTACAATCACCTTCTAAATGATGATGCAACTATAGGCCCAACAAATAAGATAAATATGTATAAAAATGTATTTGTCAACTCTGTTTGGAAATACTATATATATATATATATATATATATATATATATATATATATATATATATATATAAACTATATATCTAGCATTTTATGTAGCCCTTAACAACAGATCTGAGCAGTTCTGGGCTTAAACAAATGGTGATGTCACATCAATGTGATACTGCACTTCAGGGATTAACATGTTCAAGACCTCAGGGTCAGCTCATTTAGAAGCTGTCAGATATAACTACATAGTTGTCACTGCTGGGATAGATCAGTCAAATTTCATGTGGTTTCAGTTTAAAGATCTAGTATTACATATTTGTGCAACAGTTTGGGAAACTGGACACAGGCGTAAAAAAGCTGAGGTAGGCACAGCATAATGAAGATACCTTGGGAAAATCACTGTTTATGGTCATGGCTTCTATTGTGATCTACAATGAGCCAAAAGGACATGATTTTTAAATGCACTCTCAACTCTCAACTTCAATCTCATTGAAAACATAGTGATGTATCTATAAACCATCAATGATCAACTCATTGTGGCAACATAATCACTGGTAGGAAATGCATACTTTAAAAGTGAATATCAAAGGGGAGGTTTAATCACAGGTTCTCTTAAATGGAGGTTTACCAAGGCCTCCTTGTAAAATATGGTTCTCCCCCTTTACATCCTCCCAATTTGGCCTTTAGTTATTATGCAAGCATTTGTATCAAAGTAAAAAGAACAGCCTGGAATGTAAATCAAAAATAAAGTAAAAATGGGGCATAGGTTTATATATGGATGTGCAGATTATAAGCACACCGTGCCTAGACTGTAAGCTCTATGGGGCAGGGACCACCTTCCTCTTCTCTGTTATCACTCAGCACTTAGTTACATAGTTACATAGGGTTGAAAAAAGACCAGTGTCCATCAAGTTCAACCCATCCAAGTAAACCCAGCACACCTAACCCACACCTACCAATCTATACACTCACATACATATAAACTATAAATACAACCACTAGTACTAACTGTAGATATTAGTATCACAATAGCCTTGGATATTATGCTTGTTCAAGAACTCATCCAGGCCCCTCTTAAAGGCATTAACAGAATCTGCCATTACCACATCTCTAGGAAGGGCATTCCACAACCTCACTGCCCTCACCGTGAAAAACCACCTACGCTGCTTCAAATGGAAGCTCCGTTCCTCTAATCTAAAGGGGTGACCTCTGGTGCGTTGATTGTTTTTATGGGAAAAAAGAACATCCTTCATCTGCCTATAATCCCCTCTAATGTACTTGTACAGAGTAATCATGTCCCCTCGCAAGTGCCTCTTTTCCAGAGAAAACAACTTCAACCTCGACAGTCTCACCTCATAGTTTAAATCTTCGACTTAATCTTAAATGTAATTGCATTTAAATAATTATACTATATTATTTACAATCTGTTTGAGGTCCACATGCACTAAAAATGCCTCACAGAAAACGGTAGTTAGAGATGATTATCTATACCACATTTCTGCAAGCAAATCCCAATTAAGATTGAAATATTCACCAGGTGCTGGGACCACAAGAAAGAGAAACCCCATCCTCATTCTTTTCTTCTCACCCCAGTCCAATTTGGTTTTTGTCTTCTACTTTCTTTTATGTTCTTTGGTTTTCTTTCTCCTATACTTCCATATCAATCTCTAATTCTCTTCTTGAGAGACATTTTAATATGCCCCATAAGCCTTTTAACTGATTTTCACTTTTCTCTTCTGATTTTCGCCATTCCCCCTCAAGTATTCATTATTCTTGTGCCCTTAAACTCTTTCCCATTTTTTATACTAAAGCTGAAGAAGCAGAAGTTAACTATTACTCGCACATTCTGGGCTGCTCACTCAGTTGCAATTCATGTATCCTGAAGTGGGAGCAGCACAAAATCCCCATAGTCCCACCATTGGAGGCTTTTTTACTACCTTACTATACCATTGATCTTTCTCACTATCTTACTGAAGCATTGAACCTTCATACTATCTTACTGAAGCACTGAACCATCTCCCTATCTTACGGAAGCATTAAAAAATAAAATATAGAGAACATAAAATGCATAAATAGGAGGGTTAATAAAGCATGTACGGCCAACACCAATGGTATGTTAGCAGTTCCAGGCTACCATTTGGACAGCCATAGTATAGACTGACGTAGTCACTTATTGTAGTAACTACTAAACCCACCATTCTTGATAGCCATGTCCGGGATGGTGCTAGTCAAAATATATGTAAAGTCTGCTATGGCCTGCTCTACAACTTTCCAAGTCAATAGACCCCACTATATGGACCTTTTGTCTCCTGCTTTATCTTAGTGTCTAAGACCAATGCCCATACACCTTTTCTGCATGACTGGCCTTTTTTTTTTTTTTTTTTTTTTTTTTTTTTTTAAAGGCTGGCACTCATAAGAAACACCCTTACTGGTTTAATGCACAGTATATACAGAAAACTCATTCAGTAGCCTATGACTACAAGAGCTATAGCACAAAACAAAAAGTATTTTTCATACCATGTTTTTCTTTTATATTATCCTGCTGTTGGTTATAACATGGGCTAGCATCGTGGTCTTCAAGATACAGGAACAGGATGGATTGTAAGTTTACTCTAGTTGCCCTTAGGTTCAGACGAACATTTTTAGAATGCTAGCTATTGTGCTTCTTGTCAACCTTAGGTAAATGGGGCATTACGTTGGGGCAAACATTTCTAGAAATATTTCTATTATGAGATTACTTATTTTGTTCTAAAACAGTAAAAGGCTTAGCAACAAAAGTACTAGAATTAAAATATAAAAGGGGACAAGATATTTTTTTTAATAATCACCCACTCCATATAGCCAATAATAAATAATAAATAACAACAAATTAAACAAGTAAAGGTATATGCCTTCTATTTTGTACTTAGAGTCTACTTAGAGTTTGCTCATGTGCTGCAAATGTTAATGGACCTCGGCTCTGGTACAATTAAACTTGAAAAGACAACTGGCTGAAGGATAAAACAGAGATGGATGGATAAAGAAACTGGATATAGGAACAATGAAATATCTCTCCACAGTCATTTACTACAAAACTTGAACTATGGTAAGACAAATATCCTAAAAAAAAGACTTCTCCCAACAAATTAAGGATATGAGCCGATTATGCTAAAATTTGGCTTGACTTAGTTTTTGAGTGGAGTACAGTGGGGTTTTCTGATTTTTATGTTTATCTCTGCCATTTATTTTTTAATTTAAACATGAATGACCTTGGATTTAGCATGGAATGTAGCTTTGTTGCTTAATGAAACCTCATCTGAAATGCTGGAATCTTGGTGACAACAGGAGTCATTTATGAACACAGTCACAGTTTGCAAAGATGCAGTTTGCCATGTTTTCTCCTTATAATGCTGTTTTTCTACCAACAATTTCAGTGTGAATGTGGCCTTGCACATATTTGCACTATGAGTAATTGAGTCCCATTTATTAAAGGAGACATATCATGTAAAAATTAAGAATGTAACAGTGAATTATACGCCTCTAAACATAGAAGGATTGTGCTTAAAAAAATTGTGTTTTGGACATATTTATTGAGAAATTTCACCAAAACCCTACTAGTCCCACTCATCTGTTCCACTTTCTGCTGGCTAAATTCTCTGGATGTGCATGGGAGCAAGCGGCACTCAGTATGCACTGTAGGATAGGAACCAATCAACAGCTAGACAGACCTGATGGGAAACTGAAGTTTGTCTTTGCTTGTGTGACTGCTGGCCTGTGATTGGCTCTCCCCCTCCTACTGTGCTTGTGGCAGGGACCGTTAGGACACACCCACCCTTCATTTGAAACACTGACAGAGACCTGATAGGCTCTATAGGGAGTTCCAATAAATGGGCCATTTTTACAGACTGTATTCAATTTTAGACCAATGTGAAACCAGCACCAGACTTTATTCATAATTGCCTACAAAATTAGGGTTTTTTTCCATTTATCCAATATGTCTCCTTTAAAAAGTTCATAGGTGCGGTTAGACATTTCTAAAAATAATTTGCAATTGAGCTTAAAATTGGATTGGGGATTGGCTAGATTCTGACACTCTGCATCATCTGAGTGTGATTCTTTAGGTGTAAGTTTGTTGCTTCTACTGACAAAGCTGCAGTGAGAAATAATTACCATGTTCAGAATGGTGGTAGCTCAAAAAATATGCAGTCTCATGTGTATATTTCCAGGATATATCATATGAAAAGGATAGGAATCATATACATAGTATAATACATGTCACAAGGCTTTATATAAACAACAATTTAAGCAATCAAACTTAGCCTCCAGTATCATGGGCAATGTAGCACACAAGTGGATTTTTATACTTTAAAAGCACAAATGTATTTGAATCCTTAAGCAGACGTTATCAAATCCAAACTGCTTTATATTCTTGCCTTTGTTTTGTAGATTGGGCTAGTTTTTCAAACTGGACTAGTTTGTTAACTTTAGAAATCTAGAATTCTAGGGAGTGGCAATCTGCTTTTTTTTTATAATTCAGAAAAATTTGTATTTCTGCAGAATTTAGTAGGTATACCTCACGTATTTCTTTCCAATATTTTTCAACCTTCCAAAATATATGAAATACAGTTCTTACCCCCTCATTGTTACACCTCCAAGATATGTTGTTAGGTTTGGGAAATTTTTGTCTAAATTTATATGGTGTATAACACCAGGTAGTTAACAATTTACAATTGTGTTTTTAATTATGGAATCTGTAACTATAGATTAATTTTTGTATGCATTTTTCCTGGTGCTCCTTCACCTCCAATTCTCAACTTCTAACAAATGGTATTCATTAAACAGTTATATGGCAATGGTATGAAAGGGAGAAGTCCCCCATGCACATAAAGACTCTACTTTAAATTGGCCTCCTAAATAGTTAAAAAAGTGCACAATATGGTAGTGAAGCAGATAAGCATTCTGGCCATATTCCCTTAATCCAATAGGACAATTGCAAATGTCCATCTACTAGCCAGTTCTTAAGAGTTTAGTGCCGGAAGGAAAGCTAGATTGTTTATGATTGAATGGGTATTTTATTAGTGCCTCAAGTACTATCCTAAATAACTGAAATTGTAGCATTTTTTTCTATCTAAGGTTAATGTATTAAATGAATGCTAGTAGACTGCTATAACATTTTAATTCACAATTTGTTATCTGAGTGATGGGCACAGTCCTGCATCTTGTACATGATTTATCAAACAGACTGGGTGGCAATTGGGACAAATACAAGTGCAACCATTTTTGGAGCAAGTATCTTTAATAAATGGTGTCAAGACACACAAAGACTGCATCTATTTTTGAGTTACAAGCCTTAAAAGGGCAACAAAGGGACAAATAAGAGTAAATCGTATAGATTTACTCTTATTTGTCCCTTTGTTGCCCTTTTAAAGGTGGATCTTTTATATCTTATTATAAGCAGCTTTCTTTCTCTTTCTGCACCTGCATCAAGTGTATGATATCACAAAATGGTTTTACCTAGAATTGATTCGGTGTTGTATGTGATCAAAGACCTCACATATTTTGATGCTAAAAAGAACACATAATAGTCTTTGAGGCAAAGAAATTACATTAGAGGTTCTCCTAACGGCTTAATGTAGGCTTTCTTTAATAAGTAATAAAGTACTGATCCTTATCTCTAATCAGGGGATCTGACTTTAATAAAGCTACCTGCATCTGAACAATATATTTTTATTCACCTACAATGAGAAGAGGGGAGGGGGTGAAATTGCAACATAATTGTCTTTCCCATGCAGTATTTTTTTTACTACATGATATTAATATCTCAAGATTGTACATAAACCATTAACTGCTGACATTATTAGGAATGCCAAATATTTATCAATTTGGTAGCTTAAAGTACTAAACATATTTTTAATTTCTGAACAACATGCATGTACAAGGGCATGTAAAAAACAAGCTCTATTTATGGTAGTTATCTGTACAGGTAGAGTTTCTAAAACAGGCAAGAGAAAGGCTCTATTCGACACTTAATACGATTCAATACACTGGAGGATGCGTGAATTTCTTTATATTGAGAAAATGCATATGTCAGCTTTATACACTGTCATGTAGAAGCAAATTGTGTGGTGTTTTGATATTCAAATAACAGAAACTTGTACTTTAAGCTGCCAACTTGATAAATACTTGTTTATTAATGTCTTATTAACCCAAAATCGCTGGGTATGCCAGGTCCATAAAGAGATTCATAAACATCCCTGGGATTTCATGTACACAGAATCCTCTGGGTCTTTCTACATTGCAGCAACCACAGTTTGTGAACTGTCTGCCATCCATGCAACTTTTTTGCCATATACAGGCTGCATCTATATATCTATCTATATAGGCACCTGAGGGCCTTTGTCTAGGGTGGCAGCTCTAGGGGGGGGGCGGTCTAAAACAAAACACCTCCCCAGCTGCCAGATAATTCTTATGCAAATCTGGCAGCCGAGTTGGGTGGGTGAGGGTGCAGGCGCCGAGTGCTATTAGTAATGTGTTAATCACTTTGAGTGTCACGGGTGAAAAGCGCTCTAAAAATATTGCTTTTATTATTTAGAGTAATCTCCTGGGCTGAATGAAGGTGTGCGTCTGCCCAGTAAAGAAATTTTCTAGAATTTGTGTACTGCACATGTGCACATCCAGAGTATCACTTTTAAGAACAACTGAAATTTTGGTAGCACTCTCTATAGAATGTACCTTTTTAAATGTGCATTTTTAAAAGAAGGCTAAACCATAAATTATAAGTATTAATATTAAAGATTTTGCATTTTGCCAGTAGGTGGAACATACAGTTAAAGCTAACAGCAAAATAATCTGCAAAAACAACTTCAAAAATGGCATTGTTACAAAGGTTCAAGCCATCCCTAAAGAATCCCTCGCAACATTGTCCCCTTTAGATATGTTACAATGCCCTGAAGCAGATTTCCTCAACAAATTACTTGAGATAAGAATCTGACCTAAAGGAGTCTGTAGCAGGGGTATGCAGATAAGAGAGAACGAGGTGAAAACAGTTAAGGAGGTGGCAGACGGGAAGATTAGTAACCTATGATAAATTTTTGCTACAGCGGGCGACTATTCTTCCCAAAATGCCATCCCACTGGCAAGAATATAAATCGTCAGTGGGATGGCATACGTATTGGTTCGGGTTTCTGAAGTTGCCTCACGAGGAAACTTCGGGTGATTATGGAAAACGAAAGTGAAGCTTATGCCACCCCACCAGGAATTTACATTTCTGCCGGTGGGATGGCATTTCGGAGAAATTAGTCACCCGCAGTAGCAAAGATTTATAGCGGGCGACTAATCATCCTGTCTGCCACCTCCCTTGGGCTACTGCATAGCCAAGCTCATCTCCATTCACACAAGATAAACAGAGCTTTTTAATCTAAATAAGAGTTGAGATAAAACAGCCGCATTGCATTGAGATATAGTCGCCCGCCGATAGATCTTATTCTCTGGATAGACTAATCTCTCCAAAATTGCTGGTGAAAAGGCTTATGCAGTGCTTCAGTTTTCCGAAGTTTCTCAAAGTTTCCTCCTGCAGGCAACTTCTCACCACTTTGGAAATCCAAAATCATGGCGAATCATGGCACAGGCGACTAAATCTCTCCATGGGACATCAGCATCAGTTTACAATTTAAAAGTTAAATAGGGTTATGATACACAGGGTGTGAAACGTACACCCTGAAACGTACGAAGGGTGACTTTAAGCAATGAGGCACTTAGTAACATTCATGTTTCTTTCTTTTCACAATTTAAAAAAAAAAAAAAAAATTTGTGATTTATTAAGCATTAAAACCACGAAAACCATTAATATACGACTTTGCCATCTAAAAGCTGCAAAGGTCATGTAGAAGTTATTGAGAGCTGTCCTAGGCAAATTCATGGTTTAGAGGTTTTCGCTTTTTTATCATATGAAAGTCCACAACGATTTGTGAAAAAACTAAAAACCCACAAATTTTTTTTTCAATTTTTGTTCTACATTTTAATTCATTTGCGCTTTTTCAATTTGGATCCTTTAATAAATGACTAGACATTCATGGTTTTAGTGAAAATGAGTTTAGTTGTGGTTTCAAAAACCTCTAAACCCACAAAAATGAGAATGCTGATAAATGCAAAAAATAGTTGACCTGCACAACTAGTGTTTTTTCATGAAAAACAACATCATTCCAAAATAATCTGCAAAAGAGTTATACATTTTTTTTAAAGAAATTTAAAAAAAATAAGTCCATATGTACATCAATTAATTTAAAATTTTAAAACAAATTTTATAACTCTTTTGCAGATTAATATTTTGGAATGATGTCTTTTTTCATGAAGTTTTCACTTATGGACATTTCTCTGATATACTGAGAAGTGTTATTATAAAATTATGCATTTGTACACTTTGAAATGGCTTTTACAGATTGTTTAAAGGTTAAATATGCTAATTGCACAATTGTGTGTGCTAATGAAGTGTGAGACTATTTAATCATGTTCACTGCACTGGTTTGTATGCCTGACAAGGGGTTCGCCCCCGAAACGTTGCTGCTATTTTTGAATAAACACGCAGGGGCCAAGCCCCGCTTGCACCACATCACTCGTTGTGCCGGTCAACTATTTTTTGCTGGACTGCGTTGGGAGTGCTGACTCTCTGGGCGGTGCACCAAGTAAGAATTGTTGGAGGAGGTAAGGGTGTGCTGGGTGAACTTTTAATGTTGATAAATGGGCATTCTTGCTTAGGGCATTCCCTTGCTCCAAGTTTGTGAAATATTTCAGGGTAGTTAGTCGGTGGCATGTTTTTTATATACTGGTCAATTCCAGCACCATAATCATATTTGTATTAGAAGCAAACCTAGAATGTAGTGCCTGTATAAAAAAAATATTTGAAACATTCAAAATACCCATTTACCTGATTTAAACAGTAGATATTTCCAAACCAAGAAACTATTCTTATTAATTATGTCTCTGCCCCAGTGAAACTTACACTCTAAGTACCCTATACCATTTCTCTTTTTTTTATTTTAAAATTCGAATTAACTCGTTTCCATGAATGTCTGGCATTTACTAAAAAATCTGAAATGAAAAAGTCTGCGCGGGTAAAGTCTCAGAAAAGTCACGAAAAGTGTCAAAAATCTGAAACTTCTAAAGTTTCGAAGTAAAAGAAAGATCCTCCAGGGAAGGGAAGGGACATCTGACACTGACTTGATCTCTAGCTGTTAAATTGTCGGTTTGGATTTTTAGCCAGTGACGCATAGTAAATCTCGGAAAAATCGCAACTTTTTTTCTGTGACTTTTAGTGCTAAAAATCCAAATTGGAAAAAACAATCTGATGTTTAGTAAATGGCCCCCATAAAGTCTCAAAGACTTACTTGTTGTCACAAAAAATTAACACCTGCAGTCTGTTTACAAGGGACCTACAAACCTTCTAAGAGGAACTTCTAAGACGGCACTAACATAATATTTAACTGTTCAGTTGACACGACATAGCCTATTATGAGGAAGATAACCATCTCACTATACGTTTAAAAGCCACTGAATAAGGTCACTGCAAAAGGACTTTCTAAGAAGACTTTACTGTGAGAAGGTCAGCTGCTCGGAGCAATACATCACAATAGTCTCACTTTGATTCAAAGCCTCGTCCACTACAAGAGTAATAGCAAAAGCCTTTTCACTGAACTTAATTTAAAATGCATTTTGTGCAGAGAAGTGTTTCCACTTGCGCATTTTTGTTTTTAAGGGATGGCAAAGATGCTTTAGTATCAATACAAAGATAACGTACATTATTACAGGGAACATGATTCAAGTTTAAAAGATTATCTACAACCCATTTATTATTACCTAAACTACACCCGGAAGCTATAAAGGCCAGGCCTTGTAATACTTTCCCCAGTGACTGCATCCAGTCATGAAGAGCATCTGCATAAAGAGGCCAATGGGGAGATCAAAGAAGCAATGTTGTCAGCATGGTCATTAAACACCAGCCTATTCTACAGAACTTGTGCTCTGGGCAACAGACCTACATGGACTTATGGCAGAGTGAATACGGATATTAACAGTAAAGGACAGAAGTACTTCTAGCTTACAAAGTCTACGCAAAGTGGAATGGAATGCAAGAGTGGAAGGTGCCAGGGTGTACAGTTACAAAGGGAATAAAGCTGATAAGTAGTTAAACAACAGGATGAGCAGCCACAGTGTAAACAAATACATAAGAACCATGAGAACATTTATCTGTAGGCAGAATAGTGACTACAGGAATAGGATCTGTTATCCGGAAATCTGTTTGTAATCCAGAAAGCTCCAAATTATGGGGAGGCCATCTCCTATTTACTTAATTTTAATCAAATACTTTACATTTTTAAAAATTTGTTTATTTTCCTCTGTAATAATAAAACAGTACTTGTACGTGTTCTCAAAGACATTCAGACACCCATTTACTAATGATAAAGAATAAATTCTGTGTAGGCAGATTTCCTACACCCCCCCGCCCCTTTAGTGGCCCATGAAGGATGTTGTGAAGCATTTCATTTTACTCTTCATTCCAGTCCCAATGGAGTTAAATCTCTAAAGCGGGTCTTATCACCTATGTACTGTGTTATTGTTTAAAGCCCATACAGGCACCACCCTCCTGACTTGGATGGATGCTGTTCTCACGCTAGTCTTGGTTCAGCCTTGAGGGCTGTGCCACCTGTTGTGGCTTAAGAACAGTTCTTTGTTCGAACTGGAAACACCCATACTCATACATAATTATGTTGTATGCTACCATGTCACAAAGTCTATAAAAACCCAGTTCTGTCTTTGTTCTGTTATTCTTTTGCACAGAATACACTCACTAATAAAACATCTAATAAACCTTACCTTTTTACCTCAAATAACCTTTGAGGTATAACATTTGGATTTTCATTGTTTTATCATTTTTTGAAACCACGACTAAACTCATTTCCACAAATGTCAGTCATTTATTTGAAAAAGCACTACTTTTTTTTATTTGTCTCATGAAAACTGTAACTTTTTCATATTGTTGTACAAAAGCTGGCTTTAAAAAAAACCCTCTCAAACCAAAAGCAAAGAATGACCTAGTAAAAGGACATCTTCCATTGATTTATAACTGATTTGGACAGGTTTTAGATGTTTAGGTGTTTTTTTATTCATATTCTTCATTATTTTCTTGCATAATAAATTGCGGGGAAAAAAATCAAATTTTTTCCCACACAATCAGGTTTTTGGCGTCAATAATGCCCGTCTCAATTTTAAAGGCTAAAGCTTTGTCATGTAAATGTTTAATGATCCCCAAAACTTTTAGGTGGCCCTTAGCATGATTTTTACTTGAAAGCCCTTGACAGGGGCTATTTTATTAGTGAGAAAAACTTAGATCTCCCAGAGTGCTTGCAATACTGAAAAAAATGCTGAAAACTTTACTGTATTCTACCAAATGAATGACTCCATCATATTGTTATGTTGCCAACCTTCTTGTTTGTCTACACAGCTCATGTGACTACTAAATAGAGCTGGTGTATCCTGTCCTGTTCAAAAATCTCTGTACAAAAAAAAGTTCTTCAGTGGGGCTGTCACTCTAGCGGTAGATCCCATCCTATGTGTACTAGTATAAAACAACAGAACATGGTCCATAAGATGCAGGTACATTTACCTTGGGGCCACATTCTTTTCACCATAATAAATAAACCCCCAGGTTCATCAATCATTCACAGTGTGTATGAAAATGCATTGCTACACACTGAACTGCAACAGCAGGGCAGAATGTTTCTGTGTAAGCTGCATTTCATATATTACAGAACATGAACTTGTGAAATCTAAAGAAGTATTTTTGTGCACAGACTAGGTATGGGTGCCATATACCATAAGTACAGGTATGAGACCTGTTATCCAGAATGCTCGGGACCTGGAGCTTTCCGGATAAGGGGTCTTTCCGTAAATTTGCATCTCCATACCTTAAAGGGCAAGGAAAGGCCCCGGGTTGTACCCCAGGTTGGTGCCCCTGTTAGGAGAAAACAGCACCAGCCCGGGTACCTGGAGCGATGCGCTTCCTCCTTCCGGCTTCGTTCTTGGAACGACTAAGGACAGGCGCATGCGCAGTAGAGTGAAAAGCCGACTTGTTAAAGTTGGGCTTTTCACTCTACTGCACAAGCGAGCACGAGCGAACCCGGAAGTAGGAAGCGCTGCAGCTACCCCAGGCTGGTGCTGTTCTCTCCGTACAGGGACACCAGCCCGGGGTAAAAGGTTTAATTTGCCTCATGCATTATAAAAATCTATGGGATTGCATGCCAAAACCATAGCACCCCCAACACTCCAGTTTTCCCATTTTAAAAAAGCAATCACCGTGGCTATGCACATTGCAGCAACAGCACATAACAACTGTCATCCTTTATTTCTGGGTGCTAAAGTGTGCATAATGGGGCCAGGACTTGTGTGAACTGAGAGGGGAAAATGCAGAGCTACATAACTGTCACATATGTAAAGAATAATAAAGAATTTCTATACTTTGATAGAAATCGATGATTACATTTACTTTTTGGATGTTACTTACTTGGCCATTAATTTTAAAGTTTGTTGTAGAAATAATACATGTAGACAGATTTCACTAATTCTCAGTTCTAATTTACAATCATTCTCACATTCCAAAAATTCTATGAATTTTATAAAGGATAAGGCTGTCCGCTAATTTAGGGAGAGGAGAGAAGTTCTGAGTGGACAACTGCTTCCCAGCAGCGTGTTCCAAGCAACTTACTACCAGTTGTCTGAGTAAATGAGACAGATATAATCAGTTAATTACAAACTGCACAGATGCAAATCTTGCTAATGCTGAGGTTACATAGGATTTGAGTTTGGAATTCAGACCACTGGCACCTGCGGGTAAACCTGCAATTCTGAGAGCATTAAACTTTTCCAAGTGAAGTAAGTGTAGACACTTTCAAGTTTGGTATTAAAGTCATACCCATATGTCCTGTGAAAAAAAAACGATAAGGAAACACCAGGGAGACTTAGGGTACCCCCAAAGAGCCACTGCCTGTGTTTTCCCAGCTACCCTAAGCCTACTAATATCCGTTGTGGCAGCATATGATGAATTGAAAAGAAAGCTTTTGGAGCCTGGAAAAGACATAGAGACCTAAACATCCTATCACACCCAGAAGAGGTGACTATGCCAATAGGAAGGCCAGCCAGAAATAACCTTTTGTACTTCGGGGAAATTGGCTCAGTTTCCCATATACGTCATGTGCAACTTTCTTCTTCTACACAGTGAAAAATAATAGCTGCATTAAAGAGGCACAACTTTTAATTATATAGTGACCAAGCTGTGAATATTACTCTTTGGCTCAAGCAGATAATCACAGTGGTGCAATTTGACTGGATGCAAACAATATATTTTGCCAATTATATCCAAAGTACAGTATGTGGAAATCAATGCATTCTCCCTTCAAATATATTCTCCATAACTGAGACACAGTTTTCATATTCATCTATGTATATATATGACAGGGGTATCCAACCAGCAGCCCTCCAACTGTTACTGAACTATACATCTCAGCATCCCCTAACAGCTGGTACTGACAAAAGCAACAAGTAGACTGGCACAGGTTGGGCATTCCTGCTTGTCTTTACCAACATTAATAACAAATAATTACAGTTTCTGATACCTGTGAATCTATAAGTCTCACAAATATACAAAGTTTATATATATATATATATATATATATATATATATATATACAGTATACTGTTTCTAAGCGGCCACTGTTTTGGTTATTGATAGAGGATAATGCATCAGCTGAGGTAAGTAATATGGCAGTAACCCATTATTGTTGTTCTATGTGCACATTATGCACGCATTTATTGTGTAGCTACGAAAACAATGGAGCATAATTTCTACCTATAAATATGGAATATGTCCCCTTTAGATTTCCTTAAACTTGCTATGTGGACTGCACAAACCAATACAGGACTTGTTCCATGTTCTAAATGTGAGTGCAAAAATACACTACAGTATTTATATGTAAACTGTATACAATATACTGTATGATATACAATATAGCCCTCTAGCAGGCAAAGGGGTACCGTACCTCACACATTCACCCCAGAAACATATCCCAAAAGGGAATCCCCATTGCCCTGTGGCCATGGTCGCTATGCCTCTGTTTCATGCTAACCACCTGCCTCTAAAGTCACAACTGGACGTGCTCTATCCCCTAGGCTGCTCTAATAAGCGGTGCAATGTAAGCATGTCCCAACTGCTCATTCCCTACCCCTTGCCCTGTCCCACACGGATCAGTCAAGTTGCCTCTCACCCTTGGTGCTGGAACTTGTGCTGCGTCTGCGTCAGGCTGGGGCTTCTGTGTGCGTCCTGTTGCGCGCTGCCCCGGGAGAAGGAATAGTACTGGCTCACCATGGAAGCCGCGTTTTGCCCAGGGATCTGTTGCCTCTGCACCAAGGACGGGCTGGCGATCACCCGGCTCATCCTGCGGCTCCTTTCCTGGGTGCTCATGTGACTGCCAGCGCCTTGTTGCCCGCTGCTTAGCACCACATTGTGGCTGAGTGGCACAGGGTGCTGCTGCTGGTAGATCCCCGGGGGTCCCGGCTGGAGCACATAAGTGATCCTCCTTACTCTGCTTTCTATATTAGCCAAAGCTGAGGAGAGAAGCACAGCCGCACAGAGCACGACTCCCCACCTGTTGCAAGCCATGTGGGCGACAAAGTATCCAGCAAGTAAATCTGGCAATAGATCTGCCTGTTTGTAATTTTCCCTGCCTTCCTCTCTCCGGCGGAGCCTCTTCTTCTTCTTCTTTCAAACTCTTCTCACCCCCTCCTCCTCCTCTCCTGCTGCACAGCCAAGAAAGCAACTCCTCTTGCGTCCCAGGCAAAGTGGAGGCTCAGAAGAAGCAGAAGCAGTTTGCTCCTGGCCAGCAAATAAACATGACTTGGAGGGAAGGAAAAGAAAAAAAAATCAGAAGAAAGGGATCAGTGCTTCAGGAGCTGCTTGATACAGCAGCCAAGGAAAGTGAGAGAGCAGAGAGAGAGAGAGAGGGAAAGTAGGAGGAGAAGTGAAGGGGGGCAGTTCAAGGGGCTTCTATAAGGAGCAGATGTTTAGGTTGCCTGTGCTGCCAGTGTACTGTAGGTCTGTGAGCTTCTGCTCAACATTACAAAAAAAAAGCTGGGGCTTAGCTTTGAAAAAAAGTGCTTTAGAAGTTTGTGTGTAGCAGCAGCAGCAACAGGCGGCCTGTCAGTGCGGGGCAGCCAAACCCTCACACATGACGTCACATAGCACATCCTAATTGGGAGATGCCCTGACTGAACCTGTACTGTGGCTGCTGGTATATCAGGCTCCTCGTTTGTCTGTCACAAAGGCAGCCAGTCACCTCACTGCATGTACTTTTCTTAGCAATCATATATTACACGGGATTTTAGAGAGATTATTAGTCATTTACATCAGTCCCTGCCAATGTATGTACCTCCATCCCTATGGCCTTCATCAGACTGGCCCAGTGGTTAGTTGTTATCCAACTTCATACATGCAGTGCTCAATACCGACATAAAACCTATTAGCAAGGCAAAGTATATGGGCTTTGGTTAAGCCCTTAAATCTGCTGCTAAGCAACATTCTGTTAAATAGGAGTGGGACCAGTGTGACATTTTTTGTGATGTTGCACAAAGTTCTTGCCTGAAGCTGTGTGTCCATTTGTGTCACTTGTCTAGTTATTTACCTTGGACTACACAGAATCATATATAATGTCTTTAATTTTATGTAACAGAAATATAAAATGAAGCATAAAAGAAAACATCTATTTAGAAAGCTGCAGTGTTTAAAGTAACACTACCCTTTGGCATACATTTTGTTTGTAAAAGCTATGGGTGCACTATTTATAAAAGTACAAGAACTTGGCAACAATACCCTTCAATCAGCTTGGCAAAGTTCATTAAAGTGTAATAGTCTTCCAGAAATACAACCCAACCATTTGCGTGGGCACCAGAAGTCAGGTTTCAACTTGTTATTCCCTATGGGAGTAACCCAACTTCTGGTGCTATGTGCAAAGCAATCCTTTTAGAAAGTCAGTGTGAATATTGGAAGTAGGGCACATTATTGGAACCATCCTGTTTTATGGCCACCTTATAGCTGTGCTTTAAGCGCACTGTCTTTTAAATATAGGCTTCCCGGTCTGGGACTGGAACATACTGACAGAGAGAATAATCTATGAGAGAGTAATCTATGGCGGGTATGTAATAAAAGGAGATACTGGTTTAGTAACCCTTAGCAACCAATCTGCAGGAAGCATTAGCTGGTCTGTTGTTTAAAAACAAATATCTGATTGGTTGCTATAGGTTACTATACTATGGCAAACTTTGCATCCTTTGTTACATTACCTTATATTTTTGCTTATCCAACTACTATGCATGCCTAAGCCTAAAATAATAGGGTTTCCCCCAAAGGTGGCCATACATGGGCAGAGTTAAGCTGTCGAATCAGACCGATTCAATGGTTTATCAGCCTGTGTATGGGGCCCTCCAACAGGCTTCAATCAGGCACGCTTGATTTTTCAGTAGGATCAAGGACTGCATCAGCTCATTGATGCGGTACTCACTCCGACTTCTCCTTTACCCTTCATTGCAATGCAATTGCTTGGTCCTAGGACCAAACAATCGCATTAGCACGATATCTCCCACCCAGATTGGGTATATCAGTGGAAAGATTTGCTCATTTGGCAACCTCACATTTATTTTCCTCTTCTCCTAAGCTCCACTATTTCTTTTCAAGTCAAGTAGCTGGCGGCCGCCCATAAATTGCTACTAAGAAGCGTGAGCCCTTTGTTAAAAATTAACATTTGCATAAAAACAGTACAAAAGTTTTTAAAGGACAAGGAAACCCTTCTTTCTATAGCTCATTATATGATTTGCCAGCCCTTTCTCTCCTGGATTGCTGAAAAGAGCTGATTGCCTTAAGAATCTTCCTTTGGTTTCTTCTTTCGCAGACGCCATGTTTCTTCTGCCGACGTCATCAACATGGTGGGAGAACAGACACCGATCAGCACTGAGTATGAATGGATACCAAAGCAAGCACTATAAGCAGTTGCAATTGATTCCTGTTTTGGAGAGGGCTAAAGTAATGTATGCAAGCGATCCGGCTTGCAATGGGAAAAGCACGTATACGAGGAGTTTACACAAGTTCAGTGCACATGCTTTTGATCTTGCTAATAAAGCATTTTTTTTTCTCCCTTTGTGAAAACTAGGGATTGTATTCTAATGAATGGCTAAGAAGTTGACAGAAACAGGAGCACTGTTAGACAGTATTCAGGTATGCCTTTCCATAGAACCTTTATTGTGTTTAGTCTTTCCTTGTCCTTTAATCGAAGTAAATTGCAAAGGATTATTACCCAAAGTTTCTCCCTCTTGCTCTCCATTGACTTAAATGCCTGACAACAGAAGTACTGCCACTTTTCAGGCTCAAAACCATCTGTCCAGCATTATCTATTTAAGACAATAAGGTGTCAGGGGGCGATTTTGGATGTTTTTCTGCTGGCAGCCTAATAATTCTGTGTTTAAAATTAGAACCTTACAGTAGGTGCCCAAGCAAAAGAGGTTTGCTATAAGTATTAGAACATGAGAGCAGTTTTGTGTGACAGCTGTGAGCGTTGTATTTGTTCTTGATTATCAACACCTATTTGTTGGAGGGGAAGAAGTAGCACGTGCAGCCCAGGAACAGAGTGCACGTCAGTGGTAAGTACATCTGCAAATACACTTTAATGCAATGTGTGAAAACAGGCAGCAATGCATAAGTACGTATTCCCATCAGTAAAGAGCAGACATATAAGTAAAAAGAAGCATTCTTTTAAAATCTTGCAGATTCTAAAAATTCTGGTCATGAAAATCTAAACTGTTGTTTCTAATTCAAATGATTGGGAAGCAGCAGCGACAGTTTGGAGTTTCAAACCTGGAAGACAAGTGATAAAAAAGAGGACTAGCAGCAATATAGCAAATAATGTTTTACAGTTCACCCTGTACATCCTTTTTACAGTAAAGAAAATGCCACTATAGGCTCTAGATATACACATTGATTGTACTTGTAGATTGTGTAGTAGATTGGGCTAACTACTTGATCATGAAAAAAAGCACATACATTCTTATATTGCCTTGACAGTTGGTGATGGCATTATGGAATTATCCTGGGGTCTCTGGTTTATTTTATGCAGCCTGGGCTCCCTGTATTTTCTTTTCGTGGTCATCCACTTGTCACACAGCATAACCTTTATGCATATTACTGCACATGTAACATGTACATTTCTTTGGAATTGTTGGGTTGATTCTACAGGAAGTCATGAATTCTGTGGCAACCACCAATTACCTTGCCAAGTCTCATAATATATTTATCAGGGCCACAGGGCTGGGTTGGTGTAATTTTGATTCTTGTCTAATTGGTAGAACTATTTAACAATAAGGGTGAAGACACACAGAGCTACTAGTAGCAGCAACTTGTTGTGGCTACTAAAATAGACAATGCTAATAATTTACTGATAATTGTCTCTATGTGTGTTTTAGTAGAAGCAATTTTAAGTATTTTAAGTACTGTCTATGGCAAGGTTTAGTAGCCGTGAAAAAAGAAGCTGCTACTAGTAGCTAAATGTGTGTCTTTACCCAAAGCTGCAGGTAACAAGAAGGGTTTGTGCCATACCACACAATCTTATTGGCTTCTGCTAGGGTAAATTTCTGATGAACAATGCAATGAAGCCATGAAACGGTCTGTGTTGTATATCTCGTGTCTTTTACTGTACTCATATGTATGTATATCTGTATTTATAAAGCACTACTTATGTACACAGTGCTGTACAGTAGAACAATAAATGTATACAACAAACAGGGTTATTACAATAATAGATAAATACAAAGTATAATAATAAATACATACAAGGTATGGTTGCAATAAGTTAAGAATCAAAGAGACAAGAGGATAGAGTTCCCTGCCCCATAGATCTAAATGGGAAGGTAACTTACAGACATGAATAGGAAGATAATAGTGCTGCAGGTTACAGTGATGGACTCTATGGTATATAAGTGCATGTATACATACTTTGTTTAACAAAATTGTATAGAATAACATCTTGTACAAAATAAGTTCTTTGAGTCAACATCATGATATAAACTATTTTTACACTGTGAGTGCAAACCAAACCTCATTTGTTTTTTGCTACCTTTAGAATGGATTCTCTGTAGCCTGGGCACATCTCTTTGCATAGTCTAGTTATATCCAATGGCTTTTATTCATCCACTCAGTACCTACCATCATTTTTGTTAAATTGTAAATGTGTTTATTCTTTAAAAGCACGGTTGGCCTGCCATCCCCTAAAGGCCTGGGTCCATGTGACACTTTACGCAAATCCATAAAGTTATCTTAAATTAATTTGCCCTAAAGCACAGACTATATGCTTTAAATAATTTGGTGTTGCATACAGTTTACTTCTCAAGATTGTTTTAAGGAAACACAACTATAAAAACAATTCTGTTGTCTTGATTTATACCTCTAAGTTGGAGCTGTCATTCTGCTTAACATGGAAGTGGATACTCTTTAGACATCCCTTAAACATCTCCAACTAGAGGTGAAAAATAAATGGTTTTCAAACTATAAATAGTATCTATGGAGAATGTGCAGCAAAGGGAAGACAATTAATGAACAATAACCCATGCTTGTAACCAAGGTATATTTGACACTTAAGGAAGAATTGATAAAAATGCTGATACACTCCCTTTCAACAGATAAAATTTCCTTTCTGCTGATTTGTTTTGAGTGATATGTACTGTCAAATACTTATAATAGCTGTGTATAAATTTTTAGCTTTACCTCTGCTGAGGTAAGAAAAAAAGCATCAACTCCTTTCTTGTATAAATCCTAATATGTAGAGAGGGAATGTTCTTTGTACACAATAAGTTGCCTACATGCTTTAATGTGAAAATAAATGGAATGTAACTTGCAAATAGGGCATATTTTCCCTTTAATAGTTTTTTATGGTGTGTAAAGTAAGGTTAAAGGAATGGCAAGATTTATTCTGTCATCTCACTTGCACGTAAAATTGTATTTATTTAGTCAGTGGGGTACTTGTAATGAACCACTGATTAATTTATATTGTCCAGATGAATTTGAAAGAAAAAATACACGTTGCTTTTGCAGTTTATAGAAACCTGAGAACATCCGGCGTGTCCCTCCACCACAAGCCTGCTTAATTTTTTTTCTCTTTCCTTCCCTCTGGGTTATTTTACATTATACAAGGCACTGAAAGGGCTATTGAGGGGTAATTGTACAGGCTCCAGTGTGCTGTACCATGGAGGATTGCACCAAGGCTGCAGGCCACTGTGTACTTTAACTCTAAGTTTTATGAGGCAGGTCTGTTTGTTCAATGGATTTCCTAGGAGACATTCCCAGTATGCACATGCCTTTCACCACATGCAGTGCTGGGCTGCATTACACAATGCTTTTTACCAATGTTGGAATCAATTATACTGTGGAATGATCAAAACTGCTTCAGATTTCCTTTGGGGTAACCTTTCCACACTTAGTACATGTAGTTTGTCTTAAACTAAAGGAAGAAGTAGATATATACTAAATACATATATGTGTATATACATTATATAAATATATACTGTAACATATATTCTTTTCTTACAGTCCAAACAGCTGGCACTCACATTTAGAAGAATCACCAGTAATTACTTTATTGTTAAGCCCTGTGAGTGCAAGATTCCTTACTTATATATACACATAGGTGCAGATTTCTTTAAAATATTTTTGGCTTTTTTCCCCTTGCTATTACTGGTGGCAATTTTTATCTCCTGAGAATTTTTCCTCTAGAAGGAACAAAGTTTACATGTGTGCTTTTTTGAAGATATAATTTGCTACTCGAGATCACATTTACATTTATTTCACCTGTCTTCACTTGCAGTTATGTTGCTGATAATTTATCATGTGTTTTGCCAGCTAGTCCAGGAGAACAGTTTTGGTAAAGACATTAAAGCTAATATTTGCCCCCTCAAAAAAGCAATATTAAATTCATACAAAGGAAAAATAATTTACACAAAGGAGAGTGATTGTGTTGCCCGGAATTTTTCCTTTACTTTTTTTACATTCCCCATTTCATTGCTGAAATAAAATGACAGTGACTTGTGTCCACCTTACCTTGCCTTATTTATGAAGCATCCAGGCCCTTTCTTACAATGTTACATTTGGGCCATTTGTTTGCTTTTTCTTTTGCAAATCAGGTAGCAATTTCAAAGAACTCTTATATATTCTGATACAGAAATATATAACATTTGCATTAGAACTATTTTCTCTTGGGTAAAGTATAATGAAGATCTATAGAGGCATATACAGAAATTGACTGACTCCTGTCAGCATATGTTTAAATATTCTCACGCTCCCTACTTCTCATTGCCTCATCAACAAATGTTCAAAATGCAAATAAATGTATAAAAAACATAGAATGGTGAAACAATTGACATAAACAATTTACATCACAAGACTAATTCTTTGGGTCACAGATGCAGCCTTGTCTAAAGAATTTTATTGAATAGCTTACCCAACATAGGGGGTTGTGCCTTAAGAGTCATATATCTAATTGCATTAGGACTGAGACAAGTTTATGGTACCCTTACATACCATTGTTCAACCATGTAAATGTGTCACTCTTGGAAAAGCTTTGTTCTGTAACACCCCACAACCTTTATTTTTATACAAAGCCAACACATTTATGCATTGCTTTACAAAGATTGTTCCACATTCAAATATTTATTTTTACCTTTTATTTATATAAATGCAATATATTATGCAACATTTTATAAAAATTAGTCAGTTACTAATATCCCTTCTTGTCCTAGGTCAGAATGCAGTTGCAGTCATAAGATTAATGGTCAGATGGCTGGAGATCCGCTCTTTGATGACCAATCCATGTGTATAGCTGCCAGGCCGAAAGAGCCATTGTGGAGAGAGAAGGCCCACATTTGCCTCACACTAGCTGGAGGATTACCTAAGAGTAAATACAGGACACAGGAGTATACTAAGGAGTTTAGACAAAAGAAAAGTTAACAGATCTGGGTCAGGGCAGGTGGCAGAGTATTAAGGTCAGTATTCAGGCAAGGGTTAAAATCAGGATTCAAATAAGCAAGAAATAATGCCAGGAAACCAAAGGAAACTTGATAACCAAGCAATGGCATGCTGTTTCCTTTGAAAGACCAAAGGGAAAGAGAGCGCATGTGTCAAGATTGGTGCACTGGTGTCAGGACACACTGTTGAGTGCAACAATATTGGTGCCAGCATGCACACACATGCTGAGCAATGTGCCTGTGCACAGTTATGATGAATCACAGGTAAGTGTCCTTACAATCGCCAGCTTTATACCATAGCATACATACCCTAGTTTCTGGTACCGGAGGGAGGATAAGTTCTAAGCTTTAGGCTAATACTACACAGAGCTGTGGCAATACACAGGCCAAGAATCAGACCCTATGCCCCTCATATGTCTGTCCCTAGCCCAGTATATATTAAATGATAATATCTTTATCATCCACTGTTCTTCAGATTCCAATAAAATGCTGACATTGGCAGGGGGGTGCTATTACTTTCAGAACTAGCATTTTTAGCAGTAGCATTTTTTCAGTTGTAATTATTTTAGAGCATTGCTTAGTTAGCATATTAACACAATGGAGCAAATTTATTAGAGCTCACCCCTAAAAAATGCTCCTACTCTCTATTTATTCCTATGGCATTTTTAGAAGCTTATTTATCAATGGATAAAAGTTCACAATTTGATAATTAAGCTTCTAAAATCCCTTAGGAATGAATAGATAGTGGGGGATTTTTTCTGGTGAGCTCTAATTGCACACTTTGATAAATCTTCCCCAGCTTATCAACAGTTAGAGACCACTGAAATAGATGGGATGTTCTTAAACTACTGTTTTGGGATTCAGATATGAAATTGGCAATATTACTAATGAGGTTAATGTAGTCAGAGATTCCAAATATTGAGGTTGTCACAATGAATGGGATAAGCTACCCTCCTGCATGTTATGTGGCTCCCTTAATATTTTGTGTTGTAGATTCTGAATCCAGGCCCTTACAACTGATATATGGATTGTGTTCTCAGGATTCTTTAGAACAACAAATTTATTTTCATTATCTAGGAAAGCAATTTGTTTCACTTCATCATCTACTGTATATTGTCATAAGTAAGTCAGATATGCAGGGGGAAGAAATATATTGATACATTTTTATTAAGATTTATCACTTAATAGCTTTGTTACCAAACATGGGTTTCCAGTAAGTTTTTGTCTTGGTTTGGAGATATTAAATATTATTATCCATGCGTTTTTAAAAAGAGATGTCTTGTATTAAAATGCCAATGGTAAGTGACTTAACCCATACTTTCTCTTGGAGAGTCATACTGCTTGCCCAATCCTGACTACTCCATGCTGCTCTTCCATTGTGATTATGAGAACAGTTAAAAAAGAAGAGACCTGGGCAATGCAAGAAGTCTGGGGATTTCACCGTGAGGAGAAAACTAAGGGGCTGATTTACTAACCCACGAATCCGACCCGAATTGGAAAAGTTCCGACTTGAAAACGAACATTTTGCGACTTTTTCGTATGTTTTGCGATTTTTTCGGATTCTGTACGAATTTTTCGTTACCAATACGATTTTTGCATAAAAACGCGAGTTTTTCGTATCCATTACGAAAGTTGCGTAAAAAGTTGCGCATTTTGCGTAGCGTTAAAACTTACGTGAAAAGTTGCGCATTTTTCGTAGCGTTAAGTTTTAACGCTACGAAAAATGCGCAACTTTTCACGTAAGTTTTAACGCTACGCAAAATGCGCAACTTTTTACGCAACTTTCGTAATGGATAGGAAAACTCGCGTTTTTACGCAAAAATCGTATTGGATCCGAAAAATTTGTAAAGAATCCGAAAAAATCGCAAAACATACGAAAAAATCGCAAAGTACCGATCATTACGAAAAAAACGCAATCGGACTCCATTCGACCCGTTCGTGGGTAAGTGAATCAGCCCCTAAGTATTATATATACTGTTGTTGAATAATAACTGCCAGAAACCTGCTGAAGATCTATAGCGGGTGACTAACCACTCCGAAATGACTTTCCAGCGACGTGTAGGCTTTGCCAACGACGATTCCTTTTGTTTCCAGTGGAAAGGCATTTCAGAGCCCCTGGTAGCAGAGATATATCATGGGCAACTAAAATGCTCCATCAGACATTATCCTAAAGGTACTTGGGTCCAATGTACTTACACCTTTGCTAAAACATATGCTATAGCTGAAATTTATTCCTTGACACCCCCCCCCAAAAGGACTGCTCTAATTCTGGGAAGATAACCCTAAAACTTTCACTAGTTACATCACATTTGCAATGAAAACATACCTGTTGCGTTTCTGTTTATCTTTTGTATTTATTCATTTGTATCTGTTTATCTTTTGTGCCTGCACTGTGCAAGCTAAAAATATATATTTACATACAACTTGTTGGTGGCTTTGGGTTTTATATCAAATTTTATTTTGTGCCAAAGTATTCCACAAGTGCCTAATCTCTGAGTTACTGTTTCTTAGTCCCTGCCACGCTGGAGCTTACAATATAACTTTCTTATCAATAGTAACCCAAACAACCAACCTATGAAGTTTAGGGCAATGATACACGGAGCTACTTCACGCAGCTACTAAATAGATAATAATGATAATTGTCTCTACATGTGTTTTAGCAGCAGCAGTATTGTCTATGGCAGGATATTTTTTGGCGTTTTGTAGCCACACATACATGTGGATACAAAAGGTCACCAAGTGCACCAAGTTAACTATTAGTATTCTTAGTACACAAAAAATAGTATGCTATAGAATGGCCAATTCTAAGCAACTTTCCAGTTGGTCTTTATTATTTAGAATGTTTTTAATTATTTGCCTTCTTCTTCTGACTCTTTCCAACTTTCAAATGGGGGGTCACTAACCCTAGCAGACAAAAAAACTATTGCTCCATTTACTACAATTTTATTGTTATTGTTACATTTTATTACTTATTTTTCTATTCAGGTCCTCTTTTATTCATATGCCAGTCTCTCATTCAAACCACTCCCTGGTTGCTAAGTTAATTTGAACCCTAACCTCAACCCCCAATAATTAAAAAAAAAACACAAATAGTCTTAGAATATTACTCTCTACACAATACTAAAATTTAACTCAAAGGCAAACAATCATCATTGGTGGAACTCAGCACAGGAACTCATTAACCGCCGCAGCACAATGCCACCTAATGCTTTATTGTTGTACAAACATTCTACACCTGTGGATATAGAAAAAAAAATATGCAGTGCACAAAAGTATTGTAGTTTGGAAACTAGAAGATTAGACTGAGAGCTGAACATATATAGAATACAAATGTAGTTACAGGAATAGCAAAAATAATAGCAAAATGCTGAGCTATCAAGTTTAATAGTTCCTGAAAGGGAGCTCCTATATAAGTCTTATTTGATGCTGGATGTATTGCATTTGATTATATTAAATGCCCTGGTTCTTCTTGTTTGTATAGCTGTGTGGGATACATTTTGAAAAAGCAAGGGCATACATATAGGGGCCTACTTATTAAGCTGTGTAAAAAACGGCAACAAAATTAGGAACACCTGCCATCACCGCATTAAAAAATTGCATAATTTGATTTGCGTTTTTTCTTCCACTGGAACGTAATATAATGGTATAAAATTTGGCATTCGGACGGTGTAATTTGCAATTTTTTCATTGAATTTTATTTTACATAGCATAATAAATAGGCCCCATATTACAAAGACTATCGATCATCCTACTGCCACCCATCATCTGATATAATTCACTGGAAACTGCTTTAACAAAAATATTTGATTGGCTGCTCTGTGATACTAGACCTAGCCAACCTTTGAATCTTTTATTGCATTATAATTGTTTCATTTTATCTGCTAATGTTTAACCTCAGTGGGATTGATAGAGTTGTATCTTGAGTTTTTTCCACTGGAAGTTTGGTGTTGCTTTATAATTGGTTGGCCATTATAAAGCAATGGCAGTTTCTTGAAGGTAGAAGGTTAGTCTTATACTAACTAGTACTTATTTACAGGTACCTTCCCTATTTCGAAGTTTCAAGGCATGGAATGGAGGCCAAAGACATACAGATTTAGTATCCCCTCCCTTCTGTGATGCTAGAGAACATCAAGCATCACATTCTTGCTACAGAGCATGTCTAACTTACTTTAGGTGCTTTCTACAGCAGGGGAGATTAGCAAACTTTTAATTAGCTATTTAAAAGGCAAAAATACATTCACCGTGCAGTGTGTAAGGGTGTCCGCCATCCGCATGGGCTCGATCAGCGCGCTCGTGCACGAAAGAACGTTTGTGGTGCAACGAAAGTTCGGCGACGTGCGTCCGCATGGAAGTGACGCAGTTCAGCGTGCGTCTTGACGCAAGTGCATCCTCGTGTATTGGCGCCATCCTGTTAGTTTAAATAGTTGCCTAGAACTCACCATCTTTGCTTGGTTATCGAGTTTACTCTTGTGCCTAGCGTTTATCCTGATCCTGTTTCTTCATTGCCTGATCTTCTTGCCTGACCTTCGCTTCTGAACCAGTTCTGCCCGCCTCGACCTGGACCTGTCTGACTATTCTCTCGCCTGATCCCGTTGTACCTCGTTTGGCTCTCCGGCCTCTCTCCACTTCCGTGCTTCCTGTTCCCATCCTCAGGCAAGCCTCCGGTAGTGTGGGACATTTGTGGGCTTGTTTACATTGACTTGTCTTCCTGGCCGTGACACAGTGTTATTGCTCTTATCAGAGAGTGCGTTGATCGTAGTCCACATACAGTGTATGTTTAGGGTTTCAGGAACCTGCAAGATTCCAGGGATAAAGCTCCAAAGTGTTGCTGTTCTTCAGTCATATTTATGTTAACATGAAATACAAAGCAATGCACAGCTTCTACTGTTTTAAAATGTTTATGATGTTGAACTCATCAATATAACATTCCTTTACAGGATTACTAATGCTATTTGTGATGTCATAGATCTGATGCACTTTTTTTTTTAGGTAAAGCTGCCCCATGGAAGGTAGAACATTCTGCATAGCTCTGTGTCACTAATTGCAATAAACCTGATGCTTTTCACTGTTACACAGATGAGAAGAACTGTACATAGCAGCCAATCAGATGCTTTGCTTTGGTTTTTAAACTGTTGAAATCAAATTGCTGATTGGTTGCCCTGGGCAACATCACCGGTAATGCTTCACTCCACTTTTTACACAGCATGATAAATATACCCCTTAATGCACTACAAAATATCAGAATTCTGTTTTTGTTTTTTGGGTAATTCTAGAAGACACTGAAGTTCAGTCATAGCTCCAGTTCTACCATACAGCATTTGCTGCTTCCTATACATACCACATCATTTAAACTAACCACATAAATACTCATATTTTGTTCTGTTTAGAATTACAATGGGCTTACCATGTTTCTTCATTGATTTCTGAAATTGCTGGTTTCCTGTTTAATGTAAAACACACATAAAAATCAAATACTAATTGTTGGTAATTTAATTTGGGACTTTGAATGTTGTCCAGATGTCAGAGGCTTCTACAAATTATTTTCTCTTTTTGACATTTTTTGCATAATAATTTAAAATCACAGCCAAATAAAAAAACTATGTGAACTTCATTATAGTAACTGCACCCAGTGCAGTTATAAATACTAAGGGGCAGATTTATCAAAACACGAGTTTGAATCACGAATGGGAAAAAATCGAATTGGAAATGAAAATTTCTGAATATCATGAAAATGCTTACGAAAAAATCATATCATCACGATAATATCATATTGGCGATCCGAAAGTCACGAAATTTTCGTACTGAACGATTGTAAACAGTGACAAAACCGATCCGATTTTTTTGCGCTAAAAATACGAAAAAGTCGTGCAAGCGTTGAAAAAGTTGCATAAGGTACGAAAAAGTCGCGGAAAATATGATTGGACCGATCGAACGAACGCTCGGAGCATTCGTGGATAAGTAAATGTGCCCCTAACTCTTGCTACAATAGCACAGGCATACCCTACAAGAAAAGAATAATGAAAACAATAATATGACTTTGTCCAAAGTAGAGAATTTTAATATCTACAGTCATCTATGTGAGCTCATTTGTTCACATGGCACCATGATGACTGATGCCGACAATATAATTTTGGTACTACTGACCATAATTCAGAGCAATAACATCTCATATCTGTATATATGCAGTCTTGGCTAAAAAATGGAGCTGAAACAATCAATCCTATAGAAAACTTGCAAAGGAAAGGTTTTGAAAGTGGCCATGAATGTGAATGCAAAAGGTCAAGTGCCGACAGTTTCCACAGCATCCTGTATTTGGTGACTTCAATGATATTACAGACTTTAATTATCAAGGTGCCTTATAATTCAAAGCCCAACAATTGGCACAATGTTATTGCTTAGTGTCAACCTTGTTGCACCTAGCACACCTAACCCACAATTGTGAATAAGGAGGATCAGTCTTTAAACATACAGGATTCCATTACAGCTTTGCAGCTACATGACTACAATAATGGGCCTGACAAAAGGCAGAGGAACTCTGAACAGCAACACTTATTTATCTTAGACCCTCCTGCTCCTGGGGTAGCAAGGCAACATCTGAGCCTTGGACCTGCACTTGTCATTGATCGGAGCAACTATATACTAAGCACTAAGATTTATTATAGTTGTCCAGCCACATGTAAATTTTGTTGTACTAACTTAAAAGAAATTAATGAAAAATATTGTCAAAAGAGGGCTGCCATATTTGTGCAGTAGCATTTGAAGCTAAAACTGACAGGTTGAGAAGGGACAGTCAGATTGGAAAAACAGTCAGGTTTAGGAACTTGAAGTAACAATTACTTACAAAGCACATCTTTCTGTGACAAATGATCAACACAACCTATAGGGCACTTTATATGTACATTAATATTTTGAAAAGTAGTTTTTTAGTGTTAGTATCACTTTAAAGCTGAACATCTCAAACATGCCAGCATTTAAACATATTAAAACAGACAAGGCTAACAACTAATGCTACATTTCCTAACAGCAGTTGCCCAACATGTGATTTTAGATGATTGCCATTCCAAGGAGTGATTTCATACATTTTGATGTCTACATGCAGTGCTATTAGTCACTTGGGCAACAAAACACTTAAAATCGCTGTTATTGTTTCTGCCCTAAGGCAAAGCATGTAGAATAATTAACTTCCACTATACAATGCCTGGAGTTTTTTTCCTAGGGAGGCACCGAATCCAGGATTATGTTCTGAATTTGGCCAAGACTCAGACCTTTTCAGCAGGATTGGGATTCGTGTGAATCCATGCCTCTGGCCAAACCAAATCTGAATCCTGAAAATCACGTGACCTTTTGTCACATAAACAAATGCAAATTAGGATTCGGATTCAGTTCGATATTTGGCCAAATTTTCCACAAAGAATTCAGAGTTTGGCCGGATCTTAAAATAGTGGATTTGTTTAGTGACAGAAATTGGCGACAATTTTGTGGTTACTTGGAGATAGTTTTTTACAAAGCTTGCAAATCAAATTGCAAACTGGTGACAGTTTTGTGGTTACATGGTGACAATTCTTCCACTAGTTTTTCGTAAACCTTGCAAATCATCTTAAGTAGCATGGATGCGATAGTTGATAACCTAAAAAATCTTCTATGACAGAAGTGATGTCATTTAAGTAAACTGGCTTTGGGCTTTTGTTGTCGTCTTTTTCTGGCACAAGTTATTAACATCATCTATTAAACTTTAGGAAACAGACACCAAAATTTACACAGGTGCAGTAACCTATAGCAACCATTAATATGTATTTAAAAAGGTAACAAGTAAATTCTACATGCTGATTGGTTACTTTGTGGATCGGACTGTAAAACAGTTTGCACCTTTTATTACATAAGCTTCTTCAAGGTCAGAGTGTCAGCGACCCTACCTGTCTGTGCACTTCCTGCATTCAGTTAACCCTAGGTATAAGCTGTCCAAAAATGCTTGGTATTAACATTCTAAGAATGCAAATATTTTAGAAACAGCTAAATCAGAGTAGCATCATAAGTAAGTTTACATAATTTTATTTTTTCATTAAAGCTTTGGTATTGTGACTTTCCTTGGGTCAGGTTGGAGCTGCAGAGTGCCATTGAGCCCTATGGGAGACTTTCCTTGGGCCGGGTTGGAGCTGCAGAGTGCCATTGAGCCCTATGAGAGACTTTCCTTGGGCCGGGTTGGAGCTGCAGAGTGCCATTGAGCCCTATGGGAGACTTTCCTTGGGCCAGGTTGGAGCTGCAGAGTGCCATTGAGTCCCATGGGAGGCTTCCAAAATCATGCACAGAAGGATCAAAGTCAGAAAGGTTTTCCCACCATTTACGATCGTTCTGATACGAAAATTTTGTGACTTTGTGATCGCCAATACGATTTTATCGTGACTATTATAATTTTGTCGTAAGCATTGTCATGACATTTCTGATGATCAGAAATTATCGTATTTAAACCGAATTTTACCCATTTCAGGATTCGAACTCGTACTTTGATGAATCTGCCCCTTTGGATAACTTTAAAACTTTACTGGGGATTGATGCTCAAATTCAACCAATGCTATTACAAAAATTCACTTTACTGTAGTGGATGATCAATAACTATGTTTCACAAATAGGGTTCATATTTTTCTTATAGGTTTTGATATATAAATAGTTTATTAGTGTGTGTCACAGGTTGCAGCCAGAGAAAAAAAGGATAATGAACCCACAAGCTATTGTAAGAAAACAATTTAAACTGTTTGTGAAATAGATTTATTAAACATCTACTACAGTTAAGGGGATTTTTATGATAGCCCCCCTTTAAGTAAAATGTTATGGGTCTTCAAATACATGGATAAATCCATTCATTATCATTTTGTGCCAGCTAAGTACCATTGCTTCAACTTTGTTCTGTTTTTGCTAGTAAGTGATTCGGGGAGAGGTTACTGGAACAATAGGAGTAAACATCTAATCAGAATATTTCCAGTAAATAACTACGAGGTTGTAATGTCGATCTGCACTAGTTGCATTGGCAAAGCACTGCTGAGAGTTAAACAGGGATTTTTTAAAGTGAAGCTCAGTCTCCTTTCACAGACAAATGAATCCTGGAAAAACTATTATAGTAATAATAAAGTCATTAAGCAATGCAGTGGACTTAATCTATAGACTATTTAATATGGCTAATGTGAAAAATACTGATCTCCATCGTCTCTAATTCAGGCAATAAGGCGCCAGAAATATCAATGAAGTGAAAGGTCAATAAATTGCCTGTGTAATTTAAAATGACAAGGCACAGGATAAATTGAAGAATTCGAGCAAAATTGAATTGCCCAGTATGTTCAAGCCAGGTACTTGTTATAGCTATAGTAATTAGATTCTGATATACTGTATTTATAACTGTATGTATTTATATCTTTTTCACTTCACTATTTTAGGATTTGTTTATCTTTCAGTATCAAGTAGTATTAAGTAGAATTTCTTGGTTCTAGGAATCAATAGACTGTAACAATAAACTGTACCACATCTGAGCAGCTGTCAGTCAAATGAAATGCTGTTTAGCTAAAATTTAATTTAAGGGATAAGTAAGTAGTAAAATCTCCTCAAATTACACTAAACAGCCTCCAGAATAACATACCTTTCTCCCTGCATGCAAATTTAGTTTGTTTCTCCATTACAAGCAGCTGAACTGCAGCTCTTTTATGGACTTCCTTGTCTAATGTGAAGCTAGACACCCCCCCCATTTGTTTCCTGAGCACTCCTTCTCTCTCCGAATATGAAGCTGTCAAGGAAGTGCCTGCTGGGCATGCTCACTGCCTCTGCTCCAAATAAAATCAATCAGACATGTGCAGTAGGCACCTCTTTGAGGTCATCATAGTTGGCGAGAGGAGTGCTCTAGTGATGTGCGGGCCGGCAGGACCGCGGGTGGGGCATGTTTAGGCCAACCTAGGCACATCACCTGCAGGTTGTGGGTGGGTTAGGGATGAGTTCTTCTGCTCAGCCTCCCTGCCCGCAACCTTACACTGTTGGCAGCTCTCTTCCAGCTTTTCTATTTATAGGCATGCTCTCATGAAGCCCCATCCCTTTTGTGACATCATTGTGGGGCGGGCACGGGTCTATAAATAGAGGGAGTGAGCCAGGTAGGGTTCGGGTTGGGAGCGGGCAGGTTAGGGGTCACTAGAAAAAGCAAAAGGGGGTGGAGCTTCACGCTACACAAGGAAGTCAGTAAAAGAGCTGTAGTTGAACTGGCTGTAATAGAGAGGGGGTTATGTAATAGAGAGGGGTTATGTAATAAAGGCACTAAGTTTGCCCAAGTGCAGGAACCTGTAGCAACTAATCAGCAGGTAGCATTTACTGGTCACCTGTTTCAAAGCAAACATCTTATTGGTTGCTGTGGGTTACTGCACCTAGGCAAAAGTAATGCCTTTGATTACATATGGGGGTTTATTTTGATTAGTCCTGTTTTATATAAAACACAGACAAAGATTAGACATCCTCTGCACTATCAATATCAATATATTTAGGATATTTTAAAATATTTGATGCATACAAATACCAAAAATTACCTGTTTTGTTTAAAGGGGAGGGAATTTTTGGAAGCTGTGCACAAAACATCTTAATGTCCTAAATATATTGATATGGGTTAATGCAAAGAATTTTTGTGTTTGTCTGTATCACAAATGAAATATCACAGGAATTCTTCAAAACTGCAATATTGCTGCATTGCCAAATTTAACAAAAAGATGGCAAAGTATTGCTTTTTTATTTGTAAGATAATTGTAGTCTTTTACAGGGGACCAAGCTGTAAAAGTATGTAAAGAGGCTGTTGGGAGCCAAGGATGTAAAGAGCCCAGTGTGCAAATGTGTGTGAAAAGCAAACTAACTTATGCAGGATTATAGCGGAGGGGACACAAAATGCATTAATACCATGAGAGTTAACTGAGTGAGTAATGATTTGGTAAAAAGCTCCTTTCTCTGAAACAAATCACTTTAGCATAAAAAAGGGCTTGGTAAATCTCAAAGTGGTATTGTTGTTGGCCCTATTCCTAATAATACAAATCTACCAAGAAGGTCATAATACATGTGCTTTGCAGTTGTGTAAAAATGTGTGCTTGTATCTATATATTTATATATATATTGTAAAATTAACTACACCTATAATTGTGTTGTGATATTATTTGACAAATGGAAATGAAACAAACACACATCTCAAAATAATCAAGGAGAATTGAAGCCTAGAACTCTCAACATTCATTTAGGACCCCCCAAACCTTGTGGGAGATAATTCTGGGTCCCAATTTGCAAATCCGTTTGATTAATTGAAGAAGCTAGACAGACCCTATAAAATGCAGATTGTGCCTACTTATCTTTTATTCTGCCTACAGGCTCCATAGACTGTATATGACAACATTAATTTGATGTAATCTGGCCCACTGATGTTTTATCTCAACTAAATAGCCTTCTGACTCTGCAAATTGTTAAAGTGGTAATGAATTAATTAATGGGTTAAGTACCCACATTAGTTTATGCATGTTCATTTTTTTTCATATACATTTTTTTTATATAAACTGAGCATCAGTCAGGACTCCCACTGGGCCCCTCTATCTACTTGAGTGAACCACAAGTCACTGGCTGTAACTGGAGTCTGTATGGCAGTAGAGAATATTTAGAGTCAAATGTGGTAATAAAATAATTGATATAAACTTACCCAGGGTTCTTCCTGAGCATGTTTGCAATTTAAATTAATTTTCTATTTTTATCAGTTTCTGGGATATTTGCATTTTCAGACTTCTAATGCTAGGCTGTTGGCTCAACTTAAAGTCAGCAACTGTAGGGTTAACTGAATCCAGGAAGGTCATAGTTAGTGAATGGACAGAGTTACTCTGGACGTTCAAAGAGGGGTTTGGACCAAGTCTGCCTATCAATATAAAACAGTGAATATCTCAGAAACCACTTAAATAAAAAAATGAATGTAAATTGTAAAAGGGTTTAGAGGGCCACTCTGAATAAGCTTGCACACTATTCATATTCTGGGGCTTACAATCCCCTTTGAATTGAGTGAAAAGGTTTTAGCAGAGCGTTATCCAGACTGCTTGGCACCTGGGGTTTTCCGGATAAGGGGTCTTGCTCTAACCATACTATGTCTACTAAAAAATGATTTTTTTTTGCCTCCAGTAAGGATTAATTACTGTATATCTCAGTTGGGATCATGTACAAGGTACTGCTTTATTATTACAGAGAAAAGGGAAATCATTTTTAAAAATGTAAATGATATGCTTAAAATGGAGATGGTCTTTCTGTAATTCTGAGCTTTCTGTCCATAAATCTTTCCCTCTATCAAACTGAGCTTTGTGGCCTGTTATTACATAAAGTACTGATAAGGACATGTCAGCATTGGGATAACATAGTCACTTTTGGCACCGTAGTATCACAAGTGTCATGTTTGCTTTACTTACAATACTTTTTTTAAATTAGTTTAACGATCATTTACATGAACACATATTTATAACATTATCTCTGCTTGCCAATGTGCTCTTGTACTAAGTTCACTGATATGCTGAAATATATCATTCTGGAATGTAACCTCCCTTTTCTAGTCAAAATAGAATTACTCCTCTACAAATGTTATCCCTAGTACATACAGTATATTCAACTGCATATCCTAAATAAACAGCTTAAGGTTTTCCCTAATAAGTCCACTGACGTATGCTGAATATTTTCAAGGGACGCTAGAAGTACAATTTCTTTTCAGACACACCTTTTCCAACAACCCAGATAATTAGCCTTCTTATTTCTACTTTATTAAAAGTAGCAGTTGGTCTCAACATCAATGCTTCCAAAATCGCAGCATTGAGATGCCTCAAATTTAAGTAAGTTATTTTAAAAAATGGTGGAATAAAATGTAGTACTGCCAGCTAAAATCTGTTGAGATATCATAGAAGTCAATGGGAATGGTATCCTTGGAAATTTGGCAAGCAATTTATATGAGCAGAAAAAGGATTTACTAGCTGATTTTCTTCTAGCTTTTATTTGTATTTTATTTAGTTGGCGAAGCCATAAAATGTTAATTTACAGGTTACCCTTTAAACTCCCCCCTGTGCCCCTTGATTACTGAGAACACTCTGGGGTCTTACTTTGAACAGTGTATTAAAAAATATATTTTTATTTTAAATACAGACTATGAGCATTAGTGTATGTTCTAACAGGATATGTCCCATTTTTGACCTGACACCTTGGCATGTTGTGGTGACCAGAAATTGTTAAACAATGACCTAATTAAAGGGGAATCATAGGCATCACACAAAGGTTTGAGATTCTATTAAAATCTGCTTTCTATTAATCAATAATTGTTGTTTTCCAGCCATTAATTAAATAATGTGAATTATGGGATATCTAATAGACCAGGGGTGCCCAAAAGGTAGATAGCGGTCTACCAGTAGATCACCTGGTAGAGCTTGGGGTGGAATGCAGTGGGATGACATCCCAACAATTCATTTTGTCCCCCCAGCACACTGGAGATTTTGAGTGGGGCTGCCCAAGCCATCCCAGTATAGAAGATTGTCCCCACCGGGCCGCTGTATATATTTGTTCCCACTTTATACATGTTTCAGTGTGCAGACTACAAAGTGGGCCATGAAGAAGGGAAGTAAAAACTACTACAATCCTTTCACATTAAACTTGAAGTTGGCACAATAATAATGTTATGTTGGCATTAAATGTGAATTTGGCACTACATTTGTATATTGCTATGTGTATTTGTTAAACATCGATTGATACTTTTTCTTGCACTATTTTAACTGTGGTATATCTCATGATGGAGGCCAGGTGCCAAGGGTAGATCACAGAGTGACAAAGTCTGGGCACCCCTTTAATAGACTGTAAGATTCTGTGGTAGAGAATCTTTATAAGGGGGAAGCATTTACTATGCCCTAGGGCAAAAGTTCGAGAGAACTCTTGCACCCCTTAGTGCACTTTTGCCTTTGGAATGGCTGCACTCTACACCTCACTTGGTATTACAAATGTTGCACAAAATCACAGTCACAGGCCAGCCCTGTCCTTTCAACATGTCATAGGGCAAAGGGTAAGGATAGGGCACCATGGTGACCTGCATCTGCCAAGACAGGTAGGGATTGGAAGGGTGACACCTACATGACTCCTACATCTTGCCCCTTATAAATACAACACTGCCAAACCCAGGCAGAACTATGTCAAATGAGGTCTCTGCACTCCAAAATGGAGACTTGCAGCTGTTCAGTTTTGCTGAAGGCAGTGTGAAAAGTGCAACACAATGGTACACTGCACCTATTTTTTGCACTTTGCACATTACCTTCTCATATGTAATTGGCCCCTATTAGATATTTAGGGGCCTTTTGTAGCAGTTTGGAATGTCTCGTAACTCAAAGAGAGAAGCAGGCTATTCCAAAAATTTTAGAATGTTTAGATACTAAAAGGTCCATCCATATTCCTTATTATACCAGTGCTTTTATTTTGATTTTTCACACATCCCTTGAATGGTCAATAAAATCTCATGCAGGCATATCAAGTCGTATTTACTTTAAAAACTGTCTCTGGGTCTCTGAGTCTGGGAAGCACCTCAGTGATTGACAAGCATTACATAAGCAGATCTGCACTGCACATTAATCCCTTGGGGCAACCTTCATGATCCACACAGACAGATGTGGGGGAGGCCTTCTAAAGGGATCCAAGCAGTGGTGACTGTAAAGCAGCAGGTACCAACAGGCATGTTCAAGAATTCTTTAAGACAAATAATTTTAAAAATGTATGTTATATTTTTGTATAATATTTGCCTATTGGGTTAGAAAAGGTTAGCATTGGGGATTACATGATCTTTCTAAACACCAAACCCATGAAGTCACATGGAATAAATCGTATGGGCTTTCTGTAATCTTGTGACTCTGAACAAAGCATTGTTTAATTTAATCCAACAGAAATATTCACAGATCATGAAAATCAGGGATATAGGGAATTAAGTTTCTCAGTCTCCATCTCTGCATTGCACCTGAATAAATGTAATATTTTCCCTCCCTGGCTGCATACTTTAAGCTTTTGTTTGGCACTGTTTTCCCTACTATGCCTCATACTCTAAGATATGAAACTTGGCTGTGTTGAATTATTTTAGTGATTAAATAGAGCCATCCAATCACTGTTATTTCCTAAAGTGTAACTAGGGTTCATTTAGGATTAGGAAGACAGGGTGGAAAGGTCTGCAGAAATTCTTTATACTAGAAAGGCAGTGTGGTGGACATTTGCATGTACCTGTATAGGCATATATGTAAAACCTGCAGTTTTGTAATTTACGTTATAAAGGAACACCACATATATTATACCACATATAGTATAGGTCGTTTCCTTTATGTAAGGGTTGCCTTGCAGCTCATATTGTAGGTCTGGGTGTTTTTGCCTACCAAGTTTCCTCAGTGTTTTTCATACAAAGTATTTGGTAGTACAGGTATAGAATTTGTTATCCGGAAACCCGTTATCCAGAAAGTTCCAAATTATGGAAAGGCCATTTCCCATAGACTCCATTTTAAACAAATGATTCTAATTTTTAGAAATTATTTCCTTTTTCTCTGTAATATTCAAACAGTGCCTTGTACTTTATTCCAACTAAGATATAATTAATATTTACTGGAAGCAAAACAATCCTATTGGGTTTATTTAATGTTTAAATTATTTTTTAGTAAACCTAAAGCATGGAAATCTAACTACAGAAAGATCCCTTATTCAGAAGATCCCAGGTCCCGAGCATTCTGGATAACAGACCCCATACCTGTAATAAATGTAAAGCAACTGGATATGCTGAGGAATATTGATAATGTTTTACTTCTCATCCTAGCAGCTTTTTTATTTTGCCATTCACTTACTGACTAAGCTAAGGTGTGTTGGTGGGTTGGTATTGGTGGACAGATCCTAAGCCTTAGGATCTGATTTGATTACAATAACTAAAAAAGGATGAACCCTGAATAACTAACAGGGCACAGGCATTGCACAGAAGGGGTTTTCCAGCATCCGATGTTCCTGTTATAGTCATTAAAAGGGACTATGGAGACTCTGATGGGGTAGTGTAATAAACTTGTCTAGTAACCCATAGCAACCAAGCAGCAGGTAGCATTTACTGGTCCACTGCTTCTGAACAAACATCGGATTGCTATTTGTGGGCAAACGTAAGACTTTTTACTACATTACTCCATTAATGTTTTTTTCACTAATGTTTTGTTCAGTATTTTGTACCTTGCTCACTATACCCATAAACCATATAATGTTATCATTTGACATTGTACCTTGTCACTTGTTCTGAATAATAATTATATCTGGGGCAGAGGAAAAGCAATACCTGCTTAAATAAGGGTCCATATGATGACGCCCTGCAATGCTCTAAATATCTTAAAGAATGTTTATCTTCTGCACCATATTCACCAATTGTATCCTCAATAAGCAAACTTTTGAAATTCAGAAAATATTGAAACTCTCCATATTGTTTTACTCATCTCTGTTGCCAATAAATTTGCATGTGTTTTGTAAGTTTCCTTCGTGATGGTTATTTTCCGGATTTGAAAACTGTGGTTTGGGCTGCAAAACGATTTTCCTACAATTTCTTTCTCCAGTAGTATACACAGTATGTTTTACTTGGTCTTTGACTCACAGTTTTCCCAATATACAGTTCATGCACAGAATTCTAGGTTAGCATAGACACATAAACAAAAAGGGGTAATAGAATAATAAATGCGCATGTTTAGACAATGACCACATCCAGATGCAGTCTCATCATGCCCAGACACCATTTTTGTGTTAAATCCTGCCTTTAGATGGTGCTAGAGTGCAAAGACTTGCCAGCAAAATACAATAGAAAATGTCATAGGCCATACCTACCTGGTGGCAAATTTTTGTATTTTTTCCCCTGTTTTAACTGGAAGAGACATAATGCAACAACATGGTACAGGAACTTGGTTGCATCTGTACAAGGCAGAGGTGATCACTTTACCAAAAAAACGGTTAAAATCCATTTGATGCAGAATATGATAGATCATTTTCTGCCCACACATTCCTTTTATTTCTGACCTTGAAATACAGTGGCTTGCAAAAGTATTCGTCCTCCTCGAACTTTTCCACATTTTGTCACATTACAGCCACAAACATGAATCAATTTTATTGGAATTCCACGTGAAAGACCAATACAAAGGGGTGTACACGTGAGAAGTGGAATGAAAATCATACATGATTCCAAACATTTTTTACAAATAAATAACTGCAAAGTGGGGTGTGCGTAATTATTCAGCCCCCTTTGGTCTGAGTGCAGTCAGTTGCCCATAGACATTGCCTGATGAGTGCTAATGACTAAATAGAGTGCACCTGTGTGTAATCTAATGTCAGTACAAATACAGCTGCTCTGTGACGGCCTCAGAGGTTGTCTAAGAGAATATTGGGAGCAACAACACCATGAAGTCCAAAGAACACACCAGACAGGTCAGGGATAAAGTTATTGAGAAATTTAAAGCAGGCTTAGGCTACAAAAAGATTTCCAAAGCCTTGAACATCCCACGGAGCACTGTTCAAGCGATCATTCAGAAATGGAAGGAGTATGGCACAACTGTAAACCTACTACAGAGACCTTATCCGCACTCCCTAGCACTCCAAAATTATATGCCCGGTGCACACTGCTGGAGGGATCGGCACCCTCCAAAACCAGTACAACCACAAGAAAAGGCAAATGGCACTCAGGGCTACAAACAAGGGAAAACCCTTAAAAAGTTTATTGCGGAGGTGCACCTCCGCAATAAACTTTTTAAGGGTTTTCCCTTGTTTGTAGCCCTGAGTGCCATTTGCCTTTTCTTGTGGTTACAACTGTAAACCTACCAAGACAAGGCCGTCCACCTAAACTCACAAGCCGAACAAGGAGAGCGCTGATCAGAAATGCAGCCAAGAGGCCCATGGTGACTCTGGACGAGCTGCAGAGATCTACAGCTCAGGTGGGGGAATCTGTCCATAGGACAACTATTAGTCGTGCACTGCACAAAGTTGGCCTTTATGGAAGAGTGGCAAGAAGAAAGCCATTGTTAACAGAAAACCATAAGAAGTCCCATTTGCAGTTTGCCACAAGCCATGTGGGGGACACAGCCATGTGGAAGAAGGTGCTCTGGTCAAATGAGACCAAAATGGAACTTTTTGGCCAAAATGCAAAACGCTATGTGTGGCGGAAAACTAACACTGCACATCACTCTGAACACACCATCCCCACTGTCAAATATGGTGGTGGCAGCATCATGCTCTGGGGATGCATCTCTTCAGCAGGGACAGGGAAGCTGATCAGAGTTGATGGGAAGATGGATGGAGCCAAATACAGGGCAATCTTGGAAGAAAACCTCTTGGAGTCTGCAAAAGACTTGAGACTGGGGTGGAGGTTCACCTTCCAGCAGGACAACGACCCTAAACATAAAGCCAGGGCAACAATGGAATGGTTTAAAACAAAACATATCCATGTGTTAGAATGGCCAAGTCAAAGTCCAGATCTAAATCCAATCGAGAATCTGTGGCAAGATCTGAAAACTGCTGTTCACAAACGCTGTCCATCTAATCTGACTGAGCTGGAGCTGTTTTGCAAAGAAGAATGGGCAAGGATTTCAGTCTCTAGATGTGCAAAGCTGGTAGAGACATACCCTAAAAGCCTGGCAGCTGTAATTGCAGCAAAAGGTGGTTCTACAAAGTATTGACTCAGGGGGCTGAATAATTACGCACACCCCACTTTGCAGTTATTTATTTGTAAAAAATGTTTGGAATCATGTATGAATTTCGTTCCACTTCTCACGTGTACACCACTTTGTATTGGTCTTTCACGTGGAATTCCAATAACATTGATTCATGTTTGTGGCTGTAATGTGACAAAATGTGGAAAAGTTCAAGGGGGCCGAATACTTTTGCAAGCCACTGTAGATCTGTATGTTTGATCAGTAATTTAAAATGGTTATTATTTAGCTTTAACCCTCAATAAGCATGGGCAAAACCATGCATTACTAGGCAATACCTTTTTTCAGCAGGGTTTATTGAAACTCAGAAACATGCCAACATTGTACATTATATGGCTTTGCTGCATTTAAAGAGTAAAGGTAAAGTAAAGAGCATTTCAAGTTCACTGAAGCTACAAGCAGACCACACAGTTGATATCTATACTGGTATATTTCTGTTTACCTGGTTATATTTACAGTAGGTCCATGTATACATCTGTGTTTCCCATGACTGCAAAAACTGCAAACAACATGTCTATCTGCTGCATTGATTTTCGCTCAAAAAAACCCCCTAAGCTCTGTGAAACGTTTCATTATTGTTCACTCTCACATAAGTGAGCAGTGTGTGTTTTACACAGCAATATTACCAGAGAACATATTACTTATCTTGGCTAAAACACATTTTGCAGAGAAGTAGTTTAATGATTTTAAGGAAACCTCAGACTATTTTATTATTTATTATTTAAAGGAAACCGCTATGTCTGTTTTTGCACAACTCCAGTCTGGTCCCAAAAAGTCACTTTGTGCTGTGCATGAGACAGTATGAGAGCCAGATGTAGGCCATAAATTTCAGCTTAGGCTAATAATGCTGCAAGTGTGATACATCTTGGCTTAATGCAATCATCATATCATTTTCATGGGAACAAGTGGACTCTTTTCTTGCAGGGACTGGACATCTTCATCTTAAACGTATAGAATCATGAGCCTTGTAACTCCCCTTTTGCAGAGCAGTTTTATTACTCTTTGCATTGATTCCACACAGGTAATTTGCCCCTGAGTAGATCTGAAGTTTGTGGTCTTTTCTAAGCAAGTTACACATTAATATTGTAATCAGAGCTTGGAAACTAGGAATGACAAGTAAATGGTAATTGTTCTTGCCCCCTTTTTTCTGGAATCTTTTCTCTTCTCACCAGTCTCTGCTTTGCCCCACTGTCATTTTAGTAAACTGCATTTGTTCTTGGCCCTTTTCTTTTGGAACCTTTCTCTTCCATTTTCACATGTCTCTGCTTTGCCCCAATGTCAGTTTAGTTTCTGTAGTGTTTGTTCACACCAGCAATTCTGTACATTACACAAGTGTTACAGACATAAATACACTTCATTGTTCAAAATGATGTAGGTCACACAATCAAAGAAGAACTATGTTTAAAATGATGAAATAATGTATCAGTCAAATAATGAATCAGTCAAATGATGCATGTGCTCCCAAGCTGTATCTACTCATGCTGCCATGTCTAGGGTACAGGTTTTATGTCATCACTCACATGAGCCAGAAATAGCAGCTACTATTTACTGGTATTTAAGACTACAAAATTCATGATGCAGCATGGGTGTTCTCTAACTTTCCATAGACTAGGCCAAATAGTCATGATAATATATGTTCGGCAGCCACATTTCATAAACTGATGATGTCATGCAAAGAAGTTAATGAAGCTCTTGAGTAGTAGAAAAAGTAATACAATTATTACTTCACAGAACATAGTCACCAATTTGTATAGCTTGTTTGTTAAATATTTTTAGGTAGTGTCAAAACTAGTGTCTACCCATACACATACATAGGTAATTGCATACCAAGGGAAAGCCCATGAATAGCTTATGGTGCCAGCTCAATGAGTCTTAGGATGTAACTTTCTCAAAGAGTAACTTCAACCCATGAGCCTGAGCATCACAGTTGGGGCTAGGATATCAAAATGTAAACGCATGTAGAAGAACTGTTAAGATCAGGAACCAGTAGTTCCACAAACAGATAAATCATTGCTACCGTAGCCGTCTAATCTCTCTGAAAAGCCTTTCCACCAGCAATAAAGGGAATTGCCGGAGGAAAGGCCAACACACTGCTTTGGCTTTGCTTTCCAAAGTGACTCAAAATTTCCTCCTGCAGGCAACTTCACACAATTTTGGAAAACTGAAGCTATGGGTAGGCCTTTCCAGCGGTGGTTCCCTTTATTGTGGTGGAAAGGATTTTCGAGGAGATTAGTCGCCAGTAGTAGTAGCAGAGATTTATCACGGAGGCTAATCTCTCTGTGGGACGTTACCCTTTGGATTCCACAATGCAAGTGCTTTTTACTATCAATAAACCCTAAGGCAAGATATACACATACTTAAAGGAGAAGGAAAGGTAAAAATCACTGCCAAATGTTAGACACCCCCCAGTGATTGTAATCGCTTTCCTTTTACACCGGGCTGGTGTAGTTTTACCTTTCCTTCTCCTTTAAGCCCATCATAGGCGCCATAGCCTATATAAATTCTTAATTTACAACATGAGGTATCTTTGTTTAGTGCTTATTGTCTTTCAAAAACTAAAACTTCTGTACTTTGTCAATAAAGTATTATTTTCAACTGAGTAATTGTATTTTGGAGTGAAAGCCTTTGTGTGAATGTTGCTGATCACATCTCATACAGTTTTTATTATATTTTTTATTTATGTGCTGTGAGATTATTGGTTTTACATTTTTCTCTAATTACATTTCAATTTAAAGTGAAATTGTATGTTTATCTGATCAGCATATATGTTGTCAATAAATGTTATTTCAATAAGTGTATAACTAGTGCCAAAGCCAACAAGTGTAGGTATTGCTTCACATTCCCACAAAAATACCAGATCTTTCCCTTTGTTGCTTTGTACAGTATAATACTTGTGTGGTCTGGAAGGAAATTAGGCTGCTCAGGAGAAAACCTCTAGAAATACCTTCTAATAATAAAACTCTTGAATTGCATCAGCTGATGTCTGTGACCCCTTTTTGACTATTCAGTGCTGTTATTTTAATTTTAAGAATGCCAAGTGAAAGCTCCTTTCATGAGGTTAGATGAAAAGCTGACAGAGAAATATATATTTTTAAAGCTTTCAAAGTATCTTACTTCTAAACCTGCAGTCACCGGCTGTAGTGTATATTTCTGTTATTGAGTGGCAGTTATGGGGTTAAATGCAAAGTACTTTAAATTCATCTTAGAGCCATTTATTAAATAATAGTCACATGTGGTGGCAAAACAGTGAAAGAACTGACCCCAGTTCTTCTTCACTGCAATGTTACTCTCAGAGTAAAATGGGGCCCTGATTTGGCATTATTAGCAAAAATGGAAACTAGCTTCTAACTGTCAGTAGAGGTCAAGCCAGTCACCCAATGTCCTTTGGTAAACCTCATTTTTATCTCAGTCCATTTCCTTGCTCATTATAAGATATGCAGCTTTATGATACAGCTGTACTGTAGGAAGTTAGGAAGGCTGAAATGTTCTTCTTCGAACCACTGTGGCCAGCTACACACAGAAATGCACAAGCTGCAGTTTTTTAGGTTTTGAGATAGGAGGCCCAGGCAAATGTCTGCACAGAATGTAAGTCCCATTACTTTGCAGAAACAAAGGAAACTTCTCCTAGAGCAGTGCTGTCCAACTGGCAGCCCGCGACCCCCCTCTGTGTGGCCCCCCACCTGTCTGGCTGCTTTGATGGCTTACTCTTGTGTAAGCTTTAAATGGTATCAGTACTGTGATTAACTGCCCCCCCCCCACCCCCCCCCCCCCCCCCCCCCCGCATTGTTCACACCTCAGATTCAGGCTGTAAACCCTCTGTATTGTTTAAAAATGTAATCCCCTGTGTTGCTTACACCTTTTAATCTCTGCATTGTTCACCTCCTGCAGTGTTCACACCTCAGGCTCTAATCACCCACATTGTTCCCCTGTTCACACCTCAGACAGACTGTAGGAGCAGTAGAAACCCACAAATAATCCCTGCACACTACAAAAAGAACATATACTGAGGTTGTACTGCAATTAAAAAGTTTTTTCATATATAGTTATTGTGCAGACTGTAGGAGCAGTGCCAGCATAGTGTCACTGTATGCTGCCTGTGTGTGCCATACAGCATAGGGCAAGCAGAGTATGGCACACACAGGCAGGGTAGGGCAGGCAGAGTATGGCACACACAGGCAGGGTAGGGCAGGCAGAGTATGGCACACACAGGCAGGGTAGGGCAGGCAGAGTATGGCACACACAGGCAGGGTAGGGCAGGCAGAGTATGGCACACACAGGCAGGGTAGGGCAGGCAGAGTATGGCACACACAGGCAGGGTAGGGAAGGCAGAGTATGGCACACACAGGCAGGGTAGGGAAGGCAGAGTATGGCACACGCAGGCAGGGTAGGGAAGGCAGAGTATGGCACACGCAGGCAGGGTAGGGAAGGCAGAGTGTGGCATACGCAGGCAGGGTAGGGAAGGCAGAGTGTGGCATACGCAGGCAGGGTAGGGCAGGCAGAGTATGGCACACACAAGCAGGGTATGGCACACACAGGCAGGGTAGGGAAGGCAGAGTATGGCAGGTTTTTGCTGTACTACAACCATTAATATGGGTATGGTCATGTGATAACACGGGTGTGGTTTCAAGCGGGTGCGGTTTCAAAAAGGGGAGTGGTCAAAACTGGCTTCCATTATCGGCCCTCCACCACGTAGGTCGGAAAAATTCCGGCCCTTGGTACCACAGAAGTTGGACAGCACTGTCCTAGAGTAATTATAGAGGAGGGTTCCCATTTAGACTTTCAGTTACCACAAAAGGCATCACATACTCACTGACCCAGCAGAAAACACAACTTTCCTATCCCCTTTGGGATCCAGATCCTCCAACATTACTACTATAGCTTTTTAAAGAAGCCTCACCTCTCTAGCCTATTTGGGAAAAAAAACTCCAAAGGCTACTAAAGCAAATATCACCATGACATTCGGCATAACATACTAGCTTTTTTTTCCTGGTTTAAGCTCTTGCTGAATAAACCTGTATTTCAAAAACTCCCATATTTTACCTTTGGAATATGGCTGAACTGAGAGACAATCTACTTTACTGGAATTATTGCCTGCACACCTTATTATGCATTTCACTTCAATGGAGATATTTCATATGTTATAGATATATTAATGTTTTATATGCTGTTAATATGGTACACGTAACTTGCTATGTTCTACCAATCATGCCATGGGGACAGAAATTATAGTATATTCACTCTTAATGTTAAGGGTCTTAATTCCCCTACTAAACAAAGTATATAAAATCACATGCAGATGTTGTCACTCTACAGGAAACACATTGGGCCATGAAAGGGCCATCACCTTATTTACTGTACATAGTTCTTTTCCACAAATACTATCCACAACTGACACTACTAAAAAACATGGAGTGGCTATAGCGTCCCATCTTCATGTGCATTTTACTCCTGAAATGGTTATATCAGACCGTGATTGTAGGTTCTTGGTATTAATTGGCTCAATTTTGGGTAAACTATTACATTTATTCAATTAACCCTATCATTATATGTCATCTTCACTTATGGGCATCAGTAAAACTTAAATGAATTCCACATACCTCACAAAGCTATCTACAGCCTTTAGTGGGTAACCCAGATTTTATACCAAGTTTAAATCATTTAGTGTTAAAGTGGTGGACTGATAACGGATTTATATGCCTACATGACTTGCTGACTCCTCGAGGTTTAAAATCTTTAACTTTGCTACAGGAATCTTATGCTATTCCCAACTCCAAAATATTCCAATACAGACAAATTTAGCACTTTGTTAACCCTCAGCCCCACATTAGAATGCTCAGCATACAAACTCTGCTGCCATAATCCCTCTCACTCTAAGAATATTATACTGTATCTGTGAATTACACCCAGCTAATTGATACTCCAAATGCCTCACATGCCCATATGAAAGCATAAGATGCTGATCTTGGATCTTTGCTTTATTTAAAAACTTGGGAGAAAATCTGGTTATCCATCCAAAAGCTCTCTCCTAATGTGGGAAAGAAGCTGCTTATAAAGTAATGTATCATTGGTATCAGCCAGCATACTATATATTCAAGTGTCCCGCAAACTTGTTTCAGGAGTTACCCTGACAGAGGGGACTATTTACATGCTTGGCGGCATTTCCCTGTTGTTTCTGCTCTTTGGTTGGAAGTATCTCAATTTATCTCACAACTTATTTCTATCCAACTAACCATAGAAATAGCATTGCTGTTACTTCCTCACTAAACTTTCCCTGGAGCAACAAATATTAGTAGACAAGATACTTGCAGCTACTCAATGCATTGGCTAGCTTGTTCCCTCTCTATAACAATGGTAAAAAGGACTTACGTTTATCCAATCAATGCACTCTCAGCTGTTTTATATAATAAGCTGGACTTGCATTTTAGTATTTTGCTACCATGGCATACTTACCTTTCCACTGAGATACCCTCTTAATCTGTATTTCAATTTTGGTCACACCATATCAACACTGGGACATAACATCTATAAATTCTCTCACAATACTATTCAGCTAGGGCAAACTCAATGGTCACTTACTTGCTTTGGCCTCTTTTTTTTTTTTGGTAACTTTTTTTTTAGATGATCTGTACTTGATCACAACTAAGAAATAAATAATCCATATTGGAGGCAGAATTATCCTGTTGGGTTTATTCAATGTTCAAAATAATATTTTAGAAGACAAAGTATGAAGACCCAAATTTAAGAAAGACCCCCTCATCCAGAAAATGCAAGGTCCCAAGCATTCTGGATAACAGGTCCAATACATGTATATAAATGTAACAACTTAGCTGTAGTCATTTCCCATTTAAGACTCCAGGATTTGGAGTCTTGGTTGGAACATTGTCTTGATGGTACATGAAATTAGGACAAGCAGTGCAGGAAAAATAGCATAGGACAGACATATATTGCTTTCAATAGGCACTAAATTTATAAATAACTTAACATTTGTAATTAATGTATTCAAGTGCTTTTATTATACAAAATGTTATGCAACATATTTAGGCTTACAACCCCTTATGATGAATTACTTGGCCCCCTGAAACATAAATCAGCTGCGTAATGCGGGATCTAGAAAGATATTCAGTATTATTAAGAATGTGTTATGTTAAAGACTAAAATAACTAAGAAAATCAATTTTGGAACAGGCAGTTTTTGGTAAGGACAAAAACTTTTTAGTGAGCTGTATGAAAATTTTGAAGATCTCTCTTGAGCAGTAACATTATTTTTAAATTGTTCCATGCTCACCATGCATTTAACTAGATTCTGGAAGTTAGAAAACCACTGCTTTAATAATATAATATGAGTTTCCCAGAGCTCTGGCCTGCCTCCCTGCAAGGAATTCAATTAGCAATAAGAAAACAATGTTTTGGTTCACAACCCAGCTGCCTCTGTGCTATGGAAAGAGCATTTCAAAGATAGACTGTGGTGTTAATGCAAGACCCATAACCGCCTCTGCTTCTTTTACTCTGTAATGTCAGTTTCTGGACTCAGCATAATTACCATTGTATGTTTTAATGCCACTGAGGATCAGGCCTTGTTACAATCTTCCTCATCCTTAAGGCATCAGGAAAAGAAAAGCAACATTCTCAGTCTGATGGAACTGACAACCCAACTATGGCTGAATTAGTAAATCAACATGGGTGACCTCCTGTCACTCTCTTCAGCACTCCGTAGAGAATTGGGGTTAGCAAGTCATTAACCTTAACGGCCAGAGAGTAAAAGTCAACAAAACACATCTGAAGCTTGCCACAAAATGGAAGTTTTTTTTGATGCTCCTGTCTCTTTGATGATGCTTTTTATCATGTCCTTGAAACAGAAGTCAGAAAAATGTCATGACTTCAAGAGGAAATATATATATTTTTTAAATTAACTATTTACTTACCATGTCCTACTCAAACAAAATATAATGTGCTGCCCAAAATATCTGTATCTCTTATAGATAACAACTATTAGTAGTAAAATTCAGAATAGAGTAATGATTAGGAAGCAGCCATATTGAATTCTATCAAAACTACAAGGCGAATATAGCACTTAATTATTGGGATAGTACTATTCTTTAAATATTTATCCCAGGTATTTGTATCCAAGATATTTGAAATAAGCAAGATGCAGAACTATTACTTATTATGTGTGAGTTTTATTAATTATACCCATTACTCAGGCTGTGTATATTTAAAAGGGAACTCCACCCAAACACAATTTAAGGTTTTTGAAAAGTAAACACAACTTCCCACAATTCCCTGCACATGTGATGTCAATACACCATCACAGTGTAATGCATTGTGGGTTATGTAGTTCCTAAATGCTGTCTGTAAGCTGTGGAAAAGTTGTTACAATTTGTAACATCAGTGTTTTAGTCCCTCTTCCCTTGCCAGGACTTCAAATGATGCAGAAAGAAAAGAACTGTTTTACAGCTGGATTTCAGCAAATAAACAAAATATTTATTTATACTTTTTAAAGGAACAGATTATAGTGATATGTATATTAGGGGTTATTTAACAAATTTTGGTTCAGAAGCCAGAGTTCCCTTTCAAATTGCATTATGGCCACTTAGGCTGATGCCACACGTGGCGTAGGGCTGATTTTTTCGGCAAGCAGAAAAACGCTTGCCGAAAATTCAGCCCTACGCCTGCTACTTGTGCCTGCACCCGAATGAATGGAATACGCTCGGGTGCAGGCACATGTAGCCGATATACGCATGAAAACGCGAGACTTTGCATTCTCTCGCGTTTTCATGCGTATATTGGCTACATGTGCCTGTACCTGAGCGTATTCCATTCATTCGGGTGCAGGCACAAGTAGCAGGTGTAGGGCTGAATTTTCGCCAAGCGTTTTTCCGCTTGCTGAAAAAATCAGCCCTACGCCACGTGGGGCATCAGCCTTAGACAGGGACCCTGCAAATTTCACCAGCCTGGTGGTGGCAGTAGTTCAAGGGTTCTCTTTGTATGTTGTGTCAATAGCTGCAACTACGATATTTGCAGCAGAAGGATGAGACTCAGTTTTGATATTTTGCTATGGTTTGCCCAGCATTAGTAAATCATTGTACTGATTAATCTAATACGACTTTGTTTGATACCACATGAAAAAAGAAAAAAAAGTGTAAATGTAAATCACATGCGCTGTATTTAACAGGATCAGATCAAATAAATGATGGAAATTTTTTCCCATACTTTACATGTGACATTGTACAACATATTTACAAAAATCACACCAGTGAGATTATTAACTATAATAAAATGTTATTTTTAATAAAAAAAAAATAGTTTATCTAATTAGTTTTTGGCTTACAATGATTACTACTAGTATACTAGTATTTTGCATTATATATAATATTGTGTTCTAGTAGCAAGGCACACAGGCTGAGAGCTTAGAGAACAGGAAGTGCAACGTACTGCTCATGTTAGATAAACACATAAATGAAACTATTTTCCAACCCTAGATAACACTATTTTGCATCCAAAATTAAATTGCTGCTTCTTTCCAAAGTCAGTAGTGTTGAGAAATTGCCACCGCAGCAGATGGTTTAAATAAGGTTGTTCACTACTTGTTATTGTCAGCCTATTTGTTGTTTGAGACAAATGTGATTAATCATGTTTAATTTCAAGTAAATGCTTGTTTTTTGCTCTCATTGATAAAATCTAGTATGTATGTATATATTTATTTTTATAGAGCTACTGATGTATGCAGCACTGTACAGCAGGACAGTAAATTAATAGAACAAACATGGGTCATTACAATAATAGATGCAAATTAATACAAAGTACAGTTACATTAGAGATTAAGAGCTAAGTGTCAAAGAGACAAGAGGAAGGAGATCCCTGCCCTGTGGAGCTCACAGTATAAGTAATTCAAAAGCCCGAAGCTTAAAGGAGAAGGAAAGGCTAAGTCACTTGGGAGTGCCAAAATGTTAGGCACCCCCAGTGAATTTAATAGCTTACCTTTTATCCCTTTTGCCCCTGTTAGGAGAAAACCACACCAGCTCGGGGTATCTGCAGCAAGTGCTTCCTCTTCCTTCTTTCTTCTGTCATCGAAATCCCAGGGCCGCCGCATGCGCAGTAGATGAAAAAGCCGACTTTTTTGTTTATGTTCGGCTTTTCACTCTACTGCGCATGTGCAAGCGTGCAAAGATGGAAGAAGGAACAGGAGACAGTCGCTGCCGGTACCCTGGACTGGTACGATTCTCTACTAACAGGGGCACCAGCCCGGGGTACAAGGTAAGCGATTAAAGTCACTCGGGGTGCCTAACATTATGGCACCCCCAAGTGACTTGGCCTTTCCTTTTACTTAAATATTATTAGTAGTAGTAACAGTAATATTATTATTATAGTATATCTATAAAGAGTGTTGTACAGTGGTATGGAGTATGAAAAGCAAAATCAAACTAATCACAAACAACAAAACAAGCATAAACACACCAAGGGGGCCATTTACTAACACCCAGATGTTTTTTTTCCAATTCTAATCTTTTAGTTGCATAGAAAAATTTTTTGGAGATTTATTGTGCGTCAAAACGGCTAAAAATCCAAATCCAGTATTCTGGGTGCCAGCTAAAACTTGCCGAGATCAGGTAGAAGTCAATGGCAGATGTCCCTTCCCTGGAGGATCCATCTATGCTAGGAAAATTTTGAGGTTTTCAGATTTTTAACGCTGTTTTTTTTGTGCGACAAGTCAAAAAAGTAAAGGTTTTGTGTGACAATTCAAAAAAGTAACAGTTTCACGACTTTTCTGCGACATTTACTGTGTGTAAGTTTTCAGTTTTAGTAAATCTGGCCCCAAAAAGTGGAGTAGAAGACTTTCTTTCATATTGTTCTAAACTACTGTCACTCTTTATTTTATCTGTAGGTCCTTATAGAAAGAAAAAAAATGTAATTGTGTTACTAAGGCCTCCTAAAATGCATTTTAAGGTCATCTGAGGTAATGGGCAAAGCATATATTTACTCAGATAGGGTAGGCAATAGTAAGGCACAGTAGGGGATTATTTACAAAGTTATGGCAAGACGCACAATGCAAAAAGGCACATGTTTTGCTCCACAGTATGGACCCTCTCTAAAGGGGACCTGTCACCCAGACATAAAAAGCCGTATAATAAAAACCCTTTTCAAATTATACATGAAACCCAAACTCAATTTTTAATTAACACATCAATACCCATTATAAAAGCATTTAAAAATCCCAGCTGTCAATCATATATTGCCTGCCCCGCTTCTATGCCACTTTCAATTCAGAACTTCTTAGATGTTGCTGCACTCCTCATATCCCCCCCTCCTAATCATCTAATTTTGGAACCAGAGTATGGACATGGGTATCAGATCTCCCCATACTGGCACAGAAAAAAGATTTTGGCAGGGTGAAAAGCTTGCCTTAATAACAGTGTCCACAAAATGGCGCCTGCCTGCATGCTGAAATTGTGAATTTCAAGGCTGAAGAAAATAAGATTCAAATCATTTCTATAGTGTAACTGAAGTTTATTTTCACTTGACTAACACATGGATTTGGAATTATTTCTTAGGGTGACAGGTCCCCTTTAAGTCTGAAACCCTACATATAGCCCATGGGATCTCCATCTAATGTACAAAGGAACTGTTTCTCTCTTGTATAGCATAAGGATATGCTTTAGACATAGACATAATCCCTATACACCATGAGAATGGAAAACTAAAGATTAAAACCTAGAACCCTCACCTGTTCTTGCTATAGAATAGGAAATCATCTGATCTTGCTTATTACATTTAGAGGTCACTACAGCAATAAGCTTCTAAAATTGATTTTTATTTTTTGGCCTTAGGTGGTAGCCGTGTAATAAACAGGCAATTTATAACAGAATCCAGAATAAACTGCATATCTCTTGCGGGATGCTGAATGCCCCAGGCACAATTAGAGCTGGCCTTCATTAAGTTCTTGTTGAAGTGAAACAGCCCTCAAGTTGTAGTTTACTATATCTGTTATGTCATAGTGTTGTTTTATATTAAAATAAAATGAAAATCAGTCTAGCTACCAAACATTAGTAGAAAATGATGATAGTAGAAATGATAGTCCTATGACTTTTCATGGTTTATAGTCTATAGTGCTATTTACAACAAAATAAAACACACAATTTTATTATGAATTTACACTAAGCAAGGGTGTTTTTATACTAAGCGACCAAGAGGCAGATTGACCTTCATTCCTCATGAGATACAAATGTTTGTTATGCAGGACACTCGATAGGGCTGATACAATTTGTCCTTTCAAGTGTGTGAACAAATTGCATACAATCCATAGTTCAGCATACGGCCAAATAAGCACACTGATTGATGATGACCAGGTTGTGTGTGACCCTGTCCTTATATAACTGATACGCCACCCACAAAGAGTAATTCTGCAATGAATTTGGTTTATGGCATTTTTTCAGGTTGCTATTTTAACAGGGCTTGGACTGATGGAGATCAAGTTACCATAACAACATCTTTGAATTTTAATGTAGCGTAATAGTAAAAAAATAAGAAATAAAAATATTACATGTGTTTTTTATATTTAACAATGATGGACACTAACTTTATGTGTTACATCAGATATGAAGAAGTGATGTACATTACAATTGCCTTTCTTAGCCCCAAAATGTTTGCCTATCATCTACTTTTTGTTTTTCTGAAATATTTTCTTTTAAAATGAAAGTAGAGTTACCCTTAAAGTCATGAACATGAACTGAGGGTTGACAAATATATATGTGAACTTTCACCCAGTAGTAAATGTGTTTTAATTTCTGCAACATGTACCTCCAAATCTAGAATTAAATGAATTACCCCCTGCTTTCAGGCCATTGGTTGGGCGTCCCAAACATTCTGCATAATAGATCCTATACCTGAATATCTATCTGTATATCAACATTCCATTCAGGTAGCACTTTAAACAGAAACATCGCACACTCCACACCAGTGTAACTCTGGCACTCTGATCTTTAGAGTATTAACACCATCTTTAATATATTGCAAGCAGGAACTCTTTGTAGCAGCACTTTGTTTTCATTGTATTATTTAGGTAAAGATACATGTTTTACAGCACTGTGGAAAATACCTAAGCCTAGTACCTAAACCATTTCTTTTTACATAGTTTATCTGTTATCTGATAGCTGGGTCCTTAAGTCATACAGGATAAAGTTACCAGATCATGCCAAAAAACAGCACATATCTAAAAAGAATACAGGTAGCAGGCTACGCTCACTGTATTGTATTTTAGATGGAATTTGGATTTTGGAGGCAAAGGTTACCAAAACATTAAAAAGATCATAGATGCTTCTAATCAAGGCTGTTTGCTGGGCTCACTGATTGCATAATAATTGCTTTTGGTGAGTCCAGCAGAATGTGTTGGTTAAAAGCATTCCTGATTTTACAAATGGTTTGGCAACCTTACTACAGGACCCTGTATAGTAGCACCCACTAATGTTAAGACACATAGGGGGCACATTCATCAAAGTACAAGTTTGAATCCTGAAATGGGTAAAATTCAGATGGGATACGATAATTTCTGATGATCGCAAATATCACGAAAATGCTTACAAAAAAATTGTATCAATCACGATAATATCGTATTGGCGATCTGAACAGCGGGAAAACCTTTCTGACTTTGATCCTTCTGTGCATGATTTTGGAAGCCTCCCATAGGAATCAATGGCACTCTGCAGCTCAAACCTGGCCCAAGGAAAGTCTCCCATAGGGCTCAATGGCACTCTGCAGCTCCAACCCGGCCCAAGGAAAGTCTCCCATAGGGCTCAATGGCACTCTGCAGCTCCAACCCGGCCCAAGGAAAGTCTCCCATAGGGCTCAATGGCACTCTGCAGCTCCAACCTGGCCCAAGGAAAGTCTCCCATAGGGCTCAATGGCACTCTGCAGCTCAAACCTGGCCCAAGGAAAGTCACGATACCGATTTCGTACTTGGCACGACAATACGATTTTGTGGCACAAATTTTGTTGCGAAGTACGAAAAAAGTCGCAAAAAATACACACAGTACGAACAAATACAAATTTTTTGTATTTCGGACCTGTCATACTTTGATAAATCAGCCCCATAGAGACTTTTTTATGAAAATATTTGGGCACACTTTGTTGCATGCTTGCAAGAATCACATTGTTCCATTCATTTTCAATGGGGATAAAAATAACTGGGAAAATAAATATAAATAATACAACAAATAAGTTGTTAGAGACAATTCTCATTGACTTCTTTTGAACCTCACCAGCTTTTACTTGGCAAGTTTTTTCTGACAAAGTTTGGAGAATTTTTTCTTTGAAAAATACACACTATTCGCTGTTCTTAAGAGTATTCTCGAGTATATTTGTGTTTTTTTCACTATTGTTTTCTTGAATTATGAAAAATGCAAACTCGAATTTACATTAATTGGCCCCTCAAACTTAAATATGTGCTTATTAATTAAAACAACTCAAAATAAACTCAGTTGAATTAAACCATGAAATCAAACTCAAATGCAGTGAATTTGCATTCTACTTATCACTTTAAATGGGTCTCCAAGCTCTCAAAAAAATATGGAAAATCAAAAAAACTTGCGTGATAATTCGGTGCTGAAATATTTGTTGCACAGAATTTTTTAGTTGCGCGTCAAATTGGGCGTGGTCCTGTAAAAAAAAGGCGCGGGCGTGTCAAAATTGTGTGTGGTCGCGTTAAAAAAAAGCATGGGTGAAAAAAACTAGATGCAAATATGGTCGCGGGCGACAAAAAAAATTGCGCAACAAATGCTTTTCGTGAATTTTTCGCTATTTTGCGAATTTCCTTGCGGTTTGCGAATTTTATGGCGAAGTGAAACGTGACAGATTTGCTCATCACTAGTATTAAGCCATTTAATGTATTGATTTTACTAACTTTTAAATCTCACAGGCGAAATAATGTTTGAATCTAAACCCATGTTTACTATTAATGCTTCTGAGGGCAAGTTTACCCAAATCAGATTCTAGCACTATAGCACCCTGATGTCAAGATGAATACATATATAATTTTTGGTGGTTACAACCACAAAACTAAATTTTTAAAAACAGTAACCTATGTGGATAACATATTCAGCATTGTCATAGCATCACAGCAGAGCCAACTGCCCTAGGACCTTACAAGTACGTTTTCTGTGGGGGAAAATGTATTTTCTACCTAAGGGAGCTAACCTCACAGAAATGCCTCTGTGTTTAAATACAATTCATGATACATTGAGCTTAGGAAGCTGGTAAAGCAATTAGATCACTAAAAAAATTCCCACATGGATTCTAATGACTTTATGCTGACCTGGTCCCTAATGGAAAAGGCATTTGCCTTCCGGCACAACAGATTGATCAGCCACTGGCAAATGCCTCAAAACTGCACACAAAGCTTTATACAGCTCTGCTATGAAAAAGGAAAAACATCTGTCACTCACTATTACATCACACCTTCACACACACAAGCGACTTTGTCCACTCTTTATAGATGCTTACCTATGTTAAAGGGAATGTTTTACTACCTATGGAAAATATATCCATTTTTAGAGATTCAATCCAAAATGAATGTCTTGGATGTCATGAAGTTTGATGGGCACAGGAAGGTGGTATCGGTGGCTCAGATGAGTTAATTATAACATATCTGTGATCCATGAACACAGCGTCAAACCCTGCTGACGGGGCCCAAATAACATCTTGCCATAGTTTTCCCATTAGTCATGTTTTGTGGTCTTTTTGCCAGGTTCTATACATGTTTGTGCATTGGCCTTGGATACAAGCAGTTTGTGAATTGCAGTTCTGCTATGAAGTCCTTCTTTGTGACACACACCATGTGCAGTTTTTGTTCACTAGGTCACATACATGCTTACTAAATTCTGTGGTCATTTTTAAAGTGGAAGTTTTGCAGTGTGTGTATTAAATATCTTAGGTTTATGTCTATCCATGCCTGTGAGCTGTTTTCCTTTGCCCATACAGTTTCATCACGTTTGGCACGGTTAATGGTTTTTTCAAGATACTTGTTGTGAACACTTTAAGGGGTGATCACAATCTTCGCAAATAAGTGGTAAATCTTACCAGTAGTGAAGATGGGTCCGGGTGCTCATGCCCCAGACCTTTCAGCTTAGGGAGCCATCATGGGAAAATCATATGAAGAAAAATGCAGGCAGGCACTCCGGATACTCAAAAAATGCAGAGAGCAGCAGCCAAATTATAATAAAAAAAGTATAAATTTAATTTAGTCCACAAAGGAAGACTTATGGGTTTCGTACCACAGGGTACTTAATCATAGACTCATGCCTATGATTAATTACCCTGTGGTACAAAACGCGTAAGGCTTCCTTTGTTTTTTACATATGGACTAAATAAAATGTATACTTTTTTATTATAATTTGGCTGCTTCTCTGTACATTTTTTGAGTATCCGGTGTGCCTGCCTGCATTTTTATTCACTTGTTGTGAACAAACACACAACTTTGGCACCTGGTATTAAAGTGTTGCTTGCCAGGCATCTTTTTTAGTTAACATATACTGATAAATGGCTACAAACCTAATACGACTAGCCTTTGTCACTGTAGCAATCTTCTGTTGCATTTAAAAATATATTGTTATATTGCTATATTGCTTGTTATTATTATAAACATCTGGCACACAATTACTCATGTTGCACAACATACATTAGCATTTATCTGAATTCAGCAAGGGACCACTTAATAAGAGATGACCCCAGATGTGCACAATTTTGTTGCTACCCAGTGACACTTCTATAACCACTGCAGTATATAGGAATTATAAAGATGTTATTATAAAACAAATATACAATGTACCATCCTTTGGACAGTTCAAGGAATATTTTAACAATGGTTCTGGTTTTGCTTTTTTACTGTATACAGATTACTGGTGTATACAATAGGTATTGCATACAAAAATATGCTTAAAGTGTACTGTGCAATTGCAACCTATGCCAGTACATATAATGTATTTTGGTTCATTGCTGTACAACAACTTCTTCATTGTCTCAAAAAATTCACAGTGCTTGACATGTAAAAATATACCGTCAACGAACTAGCAAAATAATTTGTTAAAAAGAATTGTAGACTGATCAACCAACTGTTTTAGGATTATTCCCAATCCCAAATTAGAATCTTGTGTCTTAAATCTGGAAGCTAGCAATATCTAGATCAGTGTGGCGTGACAATGTGTGCCTTGTTAGATACACGCAAGAGTTTGAGTATGTAATCTATTGTTTTACTGTATACCTGTAAATTTCTCAACTTTAGGGATAAGAATCCTATAATCCGATACGATTAGAATGAATATGGTTCTTATTATCCTGTTAGTTTTCACTCCTGTTGCTTTGCCTTGATCTCTATAGACAGACCTAAATGTGTTTGTAATTTATACTAATATCTGTTAGTGTATTTAACCCATTATCATTTATCGTGTCTTAGAATACATACCTGAAGGCCATGACTTTAGCTTTTTTGTACTTAATCTCAATCAAGTGAACATTTTTATCATGTACTTAAACTAATCTCCTGCAAATTCCTCTCAAACCCTACATTGTTAAAAATAACATGGCAAAAAGCACTGTATTTATCTTATTCAGACAATGCTTGGAATTTTCTTGTAAAATTGTTTACATTGTTATGCCACTTGATATTTTCTTTTTTTTTTTTTAATAGGGATGATTTTAAAGATAGGGCTAACCACCCCAAACACACTTTGCTTTATTTTTCTCAATATAGTGTACACTAAAGGGCTCATTTATTCATTTTTTGAATTAAGGACCTCCAGATAAGTGAGGGATTAATGGGGTAATGTAATAAAAGGCACTAAGTTTGCCCAGGAGCAGTAACCTATAGCAACTAATCAGCAGGTAGAATTTACTGGTCACCTATTTAAAAGCAAATATCTTATTGGTTGCAGTGGGTTACTGCTACTGGCAAACTTATTGCCTTTTGTTAAATATGGGGGGATAAAGTTTATTAAATATCTCATGTTGTTGCTTGGAGTCCAAAATAGCCAGTGTTGAAGCTCACAGCCATACACTAAACTTGCCTATGATATCTTTTATAAAACATGTTAACAGCATTGTTCCTTCTATTTTTGGTTGTCTATATTCTTTCACCTTTTCTCTTTTTTTTAAGTTCTCTTCTCCTTAACAGTTTAAAGTATGCCTAATAAAGAAAAAAACATTTAATTTCATAGATTATATATAATACGTACAACTTTGAATATAGATGGTAGACATGAATATTCTGTAAATTATATCCTTAGTGATGTAATGTGTGTCACGTGGCTCCCTGAAACTTGTGTTTTATAATAAATAAAGTATCCCCGGTTGAAAAAAAATGAGTCCTGCGACCTCATGGTCATTGAATTCCTCCATGACTTATAATAGCTATATATTTTACAATAGGGGGTACATTATTCTATATACAATACATAATATATAATACAACTATGGGACCTGTTATCAAGAATATTCAGTACCTGGGATTTTCCAGATAGGGGTTTTCCCGTAATTTGGACCACCAAAATTTATTTTGAACATTAAATAAACCCAATAGAATTGTTTTGCCTCCTCCTTCCTTCCTCATGGGAGAAGTACTGTTTGGTGCTCGAACATTGGATTTTTTCAGTAAACTCTTTTTGCATTCAGTCCCTATATGTGCGGTACTCTTTCTTTACATACACACACATATATATATATATATATATATATATATATATGTGCTTTTCTAATGCTGTTCTTCTTGTGACCCACCTTCCCATAGGGTTAGAGACACCTTTTTCCTGTTCATTCTCTCTTTTTTTCTGTACGTATGTAAGCTAATATTTAGGTTAAAACGCAGATATTTCAGATATTTTATCCTGTAACTAATGCAATTTAGACCCCAAGAATGTACCACTTTTACATATTGCTAAGCATAGAGCCACTCACAAAGCAGAGAGTACAAATTGTTCCATAAACTGTCTTTAGAGTGTTACAGGCTCATTTAAAAAAAAAAACAAAAAAAACTGAAGAAGCAGAGAAACCCACTGGGAAGTTAATGTTCATGAGTCATAAACCCCTTCTATTTTTTTCTTGCCTGGCCGAGCTCCCATAATGCACTCTTTATTCATATAAAGCAACCTCTTCATGAGAAAGTGTTGCAGTCAAACTTTAATTGGATATACCCTACAGCAGTGCTGTCCAACTTCTGTTGTACCGAGGGCCGGAATTTTTCCGACCTACGTGGTGGAGGGCCGATAATGGAAGCCAGTTTTGACCACTCCCCTTTTTGAAACCGCACCTACTTGAAACCACACCCATGTTATCACATGACCATACCCATATTAATGGTTGTAGTACAGCAAAAACCTGCCATACTCTGCCTGCCCTACCCTGCCTGTGTGTGCCATACTCTGCCTGCCCTACCCTGCCTGTGTGTGCCATACTCGCCTTCCCTACCCTGCCTGTGTGTGCCATACTCTGCCTTCCCTACCCTGTCTGTGTGCCATACTTTCACTGTGTGTGCCATTCTTGGCTGGTTTGTGCCATACTTGGCCTGTGTGTGCCATACCCTGCCTGTGTGTGCCATACCCTGCCTGTGTGTGCCATACCCTGCCTGTGTGTGCCATACCCTGCCTGTGTGTGCCATACCCTGCCTTCATTACCCTGCCTGCATGTGCCATACTCTCACTGTGTTTGCCATTCTTGGCTGGTTTGTGCCATACTTGGCCTGTGTGTGCCATACTCTGCCTGCCCTACCCTGCCTGTGTGTGCCATACTCTGCCTTTATTACCCTGCCTGCGTGTGCCATACTCTCACTGTGTTTGCCATTCTTGGCTGGTTTGTGCCATACTTGGCCTGTGTGTGCCATACTCTGCCTGTGTGTGCCATACTCTGCCTTCCCTACCCTGCCTGTGTGTGCCATACTCTGCCTGTGTGTGCCATACTCTGCCTTCCCTACCCTGCCTGTGTGTGCCATACTCTGCTTGCCCTATGATGCCTGTGTGTATGGCACACACAGGCAGCCTACAGTGACACAATGCTGGCACTGCTCCTACAGTCTGCAAAATAACTATATATTAAAAAACTTTTTAATTGAAGTACCACCTCAGTATATGTTCTTTTTGCAGTGTGCAGGGATTATTTGTGGGTTTCTACTGCTCCTGCTTTAAGCAATTAGTTTCAAAAGTTAAAGAATTAATTTTATTTAGTACAAATATATCATTTATATCTTAGAAAAGATGAAGTGTACTGAATATCAACAAGAGAGTTCCAAGTAGTTTCCTTTGTTGAGTTGGTCTAGCATTATGGTAGAGTTCTTTTCAGTGAAGCTCTCGGGCATTCAGAGTAATTATCATACCTCTGCTGATCATTCACTTCTGCACAATCACCTTTTTACTTCCTTATATGATGTCATGCATAGTACTGGCAGCAGGACAGTCTTATTGACTGTGGCTCCTGTCAGTCTGACACTGCTTCCTGTGCAACAGGAAGTTAGATTTGTGATATGCTGAGTCTGTTCTCCTATGCCATTGCAAGGGAGAAATGAACCAATGACCTTTCAGTTTATGCAACTGGAGAAGTGTGCAGAAGCAACCAATGAAAAGGTCCAATAGCAAAAAAAGTCTCTCTGTCTCTCTGATCAGAGAGACAGATGAAGGACTAATTTAACAGGTATAAAAAGTAGCCTTTCGCCTTTTTTAATGGAAACTGTATTTTCTAACATGTTAATAGCATTGTTTGTGGTCTAATGCCTTTTGGATGCTGAAGATGAACAACCCCTTTAAAGGACATGTAAACCCCACACACAAAATGTAATCAGTAAGCAGCCTGTTTGAAATCTTTAAATACCTGCCACTCTGGTTGTTCAAAGGTTAATAGTAAGGCTGCAGCTTCTTTGTATAAAAGAAAAGGTGAAACAGTAGCAGTGGGTGTGCATGTACTAATCAGAGTTGGCAAGAAGTCAAGGTGAGGGTGATGTTTTGGAACTGAGTCTGAAAAGCTTTAGAAAGTGATTTTAATGGAGCCAATAGTGAATGCTTGCATGGCTGGTGCCTCCATAGGAGCCTCTAATTAGCTACAATCTGTTTGCTATGCCTCATTTCCTATACAGAACAATTTTTGTAATTATTTACAATTTTTAGTACAATGCCAATCAGTTCCTATTCATTTAAATGCAACTTTTACTGCTACCTATAATATAGAATAACTTCCTGTATTGTAAACTAGCCCAAGCTAATGACAGACCGCAGACATGGCTGATCATGGGATCTCTTCTCAATAACTTAAGGGTGTTATGCAAGAGCAGCTTCATTATTTATAAGAAGGTTTATTTTACTGAAGAAACACACCTATGAAGATATGATTATGTTGTACTAATGTACTTTTATCTTTGATGGGGTTCTTAATGTATTATAAACAAATTATTCCTCCCAGCTTTACGGTAAGTTGTGTGCAGAAAGAAAATTTGATTACACACTGACACATTGCTTAGAGCTCCATTAGCAGCTAGACAGTTCCAACAGTGTTTCCTATACATTTTAGGGCTCTGGCGCAAGGAAAGTGGACAAAACACCATGGTTGGCCCTCCACAACCCCTGTTAATAATACATGGAAACCACCTTCTTGGACAAAGAAGTAACAGGTGGGCCTCAGTTGGAAAATAATCCTATGATTCCTTGCAAGCTAAATAATGTATATTGCTGAAATTGTGTACCAAAATACTGTGAAATAACATTTTTTTTTGCATTTTGTAATAAGGTTGAATCCATTATAAATGTATATTATGTCTCCTTAAAGAAGAAGGAAAGGTAAAAACTAAGTACCGGTAAGCTTTATCAGAAAAGTCTATGTAAATACAGCCATAAACATGTATTTTGTAAACATGATGTTCCAGTGTCTGACTTCCTCTCTCAGAAACATCCTAAATCCCATGGCCAGAGTCTGCGCAGTTCTCACCGCTCTCCCCCTCTCCTTCCCCCCCCCCCCCCCCCCACTGGAATGCTAAGAACTCCCCCTTCCCCTTCTTTAGGAATGTGTGATCTCAGCTATAAAGGCTAGAGCTGGAGCAGGAAGGAAGCCACTTAAAATGGCAGCTGCTATCTTAAGCAGAGGGAGAAAGCTTCTAAAGCTGTTTATTCAGGTATGGTAATGGTTTCTGCAAAATAAATATATTGTTCTAGGTGGCACTAATGTGCCAAATCTATTGTCAGTAAAATGCCTTCTCCTTTAAAGGAAAACTATACCCCCAGAATGAATACTTAACAAACAAATAGTTTAGATTATGTTAAGTGACCTATTAAAATATAAGTACATATTGACCTTTTGCATCCTTTCATTTGATCCACCATTTAGTGATGAGCTGGGTGCTCCCTCAGAGATCACATGACAGGAAATAATGCAGCGCTTACTGTAACAGGAAGTAGTGTGGAAGACAGAACTCTGTCCATTCATTGGCTGATGTGGCCTAGCATGTATGTGTGCCTTTTTTCTGTGCACTGTGAATCCTGTGATCCCAGGAAGAGGCCCTTAATTCTTAAAAGAGCAATTTTTTATTTAGTAGTGCCCAATAGCACATACTACTAGAAAAGTATATTTTTTATGAAAATGGTTTATTTAGATGAAGCAGGGTTTTACATATGAGCTTAATTATGCAATATATTTTTATACAGACCTACATTGTTTGGGGGTATAGTTTTCCTTTAATACCTGAGCATACTGTAATGTACAGTTTGTTCATCGGCAATTGTTTTAGTTAGTAATACTAACATGAAAAAACTACTCTTCAAAATATTAATGTACATATAAAGTTCCCTATAGGTCATGTTGATAATTTTTCACTGCTAGGGTTGCTTTTGTAAATAATTGTTACTTGAGGCTCTTAAACCTGACTGGTTTGCCAACCTGACTGTCTCTTTTCAACCTGTCTGACTACTGCTGCGCAAATATGGCAGCCCCCTCATAGAGGAACATGGGGAATCAGATAGGTAATGTAAAATCATTAAGTACTTTTATGGCAAAATTATACAGCTCTTGCACTGACAAAGTGATATTTTTAAAAACAGCTTATAAAATTGGTATAATTGTATTAGGGTATACACCCCCACCCCCTCGCGTGTGCTTAGGCATTCGGCCACTCCCCCACCCCCAACGGCGCATGCACGCCAAAGCAAACACAAGGGGGGGGTGCAATCTGATCGGTCATTGTCTCCACTGCTAATTACAAGCCGCAGGGGCAATGACAAAGTAGCAGGACTAGGGGTAGGCAGCTGCCTCTTCTGCCTACCCCTTGTTCCGGCCCTGATTAAATATAATATTAAAAAAAAATTCAAATGCAACTTTTATTTCGGTTAGTACAATGAAAGTGTTGGTTTAAAATCTTTGAATGTTTTCAACTAAAAGCGCTATTAATTTCTGCGTTAAGTTTAATTTCAGCCAGGATAGTATCTGCAAGGAGTCTGTATGTTATCTGTGTGTCTGTGTGGGTTTCCTCCCACACTCCAAAAACATACAGGTAGGTTAATTGGCTCCTGTTAAAACTGACCCCACTGTGTGTGAATGTGATGGGCCTTAGATTGTAAGCTCCACTGGGGCAGGGACACATCCATTCTGCTCCTTGTAAAATGCTGCAATTCTCAGCATGGTGATGGAATGGTTAATGCTTCTGTCTTGCAGTGCTAGGGTCCTAGGTTTATTTTCATCTAGCTGCATCATAGGCTGTTTGCCCAGTAACTAGAATTGAAGTAGTTTTATATTGTTATTATACGGCTACAACCATGACTGGAAGCTATATAATGAACACTGATGCACTAAGTTGAGTTTTTCTCTTATTCGTTGAAAATGTTTAAATGCACATCATTTAAAAGGAAAGGCCGGCTTATGCAGTTATTGCCTGAACCACAAATATCTTTTGTACAAAGTGTTTTGATGTCTATGGTTTCCCTGTGAGGACAATGCTCTTTGTTTTATTGCCCTTGAAGAAAATTATACAAGAAAAAAGCAGAGGACGACTGGAACACATCTTAAAATAGCTCATATTTACACATACTTTCTTCTGTAAATGGTTCCTTCTTTTATATTTGTGAATGTTAAGAAATGTCTTTTCATGTAGGATTAGTTTTATTTGAACTAAACTTTCCATTAAAATGATGAATTTACATTATTAAACCAAATGTCAAGCAATTGGCTTCTTCCCAACACAAAGAAGGTAATATACAAAGCTTTCTATTCATTGTAAATATTGAGAATTAAATACATGTTTATTACAAAAATAAAAATATAAACAGACACTTTTATTATAGTATTATTCTATAGTGTAGTTGTCATTGAAGTTAAAGAATGGAATAATTATGTTGTGTAGGTATAAGTGGCTGTGTTATACTGCAATATACTAAGTAGTACTAAAGTATTACCCATACACATCCAGATTAGGTTATGCTGTAAGGTCTATGGGGCAGGGGGCTCAGTCCACTAGTTTTTTTTCTATAATCTGCACTTAAACTTGAATGTAATTTTATTTTGTATTTAGTTTTATTACTTATTTCAAAGATTCATAAATTAGGCCCTTAGTCTGCACTACCCAAAGCTGTAACTCATTTCTGCATAAAAAGAACACAGGTTTGCAAAATTAAGAACATAAATTCTTATACTGCAATGTAACATTTTATTAGAGAGTTATGAAATCACTATTTCTAATATAACTTGCATGTAGTACATTACATACACAGCATTCTTGTTCAAGATATATAGGTGCCGTCTTTTTTCTCCTGATAGATAAGTTGCTATGGGTTTTTGAAGCTCAAGTTAAATATCTACCAAGGAAAACCTGTGAGCATTGTGTACATTTTTCTATTTTCATCATATTCCTCCAAGCTATATGTAAAGCTATCAATAAAAATGATATCAGTTGCAAACGTTTGTATCAGGTCTAGTAACCCATAGGAACCATTAAATTGTAACTATTCGTAGAACGTTTGTAAAAACATAATTGAAAGTAAAAGCCTTTTTATATTTACAATTACAACTGACATTACATATGTAACTTAGTAACATAGTAAGTTAGTTTTAAAAAAGACACATGTCCAAAAATGCTTTAAATTCATATGAAAAAAAATGGTCTCTATGGAAAAGGTATAAGACTGTTTAAAGATGCTTATAGAATCCCGGTATATAATATGCTTTGGTTCCTTTTTCTTTCTTTCCTAACCCAAATCTTCCCCCCCCCCCTTTTTTTTTTCTCTTTCTTCTTCTTTTTCCCTTTCTTTCCCTTCCTTTTTGCCTTTCTACCTTCCTTCTTATTCTCTACCTACTCTTTAAAGAGTATAAGTTATGGTTCTTTAAAGTTGTGCGGCCTGAAATATACATTTGTATTGTTAAAACATGTGTAATGGCTACTGACTCCTTGTTTGTAGTTTTTTTTATTTGGAAAAAATAAAAATTGTCAAATTTAAAAAAAAAAAAAAAAAAAGACAAGTTTAAGTCCTTCAAGTTTAACCTGCCTAACTACTAGTTAATCTAGAGCAGTGCTGTCCAACTTCTGTTGTACCGAGGGCCAGAATTTTTCTGACCTACGTGGTGGAGGGCCGATAATGGAAGCCAGTTTTGACCACTCCCCTTTTTGAAACCGCACCCACTTGCAACCACACCCATGTTATCACATGACCATACCCATATTAATGGTTGTAGTACAGCAAAAACCTGCCATACTCTGCCTGCCCTACCCTGCCTGTGTGTGCCATACTCTGCCTTCCCTACCCTGCCTGTGTGTGCCATACTCTGCCTTCCCTACCCTGCCTGTGTGTGCCATACTCTGCCTTCCCTACCCCGCCTGTGTGTGCCATACTTTCACTGTGTGTGCCATTCTTGGCTGGTTTGTGCCATTCTTGGCCTGTGTGCCATACTCTGCCTGCCCTACCCTGCCTGTGTGTGCCATACTCTGCCTTCCCTACCCTGCCTGCGTGTGCCATACTTTCACTGTGTTTGCCATTCTTGGCTGGTTTGTGCCATACTTGGCCTGTGTGTGCCATACTCTGCCTGTGTGTGCCATACTCTGCCTTCCCTACCCTGCCTGTGTGTGCCATACTCTGCTTGCCCTATGATGCCTGTGTGTATGGCACACACAGGCAGCCTACAGTGACACAATGCTGGCACTGCTCCTACAGTCTGCACAATAACTATATATTAAAAAACTTTTTAATTGAAGTACCACCTCAGTATATGTTCTTTTTGTAGTGTGCAGGGATTATTTGTGGGTTTCTACTGCTCCTGAGGTGTGAACAGGGGAACAATGTGTGTGATTACAGCCTGAGGTGTGAACACTGCAGGGGGCGAACAATGCAGAGATTAAAAGGTGTGAACAACACAGGGAATTACATGTTTAAACAATACAGCCTGATTACAGCCTGAATCTGAGGTGAGAACCATGCAGGGGGCAGTTAATCACAGTACTGATACCATTTAAAGCTTACACAAGAGTAAGCCATCAAAGCAGCCAGACAGGTGGGGGGCCACACAGAGGGGGGTCGCGGGCCGCATGCGGCCCGCGGGCCGCCAGTTGGACAGCACTGATCTAGAGGAAGGTATAAAACCCCTTCTCAAGCCTCTCTAATTTGCCTCAGAGGGGAAAAATTCCTCCCTGAATCCAAAATAGCTATCTAATGTATCTTGTAATAAAATGTATGTTGTCATATAGTGAATAATGTACCCCCTATTGTAAAATATATGGCTATTAAAAGGAGTTTCATGACCATATAAAAAGTTTTATTGAGTCATATGAGAGAAATTACATCACTAAGCACCATTTACAACTGAAGACATCACTAAGCACTAAGAATATAATTAACATGATATTCATGACTCTCGTGTATTATATAGCTATAATTATCTTAACAATATGTTGAGTCACTTAGACTGGTTGTATACATGCTTTACTCTAGCAAATTATTTCCTACCTTACAGGAGACCCGAGGCGGTCTTTCAGATGCCACCACCCCTCGCAACCTGCGCTTACCATTCCAAGCATCAGAGTGGTGAAAGGGGCACCACAATAGCACTCTCTGTACTAGAAGAGCCAAATTTTGTCTCTTGAAGTTACTAGGAGCGGCATTTTTCAACTTGCCTCCCTGCTACTTTGAGTCCCTAGATGTTGCTGCAATTCCCAGAACATATTCAGGAATAGGATTTATTATCCAAAATGCTCTGCACTTGGGATTTTCTCTATAAGTGATATTTCTGTAATTTTGATCTCCATACCTTAAGTCTGCTAAAAATCATTTAAATATGAAATAAACCCAATAAAATTGTTTTGCCACTAATATGGATTCATGCAGGTTACCTCAGGTATAAGGTAATGTTTTATTATTACAGAGAAAACTATTTTCTATGGGAATTGCCCTTTCTGTAAATCATATTCCAAATGTGTTCTGTATATAGTACTGCATAAAATAAAGCATCCTAGGAGTTGTAATCCAAGGTTTGGGGAAGTATAAAGCAATAAAGTACCCTAGGAGTTGTAATCCAAGGTTTGGGGAAGTATAAAGCAATAAAGTATCCTAGGAGTTGTAATCCAAGGTTTGGGGAAATATAAAGCAATAAAGTATCCTAGGAGTTGTAATCCAAGGTTTGGGGAAATATAAAGTATCCTAGGAGTTGTAATCCATGGTTTGGGGAAATATAAAGCAATAAAGTATCCTAGGAGTTGTAATCCATGGTTTGGGGAAATATAAAGCAATAAAGTATCCTAGGAGTTGTAATCCAAGGTTTGGGGAAGTATAAAGCAATAAAGTACCCTAGGAGTTGTAATCCAAGGTTTGGGGAAGTATAAAGCAATAAAGTATCCTAGGAGTTGTAATCCAAGGTTTGGGGAAATATAAAGCAATAAAGTATCCTAGGAGTTGTAATCCAAGGTTTGGGGAAATATAAAGTATCCTAGGAGTTGTAATCCATGGTTTGGGGAAATATAAAGCAATAAAGTATCCTAGGAGTTGTAATCCATGGTTTGGGGAAATATAAAGCAATAAAGTATCCTAGGAGTTGTAATCCAAGGTTTGGGGAAGTATAAAGCAATAAAGTACCCTAGGAGTTGTAATCCAAGGTTTGGGGAAGTATAAAGCAATAAAGTATCCTAGGAGTTGTAATCCAAGGTTTGGGGAAGTATAAAGCAATAAAGTATCCTAGGAGTTGTAATCCAAGGTTTGGGGAAGTATAAAGCAATAAAGTATCCTAGGAGTTGTAATCCAAGGTTTGGGGAAGTATAAAGCAATAAAGTACCCTAGGGGGCACATTTACTAACCCATGAACGGGCCAAATGCGTCTGATTGCGTTTTTTTCATAATGATCGGTATTTTGCGATTTTTTCGGAAAATTATTGCGACTTTTTCGTTACTAATACGATTTGTGCGAAAAAACGTGAGTTTTTTGTAGCCATTCCGAAAGTTGCGCAAAATCTGGCGATTTTTCGTAGCGTTAAAACTTGCGCAAAAAGTCGCGATTTTTCTGTAGCGTTAAAACTTGCGTGAAATGTCACACCTTTTAAGTTTTAACGCTACGAAAAAGGCGCGACTTTTCGCGCAAGTTTTAACGCTACGAAAAAATCACCAGATTTTGCGCAACTTTCGGAATGGCTACGAAAAACTTGCGTTTTTTCGCGCAAATCGTATTGGTAACGAAAAAGTCGCGACAATTTCCGAAAAGTCGTAAAGACGCCGAAAAAATCGCAAAAAATACGAAAAAGTCGCAAAATGTTCGTTTTCAAATCGGAATTTTTCCAATTCGGTTCAGATTCGTGTCTTAGTAAATGTGCCCCTAGGAGTTGTAATCCAAGTTTGGGGAAGTTTAAAAATCAGGACTCTACTAATAAGCTGGCAAGACAAAAACAACAGAAATGCCCTGTGCTATAGGCCTACTAGTAACAGCCCTGTAACAAAACAGGATAACTCATAGAATGTTTGTTAGATATTCTGTTTTTCAAAACATTTTACACATTTTTCAGTGGCCTTCAATAACTGTCCCCATTTCAGTCCCATTCTGCAAAAATGTGCTTTGTCCAGGTGCAGCTGGTTTGAAAAATGTGAAGTCATTAAATGAAATCTGATAGGCTGCTGTTTGCTCTACCCAGTTTTTCTAACCTTGGACCTTGGGCCACAGGTTTATAGTAAAAACCACTGTGCAAAGTTTGGGGACCCTGGTTTTAATAGTGTCTGAATGGCAGCAATTTAAATTTCCCCACTGAAAGTCAATGAGTGACATCTGATAGGCTGTTGTTGGCTCCGCCCACTTTTTCTAACGTTGGACCACAGTTATATAGTAAAAACCACTGTGCAAAGTTTGGGGACCCTGGTTTTAATAGTGTCTGAAAGGCAGCAATTTAAATTTCCTCACTGAAAGTCAATGAGTGACATCTGATTGGCCGTTGGTGGCTCCGCCCACTTGTTCTAACCTGGAACTGCAGTTAGCCAGTGACTACCTTTGCAAAGTTTAGGGACCCTAGGATTAATAGTTAAGGAATGGCAGCAGTTTAAATTTAAACCAATAAATGTCAATAGGTGAATAGTGATTGATTGCACAAGCAACCTGCTCCGCTATAGGACAAAGAAGTGTGGAGAGTTTGGGTGTTGTACCCCTAAAACTGTAAGAGGAGTAGCATTTAGAAAACTGGGGGCGCTAAGAATACGAAGAAGAAAAAGCGGAAGAAAAAGCGGAAGAATAAGCTGAAGTCGAAAAACAGTATGTTGGGTTTTTCAAACCACCATAAATACATAAATCTAAAAATCTGTATAATAATGAAAATCTGCTTGTAGTTGCAGGCGGCTTCCTGTGAATGGGATATTTTCCTTTCGACACAAAGTACTGCAATACATCATTTAGCCCATACTTACACATATTGGTATACAAATATTACATGAAAACCTTTGGCTCGGTTGCTATATGTCAACTAAGTGGCAGTTATACAACTGCTCCGACTACTAAGCATACTCCTCCAATCTCACAGTACAAAATATGGATTTGGCTTCTGCAAAGTCAGGTTTACAAGCCCCGTGACAGCAATGTATTGTCATGTGGGGGCTCTTATAGTGTAAAAAGCTCTGTACTCCAAAAGATATAGCTGGAGATATTTTTAAACTAGACAAGACAGAGTTAAGATCCTGTTCCATAATGCTGTCGAAGAAATACTGGCCTTATGTTTGAGAATAATGTCTTATACACCTTTTTTTTTTATAAAGTCTGTATTATTATATTATAATCTATACTGTTTAGAATTGTTTTACTATTTCTAGGAATAATGTTCTTTGGGATACAGCATATACCCAATATACAGTGGTGGTATAAAGAGTGATGCAGCTTGCAAATAACCTCAGGCTACAGTTCTTTTCTAGCAAAGCTGAGAAACATATACAAACACAAATAGACAATGAGCACTTTGTGTATAAAATAAACAGTAAAATTGAATATTCCTTATATACAGTATGCATACAATAACATGTAACTGAAGATGCCCCAAAGAACAATCATTTCAAATAAATACTATTTATCTCCCATATTAAAGCTATTTAGCACTATATACTGTAGGAACCACTATATTCTTACAAGTAAATGCCAATGTGAAAGGAAAATAGTCACTTTCAGGTAAAATAAAAAGCCAAGGACAAGGTACCCTCCAAACATGACCAATTTCCAGCTGAGGTGAAATATTCTCGGCCAAGATTCTTTTCAGTATACTCTGTACTGCCATGTGGCACAGCTGCTGGTCCCACAATGGGGGATAAAACACATTCACATCTTTTTGATTCCATAGTGTTTGCTAAAAAAGTATGGAAGGGTTAGAAGACATTTTTAAAAAAATGCCATATAAAGTAATTTGTACTGTAGAAATGTGACTTGGAGATGCTGCAGGGCCCACAGCATCAGGTTGGTGCACTTAGTGGTTATAAGACCCCATTACGAAGACAATCTTTTCCCTCCACAGGTACTAAGGCATTGATAAGGAAATTGGGAGACAGGCACCTTCTTTTTTAAACTTTTGTTTGCAGTTTATGTATGGCTCTATATATGCTGATTGGAGAACCATGCATTGCACTGATGAGCTAGTCTGTATTTGGGAGTCCAATCAGCATACTGCCCTGGCTGTGCTTTAAAACCTTGTGGGCGAGGCTCTGTTTCTGAGAATTTTAAGAGCAATCCTGGGCCTCCTTCCCAGAATTCCTTCTGCTTTGTATATGAATGAGGAAATCTCTCCTCAACCAAAATATTTTTCAACTGGATCCACTTCCCTGGCTCTATAGATATGTTGATTGGAAAACCATGGATTGTACTGATGAACCTTAATAAAGGCCAGCTGGTCTGCATTTGGGAGTACAATTAGCATGCTCAGTGTCAGACTGGTGAGTCTCGAGCCCCACTGGGGCTGTCACCTCAGGGGCCTGATGCCTCTGCCCCCCCCCCCCACGCAAGGATGCAACGCCTACCTTCCTCCCCGGCAGGGATCGGGTCTGGGTTGGTGGGGCCCAACAGGTTTTTTTTCCCACTGGCCCAGTCCAACCCTGAGCATGAGCATACTGTGCTTTTTAAACCCAGTTGGAAAGGCTCACTCTCTAGGGTAATCCAAGTAAATTGAAATTTTAGGAGTGATCCTGTGTTTTCTTTTCAGAACTCTCTCTGCTTTGAATTCTAGTGAGCATTTCTCTCCTAAACTAAAATGCTTTTATAGTGAATGGAGAACCCCATAAAGTATCAGATACATGCCATTACACATTACAATACTGCCCAGTGTTACAACTGTTCATATATTATCTATTAGCTATTTATGTAGTGTACATGAACAGTATGCTTGATAGAGGCAGTATGAGTGTCATGATACCATATAACACATGTTCTTTCTGCTTCTGGAATAGCCCGGGAATAGCTCAAAACAGCAGGCTGGCAGGAATAGACCCAAAAGAGGGGACATGCCAAGGCCCATTGTCTGTGTGTGCTAATGAAGTACTGACTATACTGAAGATAGAATCACATCTAATGGAATGTACACATTATATTTTAAAAAAACTCAAATTCATTACCTTATTAAAAAAAAACAAGCAATTTTGTTTATTTTCTTGCTTGTATGTATGTATGTATGTATGTATGTTAAAAATCTTCCCCACAAGCAAAAAAATGACTTGCATTGCAAATACTTTAGCATCTGTAGAAGCTTGCTTCTTAGAAATGAAATAAGGTGCGTTACTATACATTACAGGGTCAGCTTGTACCAATCAATCATTCACCGCTTTGCCTTTGAGTATACACATGGTGTTTTCTCTTTTGTGTTAATGCCAAGTGACCCATCAGTTGCTAGTTCTTAATCATTGCTTCTTTGCTGCCAGATGCATCGTTACATTTTTGAACTAGAAGTATTTCAAACTCACATTTTCTAGTGGATTGTAGGCATTTTTAAGTTATTGGGTATGTTAGAAAGGGGATGAATTTTCTTATCTATGTTTTCTTTGTCTTTGGGATCACACTTGAGGCTGATAGGTGCAACTCTTTGCCCTTGCAGAATGAAACACAAACAGCTGTGCAAAGAAGCCTTGTATTTTACATTAAACTGGGCACAATTTGGCACTCCTTAGCACAGGACACACCAAATCCTGGAATCAGACAAATCTTAGTACTTTTTGTAGGCAAATTCCAAGTGCCCTTAAAGAACCCTTAGGGGCCCATTTACTAACCATCAGATTTCTTTTTTATTCTCGATTTGGATTTTTAGTGCTAAAAGTCTCATAAAAAAAAGTCACAATTTTTTTGAGATTTACTAATGTTATTCCATACTACCAATCCAACAATTCGCCATTTAAAACTTGCTGTGTCCATGTAGAAGACTTTCCTGGAAGATCCTTCTTTTGTCTCGAAGCTTTAGAGTTTTCGGATTTTTGACGCTGGTTTCTGTGAGACAATTTGAAAACGTGTGACTTTTTCTTGCACAGACTTTTCCTAACCAATTTCTTTTGTAAATGTTAGACATTTGAGGAAATGAGTTAAGTCAAGTTTGAAAATAAAAAAAAGATAGAAATTATAGAGTTTTAGTAAATCTGCCCTTAAAGTCACGTGAGTCTAAAGCTCTGAACAACCGAAGGAGACAATATTTTGTTTGAAATGTATGTAAATGTAAATGTTGTTCATTATTTTTGATGAAAAAACATACCCATACATTACGGGGCACATTCATCAATTTACGATTGAGTCTGAATACAAAAAAATTAGTATTTTTTTCTAAGTTTTAGAACTGTGCGTAGTTTCTACGATATTTGTATTAATTTGCACAACATTTTTGTATTTGGCGCAACGAGTATGAAAGTTTCAGAATTCATTCAAGCTTCGCAAATGATCATTTCAATAAGAACATTTCAGAACTTTTGGATTGTAAGTACAAAATTTTCGTATTCAAACGAAAAGAATTTTCGTGACATTTGCGATCATCAGAAATGATCGGATTTTGTGATTCAGATTCATATTAGTAAATCTGCCCCTAAGAGTAAAAACTCCATAAAATTTAGACATGTTCTCTTTCTTTGTAAGCAATCTTATTATAGAAGAAGGGTGTCTTTCAGTACTCGAAAAATGTATATGAGTATATTTGAATATCTTCAGGGTAATTAAAAAAACACAAAACTAGCCATGCTGCTTCTTTGTAGGAAGGCAATTTTATTTTCCTCATCTGCCTTTGTACTGTAGTATTATTCTATGCTGCATTTCTAAATAGCCTCTGGCTGCAAGGATATTGCAAGGCACTGCGGGATGTCATTCTGAGAAGTCATAAAACTAGCAATGGAAAGAAGAATTGCCCCAATTTCAAATGTAGACTTAACTAGGTTACTGTTGGGTCATAAACAAAGTAAGACTCAAAGTAGTCTGCATACATATATCAACAGGGCCGGATTTCTACTTGGGGCACCCCAAGGCCGCCCCCATTCGGCACCCCCGCTGCAAAAACGCGAATGCGCATGCCTAACGCAAGCGCCTAACTTAGAACTCCCATACGGAGCAGTGGGGAGATGTCCTCATTGCTCCGTATGGGAGCAAAATGTTAAAATTTGCTTGCGGCGGGGCGGCATGCCGCCCCTGTGTATGTGCCGCCCTAGGCCCGGGCCTTTGTGGCCTCGCCACAAATCCAGGCCTGTATATCAAATGGCAAAATGGGGATTCCCAATGCATTGCCATAAACAAACCACTGCACTTGCCTTTGTATTTGTGTTATTTACAGTACAAACGACATTTCCTTTAGTTCCTGTGTTCTGGAGGTCCATATATTTTGTTAGCAGCCAACGACAAATGCTTAAGCATAAGGTTCATTGTATATTCTCTTAAAAAACAGCTGCCTATTAAATATAGATTTGAGATTTTAATGTCCTATGCATATTTATAACTGAAGATGCACATACATATGGAATATCATAAATAACACTTTTGTGTTGACACATACAGCATATAATAATTGAAGATTTAAATAGCACTTTATACCCAAGAGACTTCACAGAATCTAACGCTTCCTATCTACATTCATCAAGGTTAGCAGCATTCCAGAAAACAGTTAAAAGTGCACTACTCACAATTATAATTCATCCTGTAATAACTGTCTAATGAAGAATATTATATTGCGAAATGCAAATTTTTGTTCTCATTACAATTTTTATTACATTGCCCCCTTGGCACCTTGTCCCTGCGCAGATCACCTGTGGCAGCCCTATAATGTACACCCGAGATCCCCAACCTTTTATACCCGTGAGCCACATTCAAATGGAAAAAATGTTGGGGAGCAACACAAGCATGAAAAAAGTTCCCGGGAGCCCTATAGAGAGCTCTCTTTGGCTTTACACTGGATTTTATGCAATAAACACTTGCCTCCAAGCCAGAAATTAAAAAATGAGCACCTATTTTAAGGCCACTAGGAGCAACATCCAAGGGGTTGGCAAGCAACATGTTGCTCACAAACTACTGGTTGGGGATCATTGATGTACACTGGGACCCACAAATACAGGGGAACAAGCAGGGCCGCCATCAGGGGGGCACAGGGGGTACAGTTGTCCCGGGCCCGGACGATTTTAACTTTTAAAGGGGGCCCGGCGGCGCTACAGTTTTCTTAGTAGCTCGGGCCCCCTTTAATCAATTCCGGGCCCCCTGTCATTGGTGGTCAGCGGGTGATCCTATTGGTCGTGCCCCGTGCGTACATGCATGTCAGTACGCACGGGGCGCAACCTTATAAAAGGGCCTGGCGACTTTCGGCACTCAGAAGTGCAGTGCTGTCATGAACGAAGTACTTCGCCAGAGGAGCCGAACGAGACAAGGGGGGCTGTGCTGTGCTGTGCTGGCTACCAATGTACTAGGGGGGCCCTGCTGACTACCAGTGTACAAGGGGGGCCCTGCAGGCTACCAATGTACTAGGGGGGAGGCACTGCTGGCTACCAATGTACTAGGGGGGAGGCACTGCTGGCTACCAATGTACTAGGGTTGGGGCACTGCTGGCTACCAATGTACTAGGGTTGGGGCACTGCTGGCTACCAATGTACTAGGGTTGGGGCACTGCTGGCTACCAATGTACTAGGGTTGGGGCACTGCTGGCTACCAATGTACTAGGGTTGGGACACTGCTGGCTACCAATGTATTTGGGTTGGGGCACTGCTGGCTACCAATGTACTAGGGGGGGCACTGCTGGCTACCAATGTCTGTGAGTCCTTTGTACTGGTGGGAGGGGGGCCCAGAAAATTTTCTTGTGAGGGGCCCTGTGATTTCTGATGGCGGCCCTGGGAACAAGGCTCATGGTGGATACAGGCATTGCCTCCTTTAGTACAGAAGCAGTAATATTTTTAATGGTTTCTGGGATGATGTCTGATCTGGTAAAGATTATTTCCTATTATTCCCTATTATTTTATATACACACCATCCAAATGTGGTTTTGCTAAAATATGCATGCAGTGTAAAAACCTGATAGGGATGATTCTGAGATAAATATCTCTTCAGCTGCACATTTTTTGTTAACTATATATATGGCAAATATTATTCTATTAATGTGAACTGTTAGATTTGTGTATATTGTACAAAGGTGAACAACTCCTTTAATGCTGAAAAAATGTGTTTTCGCCAACTGAATACCACAATTGCCACCATTATTTTGCACCACTTAAGACCTGGTGTAAATTCATTAAAGTCAATGGGAAAAAACTGAGCATCAAGTAAATTGTGGCAGAAGTCGACATGTAATGCTTGTTCTCTATTAGAAATCTATGTTTGACCCTTACTGATGCAAACAAATACAAGCATCACTATACTCATGAAAACAGCGACAGTTATACTTCTTAGTCTTTTAAACAAATGTCGTGTCTGATAAAATAGGGGAAATATATTGGAAAAAGTCTGCTAAAAAGTTTGAAGTTACAAAGGATTTGTAGTTTCAATAAATGTACAGTTTAATTGATATAATTGCTTTTAGTTAGTTAGTTACATAGTTAGTTACATAGGGTTGAAAAAAGACCAGTGTCCATCAAGTTCAACCCATCCAAGTAAACCCAGCACACACAACCCACACCTACCAATCTATACACTATTTGTTCCATATTTACTTCCTATTGATGAATGCTGTTTTATTGAGAACATGAGCATATTTAGGAGCAGATTTATGATCAATCAAACCTTTGTAAACCCCATGTGAGCTTGCTAACTCGTGCTGTGTTTGGGGCTGAAAAAGCTCAGTTATTTCTGTAATTTCTCCCAAAAGGGCTATTGTATAAAGTGTGGCACTTTTTAGGTGCCAAAGTTTTTCTTCCTTACAAAAGCCCGTTTGGGAAAGATTATGGCAATAGCTAAGCTTTTTCTGCTTGAAACCCAGCATGAATTAGCAAACTCACACAAGGTTTCCTTTATAATTGTTCAAACCCAAAGGCGCAAGCAATCCTAATTTAGGCCCCACATGTTGGTGGTTTTGTATTTATTATTTATTTGAGTACAGCTATTATTAATTACAGCAAAAAAAAATACTTGGGTTCTAAGAGTTTCACTGCATAATTGGGAAAAGGTCCCTGCCATAGAACTTACAATCTTTAAAGGAGAAAGAAAGGTAAAAACTAAGTAAGGTCTATGTAAATACAGCCATAAGCACTCACAGAAACGCTGCACTGAGTTCTCTGAAAAAAGATTAGTTGTGTCTGTAATTCCTGTGCCAGAGACTTGCAGCTCTCTGCTCTCTCCTGCTCCCAACTCCCTCAAGAATGCTAAGAACTCACTCCCCCCCCTTAGGAATGTGGATCTGAGCCAATCAGCAGGAAGCTGACTCATAGTTTTACTAACTGAGCATGTTCACTAGGTCTGCATGTCTGTGCAGGAGTGAGGCATTATGGGAACTTTCTTTACACAGCTCAGCGTTTTTTCTTCCTGTTTGACTTCTGATCTTCTGAACAGGTGAAATATGGGGAGACTTAAGGGCACTATTGAGAGAACTGAAGGTATGCCTGCAGCTTGAGATTAACTCTTTACTAGCCGTTCCTTCTCCTTTAAGGAAGATGGTCAATCTTTACTAAGAGCTGTACAGTATTGATTCCATTGCATAATCCTATGCTTTGAAATTCTCTCAGCACTTCTAAGGCTATTATATAATACCTTTTAAACAAGAAAACAATAAACTAAAGATACTAATGAATAAATAGTTCAATTGCATATAAACCAAGAAGTGTGCATGACAAATCTAATAAATGCTTAAACTACTCACAGTGCTGTTTAGTAATCAGATACATGGCTGCTTAGAAAGCAGGGAGCATTGCAAACTGAAGACTTACAGACGTTCCTCAGTGATCTCTGCCCATTCGCATTTCTTATGATCTGTGTGTCATGTGATAAACCCATTTTGATAGACCCTATGCATTGTTGGCAAATATGATGGCTTCACACTAGGGCTATTGTTAAAATGCTGTCACTTTAAATGTAAAATATAGACGTTGGGCACTACCTACACTAATAGGTAGCCATTTTAATTTTACTTTGAAAGTAGCACACAATATCCTCAATTTAAAATCCCGATAACATTCAGGGTCATCAGGATCCACCTAATTGGCCAGTATGATTCTGAAGTGTAGCAGGAATCCCACTTGTTCTCCAGATGTAGAGAACATCCAAACTCCTTGCAGATAATGGCCAGGGTGGAATCAAACTCAGGTCCCCAGTGCAGTTAGGAAGCAATGTAACCACTGAACCATTGTGGATATAAGATGTTAAATTAACTCAATTTATGAGGGGCAAAATAATCTATATACATTTCTAAATTAACATTTAGTCAGACATATTAAAAATGTGTTTCCTCAGTTTAGCAAACCTTTAATGGCATCTGCATCATATAGAAAGCAAAATGACTTCAAACAACAATGCATACTTATTAGTATTGATATTCAAATTTTCATCTAAATATCACAACACTGAAATGACATGTATTAAAAAGAGGTAGATCATAAAAGGGTTCCACATTTTCTATAGCCTATTGTTTAAGCAGTCATTTTCTTAACAGATATTATTTAATTAAACAGAATGCTGCTTTTGGAAACCCCATTATACTTCATGTGTGCTGCATGAATGATGGATTTGTTGTGCAGGAAAACACTAAAGGGCAAGCAAAGATGGCTGCTGTTGTGTAAACTGGCACCATTCATTAAAGATACTTGTGTGTAAAGCCACTCATTGTACTTGCACATGTTGGCACCCTGTCAGTATGTTCTGATGAACTGTATACAGTGCGCCTATTGATGCACAGGGACCCTGGAGCTACTGGCACCTTAAAAGTGGTGGCAGTTTCAGGGGTCCCACACTGGCCTACATCAATAGACGTGACACACTTGCACCTAGTGGATCATATGCAGATGTCACTTTGGCTACAAACACAAGAACTGGCAACATCTCAACATTAAATATTTCCAGCGTTATTGTGTCCAATTCACGATGAAGCATGTAAATGTGCATCTTTTAATGCATCTTCACTTTGCCCCCTCTGTTCCTTTAGAATTGGGGGGAATAAATCCTCATTGTGGGAAGAAAACACAATATCTTGTACCCGAAATTTCCCTTTGAACACTGCTCGTAAATGAGCCCTTAATGTTACATTGCTATGCACAGTTCCTATCTCTGCCAGGTTGTAACCTTGGGGGACAATGTTTATTAATAGGAAGAACCTAAGGAAAATTCTCAATTAGTCTTCTCAGAGGAATTCAAATTTACTGTAAAGTGATAGTAGAGTTCAACAAAAGCATCTTTGTCTTACATAAAAAAGCTCTTCTGTGTTATTAAATCCTCCCTGGGTTTCTATCAAACTGCCACAATGAAATCACAGCAGAATATAATAGACTGGAGCATGGCCTAGCTGCTGGGGCATGTTGTGACATAATTTTGTAGGCATAGCCTTACATCATTAGGTGTGCGGCCAGGCAAAAGTGTCCAACGGTGCTCCTGTGCTTGCAGGGAAATTGTGTCCATGGTTATGACAGCATTAACCAAGGATAAGAAGGCAAAAACTGAGCTGACTGAAAGAAACTGGCAGGCACTGAAAAGAATTGAGTCTGATTGAGCTTGATGAGAGCTTAAAAAACATAAATCTGAGGTAGAGCATCTACTGATAAAGCCCCATTACAGATGATAATCCGGAGCAAAGGAAAAGTTGATATAATGACCACATAAACATCCAGGCATTGGGTATATGTAATATCTATGTCAGGGCCGCTCCTGCCATGCGGAAAAGGTGGAGTTTGGCTGCCCCTGGTATCTTTAAGAGAAGGATGTTTGCTTTTTTGTCTCAGGTGGCAGCAGCCCCAGGATCGCCATGCTAAAGATTTACCCACAGGTAAATAGGTTCCCTCTTAATCTAATGGCACAGCAAAATCTGGGATATCAGGGGCCACAAATCTCCACAAAATTATTTTTCCCCTGCAATAAAGTAAATCGCTTATAGGAAAGAATAGACAGTGCTTTGCTTTCTAAAGTCATCAGACGTTTCCTTGTGAGGAAACAAACAAATTAAGACCGACTGCAAGTTGTCTGAGAATAGTTACATAGTTACATAGGGTTGAAAAAAGACCAGAGTCCATCAAGTTCAACCCATCCAAGTAAACCCAGCACACTTAACCCACACCTACCAATCTATACACACACATGCATACACTATATATACAACCACTAATACTAACTGTAGATATTAGTATCACAATAGCCTTGGATATTCTGATTGTTCAAGAACTCATTCAGGCCCCTCTTAAAGGCATTAACAGAGTCTGCCATTACCACATCACTAGGAAGGGCATTCCATAACCTCACTGCCCTCACCGTGAAAAACCACCTACGCTGCTTCAAATGGAAGCTCTGTTCCTCTAATCTATAGGGGTGACCTCTGGTGCGCTGATTGTTTTTATGGGAAAAAAGAACATCCCCCAACTGCCTATAATCCCCTCTAATGTACTTGTACAGAGTAATCATGTCCCCTCGCAAGCGCCTCTTTTCCAGAGAAAACAACCCCAACCTCGACAGTCTCACCTCATAGCTTAAATCTTCCATCCCCTTAACCAGTTTAGTTGCACGTCTCTGCACTCTCTCCAGAATATCACTGTCTATGTCATACTAGAAGTTAAGTTAAAGGTGACCTACCCCTTTAATTGTTCACATAAATAAAGAAGAATAGAATATTCCATTAAAAGCAGAACACAGAAATAACATTTTGTGATAAACATCTCCAGGGTTTTTTCAGACATGTATGTATCAAGGCATTCCCCATAGAGTTCAAGAGGACAGCATCTCCAACTGGTATTAAGTAAATAGATTACTTTAAATTATGCAACATTCGTTCACTTGAGACAAGTAGATTTATTTATACCGATTATATAATATAAGAATGTTACTGATGCACTGATCCTAGGCAATTCCAAATGATGCATAGTAAAGTGGTACACCCTGTATGAGACTCTGATACACTTGAGAATCAGTTATGAAGGATGTGAAATTAAGTATTAGCACATTGTGTATGAGCCCCATCAATAAACTGATAGCTTCCTTGATATTACTATTACTATTGGGAAGTACAGAACATAGGTATATTCCAAATAGGAACTGTTTTTATAAACTATCCACTTTTTAAATATATTTATTACCCATGATTGGCAATGACATGTTAAAGGCACCCCAGTAAATGGGTTATGTACTATTTGGCAATTTCACTTACAGCAGGTGCATCTGGGTACATACTAGCTGTAGAAGTTAAGGCTGATGCCACACGTGGCGTTTTTCTGCTGCGTATTTTCTAATTCTCTCAGCGGCTGAAAAACGCCTGATATCATCATCCATACAAATAGCTTGAAAAGACTCGAAGCAAACCACACAATGCGGAAATACGCTAGAAAACGCCTTAGCACGGATTTTTCAAGCGTAGGCCGAAATACGCCAGTATTTGCAAAGCAAGCTATTCCAATGTATACACAAAGGCAGCTGCCAGACCAGTGCTATTTCGCACTATTAGCACCATGGAAACGGGATTTGCTTACGTCACCAGTACTAGGCTGAAAAACGCCATAGTCTCGGGCTGTGTGGCTTGTACGGCGTTTTTAGGCTGAGAAAAAACGCAGCGGAAAAAACGCCACGTGTGGCATCAGCCTAAGACACAGTGAAGCACTGCATGTGGTGTATAGGGCACAGCTACCCAGAACTCAGTTATAATACTTAGCAAAACTACAAGACAAGCCAGTAGATGTGAGTTCTTTTTGCCCCCACAAATACTTGCATTGGATTTTATATACAAGCAGATGGAGTTACTACAAGATCTCACTGCTGCAACTTCTGGTTATTTAATACATTTCTAAAGGCTAATAGGCCACTTTTTAAGTGGACAATTATACGCCTGAATAACTGCCCCAAATATAAGAATATAAAGACAACTACCTCAAACTAGCACTGACGTTTGTTCTTCTACAATTTGCAAAGAATGAGTCAGAAAATCATGAACTATGCTTGACTCTAGGAATGTGCATTGAGTTAATTGGGTTAATTAGGAAAACTTCTCAAAGCCTTGCAGCCGCCCAACTGATGTAATGGCTAGTTTGCTCCATGCACAAAATATCTTGTCAGAAACAGCACTATTCAATCATTTTAAAGCTTATTTTGGAAACGTGATGAGGACTTTTAAAAAGCTGGGCCTTATTTTTTTCCTTATTTTTAAAGTTCAGATTAATGAGGTTCAGCTTGACTTTTAATTACCTTTACCTCAGTATTTTTAGGCTTCAATAATACACTCACTACAAATGCACACTGACATGAATGTAAAACAAGTATTCATCCTCATTCAAACTGCTTTCACCTTTGCAAATTACCATTAAATACATGGAATAACCAGCAGAGCATGTGTGATCTACTGAGACTAAATATCATAAGAGGCCCTTTACAGTAGATCACTCATTTTCAGTAAATTAGAAGTCGATTGACCACTTGTGTCCAGGTTGGTTTGCCACATATTTGGTCAAAGCATAATAGTCTCTGCTGTTTTTTTCGTAACGTTCATAAAGATATTAAGCATACTGCAATATGAGAAAAAAAACCTTCTTGATAACAGCTGTCCACGTGGCATACGGCAATGGAAGAAACACCCCATCTACTGCTACAGAGAGTCATTAGGAAAGAGCAATTATTCATTAATATGAAGGACCATATTTATTGTTCTAATGCAAAATGAACAATCAATGTTATCACTTTTAGCCTTGAAGCTCTAAGGTTTTTGGATTCAAATCACAGAGGATTCCCTTCTCTGTTCATATAGAATTCCTGGAAAAGGCTTGCCATTTGATCTGCTGAACTAATGTCCCCAGGCACCTATGGAAGCAATAACTGTTTAATGACAAAGATGAGGTAATGCATAAACAGAACGAGAACTAGCTACGTGGGGTAGTCACCATGCTAAAATATAAATTAAAGAGGAAAGGAATTAGTTGTAAATAAGATGAATAGCCTGCTTTCCTTTCATCCCCACGCATTGTGTAGAGGCCTTCATTTTTCCCCATCAGGCATTGCCAGCAAACAAGGTTGTAAAGGTCACTGTCATTAGTAGTTGCTGCTGTAAAATAAATAGCTACATTTGCAATTCTGCTGGGAAATTATAAATATGACTTTATTGTTTAGACAGTCTTAAAAAGTGTTGTATAGTATTGTGTTTTAATTATGGTCCTATTGATAAATTCCACCCTCCAAAAAAGTCTAATGGTGCATGAAGAACTGTCACATTGCAGTCAGCATTAGGGAAAAATAATATGAAGTGGAAGAGCACAGCTGATTGGAAATTTTAATGTCTGTACAATATCACAATTATGTACATATATTTTACCAAAGGAAAAAAAATACATTCTACTTAGAAACAGGGAATATTTACTATTATTATAGCATTCAGTTGTGGTGCTTATTTCCCCTGAGTCTAAATGGAAACATTTGAACTCATGGGAAATAAACACCACAAATACATTCCATGGGCATAAGAGGTTCCACATACTGAGAATAATAGTGAGGTGAGAAAAAAAAGAAATGAAAGCCTTTTAATCAAGCTATATAATAACTTTCAGCACAAAGAGAAAAGCCAGGAAAATAGTAAAGCAGCAGGACCCTATAGGAAATGATGGATCTGGTGTAACAGGTTCTATAACTTCACTAACTGATAAAGTGGCATCCCTGTCTAGAGCTTTACCAAATCTGCCCCAGTAGTTTGAAAACAAATCCAAGCAGTAAAAGCTAAGTCTCATCAAATTGGGATTACTGCCATACCAAAGGCTACAGTGCTTGTAGAAGCTGACACAGCATGCCAGGCCTTGGGGCCTGTAGGGGTCTAGTTCTCACAAATAATATGATCTGTCACCAAAAGAACACAAGATTTAATACAGATCAGTTTTTTGGGGAACTAGGTGTGTACATTGTTCTGGAAACTAGCTGGTCTGTGAGCTCTACAAGGACCAAGAGAACAAGCTCTGCAATACAAAAACAGTGCCTGATGTGCATCTAGAGGGCTGAGGGAATGGGACAGTGTTGAAATGGCTTCTGTCTACTTCAATAGTGTAGAGTAAGCATTACAGGAAAATCCTGTACAGCTCAATCTATCTCGTTTAGTGATGTTACTCTAAGACAAGTCAGTACCAGCATCATATATAAAGTTGTGCATTTTATGTTTTATTTATTGCAAATCTGGCAGTACCCCCATACAATATTTATATGCAGTGTTTTTATGTACAGTATTTCTATGGCAATTTGATTATCTGGTATCTGTGATTGTGTATGCAAGCCAATTTTTTATTTTTGCTCTTATAGTCTTATTATCATGGGCATCTGCCATATAGGTCTATATTGGATTTTATGAAAAAGGCACACTGTAATGGATGGGATTTAAATGTTCTCAGCACAGGAAAATAGCAAATTGAATAGCGGTCATAGGTAACTTCCTTTGTTAATGTTATCTTGCTTGTTCATGCCCCCACCCTATTCCTGCATTAGTACATTATGCCTGGCATATATTCAAAGAATGACTAGTGGGTCTAATTTAAACAGATGCTGAATGTACAATATTAAAATAAAAAACTGCCAAAGTCAGTAATATGTATTCTGTCACCTCTTTACAGCAGAGCAGCAACAGATTTCCCTGCAGCCTTTACTAACAGCCTCTAATATAGCTAATAAATTAGAAGAGATTGTTAGAAAGTGTTTGTATGAAACATGTTGAAACAGCATAGTGCTGCAATAAATATATTATGTATGTAAGTATGAAACATACAGTAAGCATGCAGCTTGTGGATATCCTAATACAGTATATACCTTCTTGCTAGGTTACCCCTCACAGATGCCAGTGCCCCGGGTGTCTGCCTGTACACACTGTAACTGTTGTTCAATAAATTACAGTAATTCAATGTACTTTTGCTAATTTTGATAAGAGGGCATCGCACGGATTAGTTTGAACTCCAACGTGACCTGTCCGGGGACCTAGATATGCATACAGTACATCATGTTTAAATCTTCCTGTGTGAATTGTTTTCTAGATCCCTTTAAAATCCTGTGGCTGCTGCAGAGCCACTCCTGGGACCTACAGTACAATAGCCTTCTCAATTGCTTCTATTTTTAATGCTGTTTACTGTAGCCCTGCCGAAATCAGTTGTCTAGCTGAAATCACTGACGTAATGTTTATGGTCGGGAACTGAAAGCAGGATACAACCCAAAGGCAATGGAAGACTTTGTCCTGCTTTTACTACATAATCTAAGCTCACTTTACTCCCTGGTACTTATTACATTTATCTTGGTTTTTCAAAGATGCTGCACAGACTACGTTCTAACATCCCATACCCCCAGGGTACAATAAGGAGTTTTAACCCCTTGCCTTTTTTCTAGCATATCAGTGGTAAGCAGCTGCCAGTCAGACTACTTGTTCCACCAGAGCTGTATAATACAATCCAGACAAGAATTTAGACTTGTGTGAGACATTATATTACAGATACAACAGTTTCCAGTCAATTAAAGCAGTCTATACACAAGCACATATCAACTATAAATTATCAACAGAATTGCCAGTTCATTGGCCCCAATGTTGACTAAACAAGAGACAAGCAATGAGATCAACAGATCCACCACATAGTTATCCAGATAGATAAAGTTGGACCATTCCAGGGCACTTTTTTGCTTTTGAATTATTTAGCTTTTCAGTTTGGAATTTCAGCAGATATTTGGTTGCTAGAATAAATTTACCCTAGCAACCAGGCAGTGGTTTGAACAAGAGACTGGAAGATAAATAGGAGAGGGCCTGAATAGAAAGATAAGTATTAAAAAGTAACAGCAATAACAAAATTGAAGGGCCTTAGCCTTACATGACAATAGGGTTTTATCAGTGATTCCTGCTTGAAAGTTGAAAAGAGGCAGAGAAGGCAAAAGTAAAAGAAAATGAAGACTAGGAGATGCTATAACATACTAAAAGTGAACATAAAGGTGAACCACCCTTTTAAACTACTGTATTTAAAAGATAAGAAAGCATTTACAAACATAGTCCAGAATTCTAGCATTATTGTGCCCGCTTAGGAAGTATGCCCACTGCAATTGTGCCTGATGCATTAAAATAAATGCAATTGCCTGTGCATGTATGGAAAATTGGGTGCAAGTTGCAGCTAACAATTTCTAACTGGGGAATCCATCACCTAAAGCACATGAGCTTGTGATTCTTTTGGTGTAAATTTTTTATCACAAGCTGCTGTTGGAACCCTGGCATTACTGACACGTACATAACGGTGGCAGCTTGAGGGTTCCCCTGCATCCATAAGCTCACGATTCAGCAGAACAGGCAGGATGGACACAATTACACCTATTATTAGTATCATACTTTATATATAGTGCAGAGAAATTCCGCAGTGCTTTACAGAGATTATACATCATTAACTGCCCCAGTGGAGGTTTCACTCTAAGGTCCCAGTCTCACAAACTATGGGCAGTTTTATCAGGAACCAGTAAACCTGCCTGTATAATTTTGAAGTATAGGAGGAAACCAGAGTACCTAGAGAAACCCCACAAAGAGGAGATACAAATGCCTTGCAGTGTTTGCCCATGTTTATCTCTTATTTATATAGCACTTTACATAGCACTGTACAGAGTTTATACATCATTCACATCAGGCCCTGCCCCAGTGGTGCTTACAATCTAATGTTCCTAAAACATTCACAAACACTAGATTTCATCAGGAGCCAATTACCTGCCTGTATGTTTTTGGAGTATGGTAGGAACCACAGTATATAACACAGCACATAAGCATGGGGAAAACATACAAACATCACAACTATTCAAAGTGCAAGGAGCAAGTTCAGATGCAAAATCTAATTAATAAAACATTTACATCCATTTTATCACAGCTGCCCTTGCTCTGTTTGTAAATAGCCATTCAAATTTTTTTTCACTTGAGCAGTGCACTTCTTTTTTAACGCTGGTTCATGCTTGTACACTGAAAACACTAGAGGAAAAACAGTTTAAGTTGATACCTTCTGTAATTTTCCTCTTACAATAGAAATTCTGAATACATTACTGGAATGAGCATGCGTGAAGTACAAATCCAGGAAAGATACATTCTGCTCTGACCAAGAGGTCAAGCTGCCAAGATGAAGGTTCACAGACTCATGTGGGGAGTGAGGAAATGCAGTCTGATTCCTGCTATAGTATCACAGCCACATGAGAAACCTCCTGACTTGCTGCCTGCTGCCTTGTGGAATCAACTGGGGACTCCAATACATTGTTTACCATTATATGTAATATATATATAGCATCTGTTTCTGGGCTTAAAGCCTGAATTGATTTGTAAACCCAGCCTACAGTAGGAAATTAAAATGTAATTGCACCATGCTGAAATGAAAAGCAACACAAATGGCCCAAAATGTTAACAAATTTATATGGAAAATACAGTAAATACATATTTATACATTTATTTTAACACAATCATTTGTTTTGGACTCAGAAGTCCTTACATTCAGCCACTGTATCTGTACTTGGGAAGCTCTAACCTCTACCTTCTAGAGCAGTGTTTTTCAACCTTTTTTGGGCAAAGGCACACTTGTTTCATGAAAAAAATCACGAGGCACACCACCATTAGAAAATGTTAAAAAATGTAACTCTGTGCCCAGCAGCAGTGCCCCCCTAGTACACTGGTGCCCAGCAGCAGTGCCCCCCTAGTACATTGGTGCCAAGAGCAGTGCCCCCCTAGTACACTGGTGCCCAGCAGCAGTGCCCCCCTAGTACATTGGTGCCAAGAGCAGTGCCCCCCTAGTACATTGGTGCCCAGCAGCAGTGCCCCCCTAGTACATTGGTGCCAAGAGCAGTGCCCCCCTAGTACACTGGTGCCCAGCAGCAGTGCCCCCCTAGTACATTGGTGCCAAGAGCAGTGCCCCCCTAGTACATTGGTGCCCAGCAGCACTTTACTCTTCGGCGGCTTCAGCAGCATCTTCCCCTCACGCGCGCCGCCTCTGCACTTCTGCCTACACGCGACCGCACACAGGCCCTTTTATAACGTTGCGCCCCGTGCGTACTGACGTCACCCGTACACACGGGGCGCAACCAATGACAGGGCCCGGATTTTTTTTTTAAAGTAAAAATTGCGACCCTGCCTACGGCACACCAGGCAACATCTCGCGGCACATACAGCGGTTGAAAAACGCTGTTCTAGAGTATCCTATCCTGGAAATTCCCTCCTTCTAATGCCATTTTTTTTAAATGTAGAACTTGAAAATACAGGTATGTGAACAGCTGCCATTATGGCCATGCTAAAATGCAGGAGCAAATGTTGATATGCAACCAACCCCATTTCCAAAATAGTAGGGTATCTGTGTAAAATGTAAATAAAAAGAGAATGGGATTTGATGGCATATCTAACACTTTATATTATCCCAGTTCTAAATTCCCCCCTTTCTGCTTTTGAACTTTCCTTATTGTTTCCCCCTTTTCTACCCCCCCTTCCTTTTTTTTACTTGTTAATGGATATATGAGGATGATCCCACAGACACTTAAAATGTACAGAATGGACAAAGAATTAATGTTGTAAATGTAACATATTGATGTACAAATATTATTATTACAAATGTGGGAACGTATACCCCCCCCTTTTTTTCTTTCTTTTGTATATGTGTTTAAAACTTTTGAAAATTCTCAATAAACATTATTGAAAGTTAAAAAGAGAATGGGATGGTTTGCCATCATGTAAACCCTATATTTAGTTTTTTGAGGCTTATTGAATGACAATAATTGCCTATAAGTTCATTGGAGGTGTACAAAGTCACTTAATATTCCAAGGTGAGGGATGTTGAAATGTATGTTATTTATACCCTTGTACAATCTCTTTATTAAAATATAGAGCAGAGAGATAATTACTGTTACTTTCATTATTGTTATTTTCATTAAATTATAATAAAAACTCCTGGAGATAAATACAGGAGAGACTGGATCCCCAAGAAGCGTCAGGCCCAGACTGGCAATCTGTAGGTTCTGGCAAATGAGGGGCTGCTGTAAGATGCCATAGACAGTCACTATTTAGTGGGCTGGTGGGGGCTGTTTGGGTCTCTGTGTACTTGAAATGCCAGGGCCAATTTTGTATCCCAGTCCAGATCTGGGAGGGGTACCCTAGTCTGTGAACCACCGTGTAGGCAAATAGCGAAACAATTAAAGAATATAGTTCTTAAAAGTAAAATTGCAAAGAATTTGTGGATTTCATCAATCATCAATCTACAGACACAATCCTCTAGTGGAAATCACTGTACTGTGGTCTGATCAAAATTCTTTTTTTCTAAATCATGAAGGATGCATCCTCTGGGCTACAGAAGGACCATATGGCTTATGATCAATGCACAGTTCAAAAGCCAACATTCATGGTGGTATTAGGTGCATAGGTCCTCATGTCATGGGTAACTTGCACATAAATAAAGGCACTGTTAATGCTGAACAATATATACAGGTTTTGAAGCAATGTCTCCTGCCATCTAGACAACATTTTTATTAGGCAGGGGTCCCCAACCTTTTTTACCAATGAGAAATGTTTAACTATAAAAAGAGTTAGAGAGCAACATAAGCATGAAAAAGTCCTGGGGGTGCCAAATAAGGGTGTGATTGGCTATTTGGTAGCCTCATGTGTACTGGCATTCTAAAGTAGGCTCTGTATGGTAGTACAACTGGTTCTTATGCAACTAAAACTTGCCTCCAAATCAGAAATTCAAAAATAAGCGCTTCTTTTGAGGCCACTGGGAGCAACATCAAACAGGTTGGTGAGAAACATGTTGCCCTTGAGCCACTAGTTACGGAAGGCCTTGTTTATTCTGCAGGACATTGCCAAAGGACATTCTGCATGTATTAAAGCATAGATCTGTAGTGCAAGAGATGGTGTGCTAAACCGACCTGTCTGTAGTCCTGAGCTGTCCCCTGTCCTGACCCACTAAAAACATATGGGGCATTATAAAAGGAAAATACAACAAAGGAAACAGGAAACACACTGAGCAGCTGAAATACAATATCAGGTAAGAAAGGGACAATTTAACTTTCAAAATTAATTGAAATTAGTGGTGAAACAGTTACAGAGCGTTATTAAAAGAAGAGTGGACGCAACACAGGGGGAAACATAACCTTGTCCCTTCTTTTTTGGAAGTGAGGTTGAATTTATTCTGGAATCATAAGGAAAATGCTGCACTGTGGGTAAAAGAAACATGGCAAATCACACCCAGAATTGCACATTGTAAATGCCCCCTGTTACCTTGTACTTGATGTTAACTTATCTGCATAAATCCATAAGGTGTCAAACAATCCTATCAGGTTTATTTAATATTTTTAGAAGCCTTAAATAGTAAGATCCAAATTACAGAAAACCCCAAACTCCCAGTCATTCCAGATAATAGATCCCATACCTACATTAATATTGCTGTCTGCTAATCCTTACATTTGCAGTCTTAACTGCTTTTAACCCATTGTGGCTACATCCACTGCTCTGTTGTGTTCTAATGTTCCTAATATTTCAGAGCTTTTATTTTTAACTTAGAAACATGGACTAAAATTTTCTGTGAGGTGGGGTGGAAATAAATTAAAAATAAATCAATAAATACAGTCCAGCTGCTTGGAACATTGTTTTTGTAGGGATCTGTTTCTCCTGACCTCTAGAATGTGCTGCTTTGGGAAGCTCCAGACCCGACCCACCAAGCTATTCAGTAAGTTAATCTTAACCAGGAGCTTAGGTGTCTCATTACATGACACAGTCCCTGTAACAAAGTCACCACAAATATTCCCAGTGTTAAGTAAGTCAGGCTTAATCATTTCTATCTGTTGTTGCTACTACTCTAGTTTCATGGTTGGGTACTGCTACAGAACATCCATGTAAAATACATATAAGAAGTTTATTTTTTAGCACTCCACCTCAGCCAAGACTCCAATTTCCACAATACATTGCATGTTCTGTTATTCACAAACCTGTAAGGAAGAAAAAACACGAAAGCATGGAAAGCATTGTGGGAAACTGGGTCATGCCTAGGTAGTCAGAACCAGCAATGTAGAGATAGCAAAGTACAGATACTGCTTTTGATAGCAACTACATATAAAGTGTATATGCAAAGCTGGATAGAATTATATTTGTTTTCATTTTGGTAATGTTTTGGGGCTTACTTCTCTTTAATGGTTTGTTGGGTTAGCAGAAACAATGAATCACATGAGGTATGTGTATCACAGGACTTACTAGGCTGAGTAGATGCTCACACTTGTGTAACCTAGGTTTAGGTAACAGTTTCTACCCCTTCTGGTGAGATACTATAATCCAGTTGCACTATAATTGCACATACATGCCATAATATAACACTTGTTGGGCTATTATTGAGAGACAAGCTGTGCACTGTAAAAGCAGCATAGAACAACATAATCTCTTTCCTGACTTCATATGTATTTAATACTTTCCTTGTGCTCAAATTGTTATAATGTTAAAAATAATGTCAGTGAGCCACTGAGTTTCCAAGTTTCACACTGTGAAATCTCAATAGTGGCAGTGCCAATGGTCAGCATACTGTAACTATGCCAATTTAAAAACTCTTTCTTTTTCTTCTGTCTTTACTTATGGGCTCTTGGTTTTAAGGGTTACAGTTCTTTGATTTCTAATACAAATACATTTTTATGATCAGTTTTGTGATCTACTCCCCGTCTAATGTACTTACTGTAAATAATATTAATGCATTTTTTCTCTAGAGATAATCACTGTTCTAATCCAGCAATTTAATCTGAATAGACAACATCTGCTTTTGTATTCTGTTTTGGATCCTTGGACATTAGTAAGACCTAATGACATCATTAAAAAAAACAATATTATGTAAAGTGCAATGAATGATCTAATCCCATTTCATAGGTATCAGGCCAGAAGCTTTGGCTATTTATAGCCACCTTACATCCTGATACTGCCGGGATTCAGCCCACATGCCAGGGACTCAATCTGCTTCACAATCGGGACGCTGGTTTTGCACCTGTCACCAGACATGAAACCCCAAGACTAAAACCTCATTTAACATCTTGGAATCACCGAGGATCAACATGACAGGCTGCCAGCCTCACTGATTTGTAATGCTATCAATGTAAATCAGCTTCCTAGTCATTTTTATATAAGGAAAAATATTTTTGAAATGGTTTATGCAAGAGGTTGTTTCTGTTAGTATGAATAAAAAGAGCTGCAAAATGTATATAGATTTTCTGCTACAGAAAAAGCAGTGTCTTAAGCATTGACAATAATTTTTTATCTGAATATAATGTGTAATACATTTTAGAAATAAACTACTCTAATAAGTTCTAAAAAATTGTATTGTTCTTTTAAGCTTGCACAGGGACTTGAAGTGAAATAAATCTTCAATCTAAATCTCACAAAGCAGCAGCCAACCATTAATACCATAGTATTTGGGGAATCTAATTTATATCCAAATGTTACTGCAGCTCATTTTTAACTACAGTGCGATAAAATCGATGCACATTGACTGTATTCATGATTGTATATATGCACCTTAACAACAATCACCCCCACTCAGCCACTGCAATTGCAGTCAGTTGTAGGTATAGAAAAAAATATTTGTGAACCTTGGAATTACTGCCAGGTCCAGGCTGCTGGTAATTCTAAGATTCCCTTAATGCTTTTTTTTTTCATAGCCACAACTGTCTTGCAACATGTGAATTGGAAGCTACTTCCAATACTGGAAGTGACAAGGGGCTAAAATTAGGGGCAGACATTTGGGAGATTTAACCTTGAAAACAAGCAAGTTGCAGGTAAAACTCTGTGACTGTGTAATGAAGCAGTAATGAATCAGATGAAAGTGAGTGTAGGACTGGCCAGACCAGGAATGGCTTTGATGTAGTTGGCCAGCTTGAATATATTGCAATATATGGACAAACAATCCATGTTTTGTAATTTCTTAGTAGCTTAATGCACAGAAGGAAAGGTAAAAACTAAGTAAGCTTTATCAGAAAGGTCTATGTAAATACAGCCATAAGCACTCACAGAAACACTGCATCTTTCAGTCATCTATCAAAAGAAACAGAGTTTCTCATCTCCTTTTTTGTTAACATGTTCTTGGGTATCTGACTTTCTCTTTCAGAAAAATCCTTCATTGCCGGGGCCAGTGTCTGCGCAGCGTTTCCCTCTCTCCCCTCTCCTGCTCCCCCTTCCCATAAGAATTCATACAACTCCCTCCCCCCTCCCTTAGGCATGTGTAATCTGAGCTATAACGGCTAGAGCTACAGCAGAAAGTTATGAAGACCAAGCTAAAATGGCAGCTGCTATATCTTAAACAGAGAAAGCTTCTAGGGCTCTTTACTCAGGTATGGTAATGGTTTCTGCAGCATAAATATAGCATTCTAGGTGGCACTAATGTGGCAAATCTATTGGCAGTAAAATGACTTTCCTTCACCTTTATTGTCCTTAGCATACTGATAATGGGTAAGTGCAGAGGATCTCGTGTCTCTGTACACATTTTGTAATCACAGCCTCATTGCACCCCTGTTTAGGTTGACCAGATCACGTGAAAATTCAGGGAAACATCTAATACATACATGTTGAAAGACAGCCCTCATTGCAATTTAAATAAACTGCAATCCATCAGCCCCGCTAGCTGGACTTTTTAGACCTGTCTCTGAATTTTTGGTTGGTCTGGTGAACCTACCCCTGCTTAATGGTTTAAAATTTAGTGGTGAGCCCAACTTTCTCTTTTTTTGCTATAGTTTATACAGGAGCAGTGGCTATCTTCATATTGTAGCACCCATCGCATCCAGCTACAGACAGGTGATCCCAGTGGTGACCAATGAAAAGGGCAACCATTTGGGAGTTTTAACCTTGAAAGCAAGTAAGTTGCAAGTAAAACTCACTCCCTGTAAAAAATGTATAATGAAGCCATCAAATTTTTAATGAATCAGATAAAAGTGAGTGTATTACTGGCCAGACCGGGGATGACTGTGACGTAGTTAGCCAGCTTAAAGTATATTGCAATGTATGGACAAACAATCCCTGTTTTGGTTAAAAGGGAGAGCATATCTTGGTAGCTTAATGCACAGAATGTCTTAATGTCCTATATATATTGATAATGCGTGAGTGTGCAGAGGACCTCTTGTCTCTGAAATAGGGGTAGGCAGCATAGACAGTTGACTAGGGTGCAAAGGGAAGAGAGCGCAACCCTGAGGAAGGAAAAGATCAAACAATCAGTGCAGGGGAATGCGCACAATCAGTGCAGTTATATGCAAGCAGTCAGAGGGGAGCAGTTGAGATGGTCTCAGAGTGAGGTTTGAACATCCAGTGGAGATTGGTTAACAGCAACAGTGATGGCAAGTGGGGGCTGCATTAAGCGGGGGAAATCACCAGGCCAAGTATTACTGCCTTGGGTGCAAATACTACTTGGCCCAACTCTAAAGTGACGCCAAAAATCCAGTACCCAAGTTATGTGTGGTTAGCCAAAACAGAGCCCGATTTGTATCCAAATGTATGCAATGCTCTCAAGTTGAGGCAAATGCTAGTTAGTGGGTGCACTTTATTACTCTGTTTGGGGGAAAAGGCTCAACTGTGGGTAAAAAACATGGGCACTTGCATCTAATTTCATTGTACTTTGCACATTGCACTGCATTCATAAATTCATAAATCAGCCCTCTGACCACAATCAATGAAAAGATTGACTTGAATAAGCTGAGCAAAACAACAAAAACAACAACAAAACCTTTTTAAAACATGTAGATATTTGAAAAACTGGATCAAAGTGCACAAATAATCTAAAATATCAGCAATAGGAAAACTCTGGTATGATGATATGTTAGGCTTCCCTTTTTTAGTTTTACCTTTGTAGAATGACACAGATACTTCACTGTTTTGCTTTATTAAATAAAGTTCACACTTGTGAGCCTTTTTCTCCTGCTAAATTGTGAGCTTTTCTTGGCTTATTTATTTCTGTGCAGCATGTCTCCTTATGAAGGCCTTTGTAATTCCAGGTTATTTATGACTCCCACTGGCACTCATTCCACAACACCAAATAACACCTGTTCCAAGTATCTATCTATGAGACAGGGAGAGTTTCTAATAGTTCCCCAGCTAAGCATATCTATTGCATGACTGGAAGATATTGCTACACTAACACTCTACAGCCTATAGGATCCCAAATAAGTGTCATATAAACACACATGTAGCAAAGGGAAAGCAGGGCAAAGCTATAGGCTTTGTCTCTGTTCTTATTGTTTGTACCCTTCTTTATTATTTAAAAGGAACAAAGACCAGCCAGTAAATAAATAAATAATCTATTATCTTTAACATGCAGACTGTGTTTGTCTTGGGTAACCCCCTCTCCCCAACAAAAATATAGCAGTAAATTGCCAAATTTCTCAGGGATATTTATTATAATCAAATGGAAATAAAGTTGTATTCATAGCAGCATTGCTAAAAGCTGAAATGTCTCAATTCCCCTAGAAAGGGCCAAAGTAAAGTTGCTCTGGATCAGGGTCAAAAATAACATAAAACAGAAAGGCAAAACTGGAATAAATATTCTAAATTGTAGCCATCCGTAATATAATGTTTACCTCATGGGTTAGCTCAGGTGAATAAATGGCAGTATGTTTGCTCAGGAGCAATAACCCATAGCAACTAGTCAGCAGGTAACATTTACTGGTCAATCATTTTATTGGTTGCTTAGGGGTTTATTTACCATGCTGTGTAAAAAGTGGAGTGGAGCATTACTGGTGATGTTGCTCATAGCAGCCAATCAGATGCTTTGCTTTTGTTTTCTGTTGAAATCAAATTGCTGATTGGTTGCCCTGGACAACATCACTGTTAATACTTCACTCCACTTTTTACACAGCATGGTAAATATACCCTGTATGAGTTACTGCACCTGGGCAAACTTAGTAATGTTTATAACATATGGGGGTTAGAGCGCAAACAGCTCAAAGAGCAGACTTATAACAGTAGTTAATGTGCAAAGAAAGGCAGTGCTTGATTCACAGGAAAAAGGAAATCCTATTTGTTACCAACTACCTGAGGCTATGTAACAAACAGACGTATAACCCAACAAAAGTGGAGTCTTAAATATACTCCAGTTTCACGTGTTTTACTTGCCCTTTTAATACTCTGGAGGGTCTCAACTCCAAATTCAAATGTATGCCGCCTTAAAACGTGTTTTACCTTTTAACACTTTGGTGGGTCTCAAATCCCATTATTGATGCATGAGGTGGGGTACAGAGTAGGTGTTACTTGAATATAATAGAATTACCCTCATGGACTGAATATCATGGCAAAGTATGGGTATTTTATATATTTATTCAATGGTCACACTGATATTACACATGAGGGTGTCCGATAACCTAGTGCCCCCCCCCCCAAACCATTCTCCTGACTGGTGGGTATAGGTCAGGCCTATTTGGTATCAGAAGCATTTGACCTCCTCATAACTTATATAAGAACACTGAGCAAATTAGAGGGCATGTTGATCATTTCTGTCATTCCAGGAATTCCAAAATTACCCATAACTGACATGTAAGAAGCCCCTGCTGGTATCTCCAGATTTTTTTGTGTCCTGATAAAAAAGGTGACAAGATCATTTCTTCAGTGCCTGAGTATTAGGCACCAGGTAACTGTGGTTCAAGGTTAGAAAAAGTGGGTGGAGCCACCAACAGCCAATCAGATTTTACCTATTGACTTTCAAAGGAGGAAATTTAACCTGCTGCCTTTCTCACAATATTAACACCAGGGTCCCCAAACTTTTCACAGTTGGTCACTAGGGGACTGCAGTTTTAGTTTTGAAAAAGTGGGTGGTGCCACCAACAGCCAATCAGATTTCACCTATTGAATTTTATTGGTTTGATGCCAGGGTTCCCAAACTTTGCACAGTCAGTCACTGGGGGACTACAAATTGAAGTTTAAAAAAGGGAGGGGGGGCAGTGGGCAGAGCCACCAACAGCCAATCAGATGTCACTCATTGACTTTCAGTGGGGAAATTTAAATTGCTGCCAATCAGACACTATTAAAACCAGGGTCCCCAAACTTTGCACAGTGGTTTTTACTATATAACTGGGGTCCAAGGTTAGAGAAAGTGGGCGGAGGCAACAACAGATCAGATTTCATTCAATGATTCACGTTTTTCAAACCAACATTAAGTTTGTTCTCAAACTTCCCTTTCTAGTTAGCTGTATATAGCTTTGTCAATAAATAAAAAAAAAAGCAATGACTTGAAATAACCAGATCATACATTCTTGTAGTGTGCCTGGGCTGTGGAGCCAAATAATTACTTTAACATTCTACTGCCACCATGACTCCAATGTTGCCGTGTTTCACAACAAGGATACACACACACCATTGAATTAGCTCAGATGATTTCAAATAAATCCCCACTCATCACTTGTGCATCAAAGTAGTTCCTTGATGATTTGTAGGGTATGATGGCAGTGTTTATTGCATGAAAGTAAAGGTTTCAGATGCTGTTATTGTTATATTGCTGAGATGGGAGTTTCTAACCTCTGTTACACATGCTGTTTTCTTCACTACTTGTGGGCAGATCAATAGGCTGCATCTTATTCTAACTAGTGAATATATGAAACACTACTTACAAAGTAAAAACACTATCATATCATCTGCCCAGGTTTAAACTCACATGGCGCTCCCCTTTACCAGTTTAGTTGCAGTCTCTGCACTCTCTCCAGCTCATTAATATCCTTCTTAAGGACTGGAGCCCAAAACTGCACTGCATACTCAAGGTGAGGCCTTACCAGGGACCTATAAAGGGGCAAAATTATGTTCTCATCCCTTGAGTCAATGCCCTTTTTTATGCAAGACAGCACTTTCTATGTCCACCTCCAGGTATTAACAACAATGGCCCTATCCTTCAGCCAGATCTCTGAAAGATGGTAGTGGAGGCCATTAAGGAGTGCAAGACACAACATTTGCTTAATGATTTTTTTGGAAATTCTAACGCAAACAAGTCCACTTGTCAATATGTAGGAAAAGGAGGACATCCCAGAGATTTTTAAACCACAACATTCTTTTCTCTTAATTAACATTCTTTAAAGCTGATATCTACTATAACAGAATTTTAAAAATGTCTTAATCTCCAGAGTAATGTTTGTATTCAAATTTAAAGGGGAACTATCATGAATGAGAATCAGCTGAACTTTGCTCAGTTTTGACAGGCAGCTTGTGTTCTAAACAGAGAGGAGTGGGAGAGGTGCAACCGTTTTTGACTGACATCTAAAATTCAACTCCCACCTGCCTATCTTTCCTATCTGATAGAAAACATGGAAAAGACTTTGAAGAAGATCTAAAAATTCAACCCAACTCCCTCTTACATTGTCTGACACTTTCCATCTCACTCACCTGAGTCACTAACAAACGCCTACGTGTAAGCCAAATATCAGTGAGCTGGCAGGTGATGCTGGGAGTTGTAATTAAACGATAACTTTAGGCTAATGCCACACCATGCGTATGGCATATATTTTCGGCAAGCCGAAAAACGCTTGCCGAAAATACGCGCCACACGCTCCTACCTGTGCCTGCACCCGAATGAATGGAATACGCTTGGGTGCAGGCACATGTAGCCAAAATCCATATAAAACCATGAAACTTTGCATTCTCTCGCATTTTTATGCGGATTTCGGCTACATGTGCCTGCACCCAAGCGTATTCCATTCATTCGGGTGCAGGCACAGGTAGGAACAAATGGGGCGTATGGTGCATATTTTTAGCTTGCTGAAAATATACGCATGGTGTGGCATCAGCCTTAGGGCATCCACTTGCACATTCCCATAAAACTATAATTGCCTTTTGTGTAACTTATAAATAAATTCTGTAGGAACAAAAACTTGCATTACTGTTTAACAATGTGCAATAACATTGTAGTCACTCTTCATATGTATGCAAGCTAATCGATAACAGAATATATAGACATTTCTTAAGAATTTTTGCTTTGTTTCCAAACTGGGAACCAGTTTGCAGAGGTTTCCCTTGTTTTGCTATACACCACATCTGGCACAGTTCAGCCTCCCCCCCCCCCCATGACACATGGACTGGGCACAAATCCCTGTAGCAGAGTAAATGCTACAGACTGACTAGGTGGGCCTGATTAGACTGAGCTGGCCAATCAAGAAGCCTGAAAGCCTGGCTAGTCAGTCTACAGGAGAGCTCTGACTGAGAGAGGTGTCTGTGAATCCAACATACAGGAATCTATGTGCTTGTACACACACAGTTGCCTGTGCAGGGGTCTGTATTATTGCTGCAATTGATGTGTCTCTGGTATACACTTTTTTGCCACACCTGTATCTGGCTATTGAAGTAAAATTTTTATCTACGTGTGTAAATTGCAGGAGGGTGACTGGCAGCCGATCTAAGCCTGTTGGTGAGCAGCATAAAACCCAAATGCAAAAGAGCCCGAAGTGCTGTGTATATGTGGATAGAAAGGATATAAACAATAAGCTGCTTTACTGTTATGTGTACAAATGCAGCTTCATCAGCACCCAGCCCAGCCTGGCTCCATTCCTTTACATTCCCTTTGCACATGTTTGCTGTTGAGGGGTGTGGCCTCATGACATGCCACAGCAAATCAGCTGACACAGACCAGGGAGCCAGAGATTCTGGAGGGTGGGGAATGGAGGCTACTCCAATAATCAGCCATAACTAATCAGCACAATTTTTAAAAGCTATAAATTTTCAAAATGTGTGTCTAGACTTTGTATTTTTAATATTATAAAAACATTTTTCATGATTGTTCCCCTTTAAGCATGTTTCTTCATCACCAACTAGAACCCATTATAAAAAGCAGAATGGATAAACTGTCACAGCCAAACATAGAGGGGAGGTTTATGCTGCTGAGAGGACAGATATGTGACACAGGGGGCAGTTATGTGACCTCCCAGGGCCTCCAGCAAAAATGATTCCTGGTTTCTTTCGCCTTGATTTGTATAATGAGGCTGTTGTGGTGGAATCTGTACTGTTCCCTTTGGGAACATTATGCATTATGCTGTATTTCCATGCAATGCTGCCTGCTTTGGCAACTTAAATATACCAGGTAGATTTTGGGAGCCCTATGTCAGGTGGCTTTACTGGCTTCTGTGCTAAATCAGTACAAAAGCCACATGCCCACTAGCACAACATCCACAAAAATGAAATGCAATACTTGTCCTGCTTGAGAAAAAAGGGGCGACCTGAACAAACTTGTAGCTATAATTTTTTTTAACCTTGATTGATACAAATTGACACAAATTTTGCTCCTTTTTTTCTCTTATAACAACAATTTTTATATTTCCTTCATATGCATTTTATGGTGTAACATGTCGGTTGCTGACTTGAGAGGGCAGGCTACAGGGCTGCCTCCTGTGCACTGTAACCAAACCCCAAACAGCCTATATACCGGTACTGTTTTGGCCTTGAGCACAGCTGGCACTAGTAAAGCATTTGGTGCCCGTCCCCCCTCAAAATTCTACATCAACCCGTTATGATTTTAATTGCAATAATATGTGTTGGCTGTTGATAAACCGTTCCTTGTGTCGAGGGCCCCAATATTGTCTAACAGAGGAGACGGATAGCATTAGGCAGAACTGGGAGATCCCTTGAAGATAAGACTATGGAGGGTAAGTTTGCATACCAATGTGCTTGAGTAGTTATAAAACCAATGGGATAGATTATTTTTGTAAAGAGGAAGGGGAGATTTGATGACTGACAAACCCCTTTAAGAAAACACAGTCTGAATGTTGGCGCTACCAACATAATGTCCTGATTTTTGTATTCAGAAAGATATTTGTTAGAGCAGTACCATGTGTTTCCTTTGGCACAGTGTTCCACTCTAACTCTATATATGGAAAGAAAGCCCCTTCATTTTATAGAGTCAAGCTAATTAAATAACAGGAAAATACGTTTACATTTTTCAACTAGGGCATTTCCTAGAAATTCCTGTGCCGGATAGCAGTTGTTAAATAGAAGCGGATGGGTAGCTTCTTCTAGAGAATGATGCAAATCATTATTCAGTCCTTACAGATACATGGGAATGATCTGCATCTCCTACTATGGTTCAAATGTTTTCTTCTACAAGACTACATACTGTTTATTTAACTTCTATTTCATTTCTAAATGTTCTTCATTATAATAACAAGATTAGAAAACATTGTTTTAGTAAAAAGGATTACTATGCATTCCCTGCGTGGCTATTGTTTTTGTGCTATGTGCTCCTTGTGTCTCATGGGTGCTTGGCAGGTGACTGGCACTGTTTCCCCAGCAGAGAACTAATACAGTACCTGCACTAGATGTTAAAAGATTTGGATTACGAGTCAGCCTTGCACACATTATTATACTAAAATAGAGCCCTCTACCAGCTAACCTCACATCACCTATCAAATGTGTAAAACATATGTCAGATGGGGTCTCTAGCACATGATAATGCATCATGAATTCATCAAGAGGAATCCTGAGGATTATGGAATAGTACTCACAAATGCATATAAAACTAAACATTTACAAACCTATACTTAACTAACTGTAGGTCTCTATAGCTGTGGATATTATACATGTCCAAGAAGTCCTTCAATCCGCTCTTAAAGGCATTAATAGAATCTTCCATCCCAAGGCATTCCTTTGAGAGACATCACTCAGGTAAACACAGTGAGCTAAAACATAGCGGGTGATCTCTTTGTGGGGTGAGAGTGAAGTAGGCAAGAATGAGGGGGATAAGGTGGGGTAGACAGGGTGAGGTGAATGTGATTGGTTTGATGGAAGAAGAATGAAGTACAATGGTATAGCCAAGCAACTTCTTTCCTTTATCAAATAATACTATGGACTTTTTTACTTTTATACTGTATATTAGTCATTCATGGATGCTAAATAGTCCCTTAAAATGGCAACCCACACAAAGGGGCTGATTTACTAACCCACGAATCCGACCCGAATTGGAAAAGTTCCGACTTGAAAACGAACATTTTGTGACTTTTTCGTATGTTTTGCGATTTTTTCGGATTCTGTACGAATTTTTCGTTACCAATACGATTTTTGCGTAAAAACGCGAGTTTTTCGTATCCATTACGAAAGTTGCGTAAAAAGTTGCGCATTTTGCGTAGCGTTAAAACTTACGCGAAAAGTTGCGCATTTTTCGTAGCGTTAAGTTTTAACGCTACGAAAAATGCGCAACTTTTCACGTAAGTTTTAACGCTACGCAAAATGCGCAACTTTTTACGCAACTTTCGTAATGGATAGGAAAACTCGCGTTTTTACGCAAAAATCGTATTGGATCCGAAAAATTCGTAAAGAATCCGAAAAAATCGCAAAACATACGAAAAAATCGCAAAGTACCGATCATTACGAAAAAAAACGCAATCGGACTCCATTCGACCCGTTCGTGGGTAAGTAAATCAGCCCCAAAATATTGTAGGAATGTCCTACAAAATCCCGTTTCTTTCCCCAAGTCTGTTTTGGTCAATAAAACTGCCTAAAATGCCTGCATACATATGTAAGTATATTACCCAATGAAACAATGTAGCCTGGACATTTTCACCCCCTCTGATGGGCCCTGACCCACAGTTTGAGAAAGTCTGATGTTATGTCTGATACCTTGATAATGGAACAGTTTTCTATGCTTCAAAACAAAATGACACAACTATGTTTCATCATTCAGCCACTCAGACACTACGTATTACATTTACCAATGGAATATTTTCTTCACTTTGCTTGACAGCTGAAAAGCAGGTTGTCACTGGTGATTTCTCGGTGCATCAGACAAATTACAGGGGACTAGGGACTTGTGGTTAGCTCTACTGTCAATCGCATTATGGTTCCCACCCAAGGGGCTTTCCAAGCATCAATATATTTTTGGATGTCTGTGTGAAATCATTTTAAAAAATACACGTTTCTGCAGTAGCAAATAAATTGCAAAAGATCAGAAAATAAAGGGAGAATGGAGCTGAACATTTGGCCACTGATTCTAGTCTTATTCTATAAATATATTTATTGGTTACCCATTGTGAGATTGTTGCAGTTTTACAACAGTAAGACAGGATGCCAATATACTTGATAAAATCAGATATGTGCAAGTTCCAGGCCAGCAAGGCTCCATTTAAAACTGGCCACATGATTATACTCATAAAAACTGTCTGAGACATTACTATTTTTAAAGTGTCACATTATTGTTTACCACAATACATGACAGAAACCTTTGGGTTATATTCTCCCATGTGACACGCAGTATGCCTACTACTGGAGAAAATGGCATACAATTACAACTTATAATAAGATATTTGCTGTCTGGTCAGAATAGGGAGTTATTATAATAATCTCTTAATTTAACTATGCACCCCCACCTCCCCCAAAAATGACCTGGTCAGTGCTAGCCTGTTTTAGGATAAAGCAGCCTTTGGATGCCAAAATTATATAAAAATTCCTTTTTCCAGTTGAAGAAGTTTTCCTAGGACCAGTGGTTAGTGTCTGTTGGCAGGCGTTTTGAAGCAGAGGTCAATAAATTCTGTGGGTTGGCACAGTGACTCATACATTCCATTATAATATTGTCCTGTCTGACTCCATTATAATATTGTCCTGTCTGACCTATCCCTCATCAACTACTATAAACATTCTCCAAAGTACACAAAACTTACAGATTTGTTTAAAGAAAGACCTTTAATTCAGATGAAACCAGAATAAGTAGATCAATTTTAGAGCCACCCATTCTGTCACAGTGAAATGAAAATGATAGTATTGCCTTGAGGAAAATGCAGTCTTTGAATCTATAGCAATCCTACAATATTACCCTGCAAAACCAAACAATAAAAAGCAGTTTAACACAAATACATATTATTGGATATATTGATGACTAAAGCATATCACAGTACCTAGTGCACAGTTAAATATTGTTCATTATTATTAAATTAGCGTATTAGATATATTGTCTCTTCTCACATCTGGGATATTTTGTTCCTCCTCTCCACCAATGGAATAGGGCTTATTCTTTTGGTGGCAGGGCTGGGATGTAAGATCCTTTCCTTCTATAGCCAGACAACCTATGTTTGTAATACTGATAAACATGTGGTCACATTCATGATTCACACATGTGTGCAACGTCCACGGTCATTTTGACATGAAGGATCTACAGTCCCCATCATTTGCCACCATTTACACTGAGTGAATAGTGTTCTTTAGAAGAAAATACCTAGTTTGTAACATTAGCCTGGACTAATCTATGATACATAAGAACTACTGTAGTCAGTGTGTATTTTTTACAACATAATTATAGCCAAACTTACTCCATTACTCCATTGAGGAGCAGGCATGTAGCACAAAAAAAGTTGTATGGGTCATGCCCACTTTTTCCCCATTTAAACCACACATACTAAAAGTTATAGCCAGATATTTATCTTCAGTTATCTTAAAAATGAAATTGTTTTGTGCATATTTCACAAGTGTGATGTGTGGGTAATCAAAAGCCAACCCACACCTGATCCTAACCTGCCCACTCTTAACCCACAGTCAACTTGACACAGTAAACTGTTGGTATTTATATAACTGCACACCCAGATCTCTGATGTCACCAAAGAGGGCATGGTGAAGCAGAACTGAGCATATAAATACAGAATGCCAGATGTGCTAATGGCACATAATGAAGCTGCAGGTGGGGTAGACAGAGCGCAGAATCTGCACCCATTTGTGGCCCAAAAAGGATGTGTGTTTTCCAGCTGAAACCTGACCATCCAGCAGGCTTGAGGCAAGCCCACACATCACTATTAACAAAAGGTGAATTGCTCTCAGTTTCTTTTCTGGTCCTTATATGGTAACATATCAAGCTTATTCTGTCCCTGGGCATACAAAACTCACTACGTGGGGACTTTTTATGACAAACCAAGTGAAGGGAATGTTTTCTGGGGCATGGGACCAAAGTCCTGAAACAGGAACTAATAGGAACCTTATAGTAGAATGGTTAGTGCAAAAGATTTTTTTGTTTCCAGGAAAAAAAAGAAATCATTCCATATGTTCTAGTTACACATCTTTATGTGTAGGGCTGGGGTAATATAAAATATAAATATATTAACAGACACTAAACACTAACTTACGGTACTTACTGTAATTGAAATGCAAATGTAAACAGTGATATTTTCAATTTGTGAGGCTCAGACATTGAGTAAGATCCATAAGTGAAACCTTGATGAGAAAAAAAAAATCCCTGATTTAGACAACACTGAAACAGTGCTTGAAAAAGAAGAACATCTGATATCTGCACAGTTCCCTATTAATGGAAAATTAAAGATGACTCCAACTTCCTCTGCTAAGTGGGTTTTGTAGGTAGTGATCATGGGAGCTTTGCTGTGGTTACAAATTGATAGATTCAATGAAGGCGAGCTTGTGTGCTAAACAATTCAGAAGCCACTTCCTCCTACAGGTACAGTTTGTCTGTAATTAGATTGGCACACCAGGCTGCACACTCATGTTTCTTCTAAATCCCACACAAGCCTGTAGGGGAATGGGAAGTCTTCCTAAGGTTCTGTGGTTTGGATGGCACACATGTGGTCCTATTTATTATTTTGAATTATTTATAAGCTAGCAAAAAATGGAGCCTGCTTTATTCATGTTTTTTTAAGAAAGAACCTTTTGCTAATCCACTATTCTTTTACTTTTTTGCATACTAAAATGATTATAAAGCATACATTTCTAAAACAAATATTCCCAAAAGTATTCATATAAGGGTTCACCTAGATAACCAACAAGTTCAGTAGATCATGAAGTTATTTTCCTAGTCTGGAGACTATGGGGTTCTGTGGGCAGGGTTACAGAAGAACTTCTCCCAGCTGTCAGTTCAAAGCAGGTTACATCACTGCACTCTTTAAGCGATGTTGCATTACAATGATTGTGTTGCATTTGAAATCATGTTACTACTTTATTTTTAGTATTTCTGCTTTCTTAAAACATTTAAATGGACACTCTACAAGTAATATGTAGAATACGGGTTTTAATGATTTTTCATGGATGGCCTCAGCCTACAGCAACCAGGGAAAACTGAGCCTCAATTACTGTTAGCTGGTGCAAAATCACATGCAAATGTGTGAGTGCAAAAAGTACCATATATAAAGCTGGAGTCTGGCATCAGTGCATTCATGTACTCATTACTTTGACAAAGGAAGGTGAAGCCCTAAATCTGTCATTTACTGGCAGCTAATGAGAGGGATCACTTTGTGCATTGCAGCAGTGGGTGCTCTGTTTTCCCATCAGTGAAACTGCACACAACTAAAGGGTTTGTAAGTGAATACCCAGATTCATAGTTATATGGCAATGAGGTTAAATAAAACACACCTCCATCAGTTCAACACTAAAAAAAAAAACCTGCCTAACTGCTAGGGGATTTTCTTCTTCTTCTGGATCAACTATCCGAAGCCTCTCCAATTTGCCACAGGCAAAATTCTTTCCTGATTCCAAACAGATCAATCCCTGAGTCAATTTTAGTAACTTACTATTTTCTAACTTTATAAAAACACATCAGATCCTTTCTTGAATCTATTCCCCATGGCTAATGCTCAGAACTGTGTGCAAGTTTGAGAACTGGTTAATATATTGCTTGATTTTGGCATTGTGTGCAAAATATTGTGTTAACTCCCAGCAGGCATCATTGTGCAGTGATTCTAGGAAAATACTGCATTGTCAGAAAAAAATGTAATTGCACCAATTTTTTTTTCCTTATAAAAAACACTTTGCTTGAGTACATGAGCCCCTGTTCTGTGTTTAATGGATCTTCCTATGAACAGTGGAAGTTTTTTTTCGCAGAAGCCTTATCTAAATATACATCCATTTAACTTAATTTGTATCTATATAATTAGAGGGGGAGGGGGTCCATAGTTTTCACCTGCTTTTATTCGTGTTTTTTTAAATTAAATACCAGTATGGGATTTAGTACATGGAATGACCTGTGGGTTTTTAGATCAGGATTTGAAATACAATGAAAAACCATTTATAAATCCAGTGCAGTTATTTTACCATCAACATATATTTAAAGTTCTAAGATAATGTCAAGTACAAGTCATTGCCTTATTATTAAAGAGAAGAAAATTATTCAGAAAACAAGAATTGTCTATTTAAACAGTTCACAATGGGAAACGCCATTTCTAATTGTCAGATCTACCTACATAATGAGTTTTTATATAAAACTTTAAAATAATTATCCATGTTTTGGTTTACATATAAAGCAGCAAATGTTATGTTACCACACATTCTTCCATTTATATTGTAAGAATCACCCAGAAGAGAGAGAAGCTTTACTACTTCTATGAATATATTCATTGGCAATAACTGCATCCCAAAATATATTTATGGTAGTGGCCTCCAAATGGCTGCTATGATACGCATGTGAGCCTTTGGTGAAAATAATATTAGGAACCCTTCTTTAGAATAATGGTAGTGGGGCAAATTTTGGTTATAAGGTTCTTATTTTTACATTATTTCTAAAAAAAAAAAAAAATTACATTTCCATACAACCAGAAGAAAGATAAAACCAACAGAATCTTTCAGGGGCAACAGAAAAGAAATAACTGGGGGAAACATGATGTGCATTCTGTATATAGAATCCAAGGAGATGCAAAACCTAGCGATTTAAACTCTACAGATTGTATCATATTTTCCATAGTGAAGGTTTGTTGAATTTTAGCCAAAGCGAGGCAAGATTACATTTGGCCACAGAAAATAACTTGTCTGCAGAGTGGTGAGTTTGGGATATGGTGGCTTAGAATCTGTTTCAATAGGTGGATAATTTTTATCCAGAATTATTTAGCTATGGGACAAGACCACCAAATGTGTATCAAAAAGCAAGTGTCTGGACAGCTTCTAAAACAGACAGGGGAAGCGGTAAAAATTGATTGTCAGATACCATCTTGTCAAAAATTGAAAAAATGATAATTCCTTGGTTTTAATGTTCCTTGAAGAAGATCTAATTTTATCACAAATGTTATTCCAGTCATTTGGAGTTATTTCCAGGCCTAAGGTTTTGTTCCCAGTGTGCCACATAAGTAGGATCAGACTCAGAGGAGAAAGCTATGAATTCTAGACAAAGTACCTATGCAATTTGTTGACAATTTGTATAAGAATTCAAAAAGTTGTAATTAGAATTGGTCTGCCTAGGTGGAAAATTTGGTCTTTTGATGCCTTCAATTGCTGCATGCATTATTTAAAAAACAATCAAATGGGTAATTGGTGTATGTGTATCATGTAAAAAAACAATTAAATGGGGCCAAGACCCCCCCCCCCCTGCTTCCATTCAGGTTGTTAGGTTGTGAGGGTTTCTTGTGCATGATTAGGACTGCATTTGTTTTCTTGGAAGTAAAGTCCCCTCTTCAGGCTTTAATTCTGAACAGAACAAATCAGTGAGCAAATACACCTTTAAGCTTCAACTACAGTCAAGAAGGAAGAAGGTGTGGTTCCTTGGGAAGTATTGCCTATGTTGTGGTTCTATGTTCTGACTAAATGAGGAGGAGATACTCCCTGTTAAGTGAATGAGGGGAGCTGAGGCCCTGTGGAAGCTTGTGCCGAAAGCTAGAAATCAGAAGCTGGCAGTTAAGTAATCAGAGTGTATATTATTTAAAGTGAACTTGGTTGTGATCCTTGGGACCTTGTGTAGAAAGGGAAAAGTCTTAGACATTGGTTTATTTTTCTATCCAGTTGTGCTGGCATGCAGCATTTAATGCAGAGTGTTCCTGGATTGAAGTGTTCTGTTACGCTGTTTGTAGAATAAAAGACATGAGACCTTTTGTTTCCTATAAGCTATGGCAAACTGGTTGCAAGCTCACAAAGCTAATTAATCCACAAATTATTTAGAAAATTGCCGGTCTATCCCTTGAAAGTATTTATATATTTCATGCCAACTTGTACGATAGTGTGAACACAAAACAATTAAGCGGGTTACTCTGTCTTGTGATTTCTTTTGGACACTTTCTGTTTTCCAGTCAGCAGCAGTTTGTTTCAGTGGAATACAGCCAATTACTTGATGCGCTCATGTAAAACTAATCCCAAATAAGTGCCTCATAAATAATAAACTCATATTCATTCCAGAGTGTCCAAGGCCATTACACGCAAGCCAGACACATGACTCTGACATGGATAATGTGATTGTAGCCAAGTGAAAAAAATAATTACACACCAGCTTATTAGAAAAAAAATTGTTTATTTAGATGACATTTGGTTTGAAGAAGTGAATGCCATGCATGGTGCTTTTGATTTTGTCCATAAGAGTTCTAAGTGCTCAGTATTTATTTCTTAGCTGGTTGCTGATTTCTTGGATTTCACTGATAATATTGTCCATCGTTTTTACATCTTCAGCTAAATCTGGCAAAACCTCTCCACTCGCCGCATCTGTATAAACTTGCTATAAAACAGCAACAAAAAAAAAACAAAACAAAAAAAACAATAATACATACATTTGATAAAAGAAATCATTTAGAAAACAAATAAAAGAATCATGGCTCTGATTCAGACTTGTACTATGATGGTTTGACTGAGGTAGCACATCATTGGGATCATTAATTCAGTTCATAAATATAAAGTAACACTTGGGAATGAGTCTTTTAATCCTGTGTTTAGTTAAAAAAAAAAAAATGTATAGACGACTGGGGATGTCTGGTATTTTTATTGCCATGAAGCACAATTGTATTACATGTTATTTAAATGAGGCTAAACTAGGAACAGATGTCATGCTTTCATAAAAACATTTTAAAGAAAGCTGATAACTTATATGCAGATGAAAAAAACCACTTGCACAAATATGTGTTTATGACAAAAATAAAAATGGCCTGTACTGCTGAAACAGTATTTTTGTGCCACAGGTGAATTAGATTCAAAAACTATTGCTTGGAGTAATTACATATATACATTTCAAAGAATTATTGAATCTTAGATACAGAGCGTCTTGACTGATGTCCTTCAAAAGCTTATCTAAAAATGACCAGGATATTTTTTGACTAAGGAGACTCATCATGACTTTTATCTAGAACTCAACCCCAGATTATTAGCAATTCAAAAAGTTAATAAAGGTTAGATATGGAGTGCCCTAACTGATGTCCTTCAGAAGATAATCTTAAACAACCCCAATCTTAATTCATTGTCATAACTGATGTTCTTCAGTAGCCAATCAAAAACTGCCTGGATGTTGTGGCTGGGGAACTAGATCACTCATCGCAAGTTTATATCTAGAACAAGCTTTGTCGACAACAGGTTTTCAGTAATGGCATGAAAGTTGCAGATTCAAACTGGGATGTGGATGTTTGGGCAGGGACCTCTTTGCCTCTTTCACTGGTTATTGGTTGCTTTGTAAATCTGTGTGTTTAATGTATATACCCATTTAGTATACAGTGCTGCAGAATATGTTGGGGATTTATAAATAGGTGATAATAATAATAATAATCATGGGAAAACTGGTCACATGCCTCACATGTTTGTTTGGGGCACACTCCCTGCAGTGATCTATGGTCAATGTTGCCTCTAATTTTTCTTGGCTGTGTGCACAAAAAATTTATTTTGTGTGCATTTTTTAAAACCATGTGAGCACTTTTTTAAACTGGTGTGCTCAGTGCACTGTTGAAGAATACAATATAAAGTATTTTTTGTTTTATAGGTGGATGAGTCTCCAAAAATAATTGCTTGGAACTTTTACAGATATACATTTCAATGAGGTTTTGAAGATTAGATATGGAGCATCCAGACTGATGATTTTCAGAAAATAACAAACTACCAAGGTCTTTTTCCATTATTAGTATCTTGACCAATGTCCTTCAGATGCTAACTTACCATGATCTTCTGACCAGAGAGACTAGCACACTCAATATGAATGCCATGACTAATGCCCCTCAGAAGCTAATCTAAAGCTATAAGGATATTTTGGCTGGGGCACTTTGGTCATTTATCATGACTTCTAACCTAGAACCAGCTACGTCAACACCAGGCAGTCAGTAATGGCCTCATATTGCAGACAATTTTCAACTTTGCCTCCGGTTATTATCGCAACCAAATAAATGGTGGGAAACATAGTGTATAAAATAATCACTAGAAAATTAAAAGTAATTAAACTGCATCATGTTGGGGGAAAACAATCCCAATCTATTATATGAGGAAGAGGAAATCCATCAGATATTTTATTTTAGTTCATGACTAAATCTTTCAGGAAGGAATGTCTGGCGTTTCAGCTTGACTGCTAGGGATGTTTTCCTTTTTGGCTTCCTATTTTCTATCAGAAAGACAAGGACTGACCTTGATATGATCTGACTTATTTAGCAATGAACACTGTTATGGCTTTGTACATGATATATGCAGACAAATGCTTTTAATAAGCATCACTTCTAAGAAACGTTTGTATATTTAGTTTCATTACTTTAAGTGGCTTCACCCTTTTAGTAAATGTCTTGTTTGTTCCATTGTCTATTTAGATTGTGAGTGCCCTCAATATGTTTTTTCCTCTTTTGTTTATATTAAAGGTTGTTAGGATTTCATGTATTATAGAGTTTATAGGTACAAACCATCTATTTACATTGCCTCAACTGTTTTCTTTCCTTCCTTTCCTGTAAGAGCACTAAGGGTGCTTGTATATTTATGAATTATACCAAAATGTTCATGGTTGTCGGTCAAGCATTGTATTTCCTACTAGCGTGCATTTAGAAAATAAGCCACTGTCCTTCCTTTATGTGCATTTGATTTATTGAGATTAATCATGCCATTTTAATAATAGAAATGTGGTATTTAACTTTTTAACATGGAGGTTAAGAAAATATGTTTTAGTGAAAGTAGCTTATAATGAATTACATTCTATTAATAGAGTTTGGAATCTGTGTTATCCATATTAGAGTGTAAACAGCTAATACAGAAAGTTCAACTTAGGCTATTGCCACACGATGCGTATGGCGTATATTTATCTTGCTTTAAGGCAAGGACTTTAGATACTCTCAAGATCAATCACTATCCCACATAACAGGTTCAAATATCCTTTATCTGAATGGCTTTTCTACACAACTGCTTGGAATTCCTGTGGCTATTTAACAGTAAAAGGGAAAGGGATAGATCAGTGCTGTCCAACTGGCGACCCCCCTCCTGTCTGGCTGCTTTGATGGCTTACTCTTGTGTAAGCTTTAAATGGTATCAGTACTGAGATTAACTGGCCCCCTGCATGGTTCTCACCTCAGATTCAGGCTGTAATCAGGCTGTATTGTTTAAACATGTAATCCCCTGTGTTGTTCACACCTTTTAATCTCTGTATTGTTCACCCCCCTGCAGTGTTCACACCTCAGGCTCAGGCTGTAATCACCCACATTGTTCCCCTGTTCACACCTCAGGAGCAGTAGAAACCCACAAATAAACCCTGCACACTACAAAAAGAACATATACTGAGGTGGTACTGCAATTAAAAAGTTTTTTAATATATAGTTATTGTGCAGACTGTAGGAGCAGTGCCAGCATTGTGTCACTGTAGGCTGCCTGTGTGTGCCATAGGCAGCATAGGGCAAGCAGAGTATGGCACACACAGGCAGGGTAGGGCAGGCAGAGTATGGCACACACAGGCAGGGTAGGGAAGGCAGAGTATGGCACACACAGGCAGAGTAGGGCAGGCAGAGTATGGCACACACAGGCCAAGTTTGGCACAAACCAGCCAAGAATGGCACACACAGTGAAAGTATGGCACACGCAGGCAGGGTAGGGAAGGCAGAGTATGGCACACACAGGTAGGGTAGGGCAGGCAGAGTATGGCACACACAGGCCAAGTATGGCACAAACCAGCCAAGAATGGCACACACAGTAAAAGTATGGCACGCAGGCAGGGTAGGGCAGGCAGAGTATGGCACACACTGGCAGGGTATGGAAGGCAGAGTATGGCACACACAAAGGCAGGGTAGGGCAGGCAGGGTAGGGCAGGCAGAGTATGGCACACAGGCAGGGTAGGGCAGGCAGAGTATGGCAGGTTTTTGCTGTACTACAACCATTAATATGGGTATGGTCATGTGATAACATGGGTGTGGTTTCAAGTGGGGGCGGTTTCAAAAAGGGGAGTGGTCAAAACTGGCTTCCATTATCAGCCCTCCACCACGTAGGTCGGAAAAATTCCGGCCCTCGGTACAACAGAAGTTGGACAGCACTGGGATAGATAGTGGAATATTACTTATTAGCTTTTGTGAGCTACAACAACATAATTATGATACATATCTGAGATCAAGAATATATGATTGGCAGAAAGGCAAGTTTATGTATAAGGTCATTATTATAGACCCATCTTAAAACAGTAAAATTCCAGAAAAAACTATCCTGATGAGACTTTATGCATGGATATACCAATCCCTTGCTTTCCATTTTGCTGTTCAGAAACATAACATAATTTGGTCAGCAGAATGGAATTTCCTGTTTTTTCCTTATTAATTAAGAAAAGCGGGTAGCATATAGACTGATGCCTGGCAATAAAAATAAGACCATGGGCCGACATCCTTTTAAGAGACGCCACTTCACTGTTAACCCCTATGACATATCCTATTTACGTGGAAGTACACATGATGCTTCCTAAGCTAATTATCTTTTGGTTGAAATGCTTACATCTAGTCATTACAGCTGGAAGGCAAGAAAGGAGCTCAGTTTATAGCTTTTTACTACACAAACATAACAGGGCATTTTTATAACCAAAACTCATTCACAACTAAGATACTGTCTATTTAATTCATGTATTTCAGACATGCCCATAAACCTCTACTCTGGGTTTAGTTCATATATGGACTGCTTTTTTGTAAGGTGTGTTCTTTAGACACCATGCATTGCCACAATCTAGAACTATGATGGCACATGTATGTGAAGTGAGCAAAGTGCGAATTTCGAGTGTATTTTTTTCCCCCACAACGCAGTGTATTGTTCCTAGAATCTGTGGCCAATTCTTTATGCACAGCTGTGCTATGTCTATGGATGTTGAGCATGAAGAAACCAATAAGCTTCCTTCTGGTCAGGTGGCGGTAGCTCAACAGGAATGGAAGGCAGGAGGACTGAGTGGTGCAGATGAAGTACAAGGAGTGCATTTTGACCCAAGTACCCAATAAAAGTGATTTTAGTGACTGCAGGGACTGTAACTGCACTTGCTGGCATACAAGAGCTGTCTGAACTTTGTAGAAGGGTGCCTAAAACAATTTCTCTACCTAACATGCTATAAAAATCTAAATCATTAAATAAAAAGTTAAATAAACTTGGGCATAAACTGCATTTGTACATATGAGGTACTCAAACTGTAGAATAGCTAAGCCTGTAGAATTTCATTATTGATTGGTTATAGTAGGATACGCCACACAATCACTAGGATGCCCCATTTTCTAAGATTACAACATTGTAGGAAGGTGGGGGGATATTGGCAGCGGATCAAGATATATAATGTAACTGTGAGTGAACAGTACTGTCCCCAACCTTGCTGAGAAATATCTGGCAAGAAAAGTACTATGTAAATTGGCAGGAAGATGGTACTTTTGTCACATAGTGGGCCCTTAACACACTAGTTACGAAAAAGGCACAGTCTGATCAGGGTCAACGCTCAGCATATTTTATTTATTAATATAAAATAGGAATGGGGCAGCTTTAAATATTTTTTAAGCATGGTCAGTTATTTCTTTCCCCAAAATTAAAGAAGCAAAGGTTAAAAAGGAAAAACAGCCCTTTAATAAAACAAAGGGTTAGAATTAGTCTCACTATTTGAGGAATTCAATGTAAAAAAAAAAAAAGAAAAGAAACCGCAATGATTTCTTACATTAGTATAATCTGCCTCTAGCCTACTGCTGATTTTAAGAAGCCAAGCTAAGACACACACTGACTTGACAATATTTATACATTTCCATACAGAGTTTAATGCTTAATAATGATCAGCAAAATAATGATAGTTTGATTTCTCATCCCACCACTAACCTTTGCTTTGGAGGACAGGCTACGTAAATTCAGACGAGCCGAGGAAAGGATTTGCACAGCTTCCTGTGGGTTGCTCTTTCTTTCACTGCACTTCATTGCCACTGAAATAAAAAATGAAAGGTAGATTTATCCAATACGCATGTTTAAAATATATTTGCAAAACAGAAATAATATCACAACAGAAAGATCACCTGGGGATGTATCTCAACAACTAACTACAACAAAAATTGAATTTATTCACCACACAGTGTACCCTGGCCACCTAAAGGGCACTGAAAAGGTGGCAAAAATATGTCCTGCTGTTGTGGCAGAGAAGAAATGCCTTCTCTCCTAAACTAACAAGTGATGCTGCTCTTTCTTTTTAATCTTCTTGTGTGTTTGTGTTGGATTTACATCCCAAATCACATGCACTGCACTTAAACGAACTGGGAAATATACTGCATTTGAGAGGCATAACTATAGAGCAAGCAGACCCTGCAACTTCTGGGTGGGCACTGTGAATAAGAAGTTTAAATATACAATAGTGAAAAGTGTTGTACTCCCAAAGTTTAAGGTGCACCTTATATGTGGGGCCACTAACTTGTTCTCTGTTTATAAGCAAACTTTATTTTAACTTATTTTTCTACAAATTTCCCCACCCGAATCATTTGTATTGCATATATATAAATCAGTTCTCCAGTACCATCACATTTTCCCAAAACAAAGAGCAGCTTTCACCTGGTGGCCATTTTTCCTCTGACACATCACCAGTGACATTTACCTCTGCAAACAGCACATGTGTGCTGTAAAGTTCATGCAATGAAGAATGCAGGCTTACACAGGCAGATCTTACTTTGCTAAAAAAGTCCTGCTTGGATCGAACATAGTACTGGTTAAGCTGATCTTAGGAGAGGAGGTCAAGAGAAAAAATATGTTTCTCCAGAAGAGTGCCCATATAGAGCAGAGTTTCTATGTAAAACCAGCAATGCTATCTCTTCATTGGTTGCTAGACTGGAGGGTGTGTTTAATAACTTGAGCTGAGAAGAACTGAGCATGCTCAGTAGCCTACAGCCAAAGTTAATTCACAAGGGAGGTAGGAAAGTGGTTTCAAGGAGGAGAAGGAATCCTAAGTGATTAGAGAATGCTGCCACTTTACAATTAACATTTAAACCACTGGAATGGCCGGTATTTAAAGATTTCAAAGAGGCTGTTCACTGATTACATTTTTGTATGTGTGTGTGGGTGGGGGGGGGGAGTTACATGTCCTTTAAAAGCACACCAGACTGTATGTACAATATGTGCATACTCTCTCAAGAACACAGAGGAATTATATTTGAGCATACCATTTGAACAAATGTATATATCTCTCTTCATTTAAAGAGGTCATTGTATATTTTACAATGTAGAATGTAATACCTGAATAGCACCTACTTAGATTTGCCAAACTTACCATGTGCAAGTTCAACTGCTCCTCTAATGATCTCCTTGAATGAAGATACATCACTTTCCCATCCAGTTTTCTGCGTTTCACATTTGTGAGCTTTTATCAGGTATTGCAAGGCCTACAAAAAACGCAAAAGGGCATTTCTTGCTCAGTGAAATTTATTGGCAGAAGTAAATATTTACTGGCTGCTACGTACCCATCATTGTATGGTTGGCCAGAATCAGCACAACTAGTTATCAAATTAAAAATACCCTAGTGTATCACTTACACAATGACAGATATACAAAAAAGTATTCACCAGACCATTTTGCTAAACAAAAACATTAAAATGTCATTCCATTTTATAATTGTATTTCAAAGCCCAGTGAAATGCAAAGAGGTTTATAGTGACAGTCAATGCCTACACTTAAGTAGCAATGAGCAGAAATGATCTTTGCCATTACTTTCTGGAACTCTAACTTTTGCCCACTGATAAATACACTTCTAAAATTCTATAGGAATGACTAGAAAGTGGGTGAATTTTTCTGTCATGAACAACATGTTTTTTAATTGCAGCTTTAGATTTTAAATGTTAAAATACAAAGAAAACATAGGTGAAATGTTGTCAAAACAATTGTAGTTTTGAAAATTCATATTGTGTTAAACATCCATATTGGAAGGGTTCGGAACCTTGTAGCCTTATCACCTGAATCAGTGAAGGCAATTTACAGCTAAATATGACCAACCTGCAACAAAATGTAGGGAAAAGTTACTTTTCTTTGCCCCAAGAATATACAACGGTTTATATCTGTGTGTGATAATGTTTAGGAATGTTAAGATCTGTTAGCTTTATAATGTAACTTGATGATATTCTTCTAATGGTGCCTACATGTTAAAATGATTTCAGACTGTTCGGCTGCATGCATTCATAGCACTGAAGTGTCTTTCCCTGCATTGTAAACTCCAGCTGTATGGCAGATGTTACTCTCTTTTTGCCTCAACAGAGAGGGGATTATAATAATGCTCCTGAAAAAAACAGTCTAGACTTCCAGATATGACCCATGTTGCTCAACAATTTAAGCTAATCAAAACAATTCCTTGGTGCAGGACCATTTCATATTTAGAAGATGCAGCATTTGTGGCACTGATATTAATGTATTAGTTGATCATTTGTGAGAAAAGGTGGGGAAATCAATCAGCTAGAAATTTCAGTGAAACATATCTAATGGTTTGGCTGCCGTTTCTGCCATTGGTTTCTTTATGTGAAATTGAGCTTTAGTATCAGGTGTTGTAAAGCTCTTTAGGTGTATAATATGGTGTATACAGTATATCCAGGTTATAACAGGCTGCAGCCAGCAAAAATATCTAAAACAGACCCTGTGTTGGGGTTGATTCATACATGCAGACATGTAAAGTTAAGGTTGGTGGAACACTTCAAAAGATCTTCTAACTTGCTGCGGCCACCAAAAGACCATAAATTACAGACTTTTGCATTAAAGGGGTTGTTTGCCTGTTGATTGTTGTAGAGAGTATGTTGATGGAAAGGCCTACACATTTTTCCAAAGTTGCGTGAAGTATAATCCTGCAGGGAACTTTGGAAAATAAAAGCAATGCGTAGGCCTTTTCACTGGCGATTCCCTTTACTGCTAGTGGAAAGGATTTTTGGGTAGATTAGTTGCCCGCAGTAGCAGAGATTTATCCCAAGCAATTAATCTCCCCGTGGGACATTACCCTTATAATACACATCACCTAAGGTTTATTATGTGCGCCGCATCTCCTTCATAACCCCAGGAAATGGAAAACAGTCCAGTAGTGTGTCACTGACAACCATTCTGATAATACTTTAGTACTATATGGGGATGCCACCTGGCCAGTATTTGACTTGCCTAACTGGTAAATCACCAGTAGGCCTGCACCGGGGTATTACAAATTTGCAATTAATGTACTTGTCGGTAAATTTGTAATGATCTATAAATCCCTTCCTTCCCTGACCCTCTATGCCAAGGGCCCTCGCCTGGCCCTCGCCGTGTCCTCGCCCCTGGCTACTACCCCTGCTCTATGCTGTCAATCACCCTTTATAACTATGAGCCCACCTCAGCTCTGCCTATAACCCCACCCAGTCTGCCCATTTCCCCACCCATTTACCGACCATCCCTTTCCATTTCCCAAACCATTATGTGATCACTTCCCACCCCCAACCTGAGGGCTTGTCACAGAAAAAAACAGCAGCCCTATTTAAATGTGATCATGGTATACTCTTCACACAATGTTGTGGAGACCACTGGTTTGTAGACACCAGTCCAGTGGTAAATACTAGTGCAAGACTAGTATGTTGGTATGAACAACAGTAATTTATATAATATTAGCATTGTATAGTTTTGTGTGCATACTGTAAACTCCAGCTACAAACATGTAAAGATCAAAAATCTAATTATTAAGCAACTTGCTGTTGGCTAAGCAAAGGAAGCTGCAATGTAATAAACTCTAAGGATTCCCAGATTCCTATGCAAACGTACCTTGTCATTTTCATCATCCTTTTCACTTGCACCGTTTCCGCACAGTCTGGCATATACTTTCCATATTTCCGCATCACTAGAATCCCGTGATGTCACTCTCCCCATCAATTCCAGCAGTTTTGGCTTTAAGTTACTTGTGGACTCTCCTTTGTGGTCCTCTATTCCTTCAACAACTGCTCTAACTAAAATCTTCAGAACCTAATTAACGGCATGGAAATGCTTATAGCAGAATGTGACTGATGACAAGCAGACAAAGCATGCTAGGGGGCAATTCATTATTCTGTAACCTTACCCCTAAGTTTTAACGGTTGTTGCCTATGCCTTGCGAAAACCTCTTTATTTAATAAGGCAATACAATATACTAAACCTGACTAATTACACTAATAAACAGATATACATGTAACATGACTAATAAAACTGTGCAGGAAACCAATCAATAAAACTCAGTTAAATATAAGCAAACGAACATTAATCAATACCTAGTGGTGCAATTACTTTTTAATGAACAAAAGGTCACTGATCATCCAGTTACCATTCACCTTGTTTCTGGATCATATTCCCACACATACAATTATGGGAGCATACAGCTTATTTTGCTCATTAAAAAGATATTAAAGGGATATTGCATAGTGTAAATGTGGTTGGAAATATGGGGCAGGACGTAATGAAACCATTATTCACCCGTTAGCCATTAATGAGTTATGATTTCTTGACATATAAGAATTTAGTGTGTAACAGTGCTTCAGCTGATATATGTGTTGCAGGGTTGCTAGTAAATTTATTCTGGGTCACCCTTAGGCGCCAAGGGGGTGTACAAACATTCTATAAACATGCAGAATTTTGGTGTAATTTTGTGCAAAAAATAATGGTCAAACATATACAGTATTTAATATTAAATGGATTTGTTTTTTTGTGAATAGGTAAACTGGCAGATTTCTTGCAGAATTGCTACCCATTCAATTTTTGTAGGAATTGTGACTGAATCAATCAAATTATCATAGTAATTCAATTGAACAGATAGGAAAGTGTTATCAGAATCTTGATTCAAGATCCTTCAAATCCCCAAAAGATCAAAGAAGGTCTGATGTATGGAATCCCCCTGCAGACTATGAGCAATTTAACATTTATTTTATATTTTCCAGTGGATTTAACTAATACTGATACAACAGAATATATTTGGAAAAACTGATTGATATTGTGGTAATAACAGCCAAAGGTGAATAGTGAAATATTTTCATTTTACCAATTATGAGGATAAATGTTGTTATCTTTCCCTCCCCTACATTCTTAAATTAACCAACTGGTAGCTGGATATTACTGTATTGTATATAGTGAATAATGTACTCCTTGTTGTAAAATATAAGGATAATTTACCGAGGAGTTCCATGACCAAATAAAGGCATGACGCTAAAAGCCGAGTATAGATCTTATTTATATATATATATATTTGTAGATTGTAAGCTCTTTTGGGCAGGGCTCTCTTCACTTCTTGTATTGGAATATGTTGGCGATTTATAAATAAATGTTAATAATAATATATATGTATATGTCTTACCAGGCCTGCCAGGGCATTAATTCCTTTTTATATTAGTTCTAACCAAGACCCACAATCAAAGCTTGTTAACAAAGTTATGATCATACCAGAATGACATAGGAAACATAAATGAATAGAATGTATAACCTAACCTTGTGTGAAAGGAACCCCCTAGGGCCAAAGCCATTTGTCATGTCGCTTACCTGTACATCTTTGAATTTATCACGTAAATCCATGAGTCTGTGGTAAGCTTTAACTGCCTCGGCGAACTCTCCCACATCTGTGCTGGTGAGCAAGTAGTTCTCCCAAATCTGCCAGTGTTCATAATTGCATTTAATTGCTTCCTGTAGTGTTCTGAAGGCCTTAATCCTTTTAGAAAACAGGAAACATTGGTTTATAGGTACAAAATACATAATGTTTAGAAAAAGATCATTTTAAGTCCATCTGTATCTTACATAAAATTAATATCATATCTCCAGTGTATCTAATAGTTTGTATCGTAGATAACTGCCACTCCTAAAATGGTACACTTTTCTCTCCTGCCTGCCTGAGGATTAAATGTATGAACTTTACTACTGAATACATTAATCAACTAACTAATTTCCTTACTCTGACTATTTTATATATCTATTAAGATTAAAAATCCTTAGCAAAAAACACAATCATTTGTTGAAAACGGACTGCATGGGGATATTAAAATAATTTTATTTGTATACAATTTTAATGGGTAGAAGAGACACCCCTCTCTCTCTCAGCAGGCTCCTGGCAAAGTAGTAAAGTAAAAGCTAAACTGTAACTGAGAAATAATTGGAAGCAAGTGATTCTGGTGATATAATGAACAATAAAAAAAGTACTTCCTAAAGGTGGCCATACACGAGCAGATCCGCTCGCTTGGCGATGTCGCCAAGCGAGCGGATCTTCCCCCGATATCCCCACCTACGGGTGGGCGATATCGGGGAGCATTTAGGTAAAAAAAAAAATAATCCGATCGTTTGGCCCTGGGGCCAAACGATCGGATAATGTGGGCGGCAATGGGGCAGTCGGATCGGGGACCACATCAACGAGCCGATGCGGTCCCCGATCCGACCGGATTTTCTAACCTGGCCGATCGAGATCTGGCCAATTTCAGGCCAGATATCGGTCGGCCAGGCCGCTCTGCCCTGCCCATACACGGGCCGATTAGCTGCCGAATCGGTTGGTGCTTTATAAATATATGTTGTTAATAATAATAATCATATACAGATAATCATGCACCATTACCTGTAGGAGGCAGAGGTTACAGACTTGGGACTTCTTGTGCAGTAGGGGGAATTAACTCTTTGGATCACCTACATTATTCTGCTTCCCATGTAAACTGTGGCAGATTTACCAAAGGTGGAATTGCTTTTAACATTTAGGAAACCTTTTTCTATAGACTTTACTTAACACATAAGTAATACATAATACACCTAAAAACACCTTTTTTCTACAATAGTTGAAAATGCATTCTGCATATTTGTTTAATTGAAACTAAATCCATATTTTCCGAATCATTATAAGCCTTTATAAACACTAATTGAAAAATGTCTTTCTAAACAGATCTATTTGTTATATAGTTTGGTGACAGTTCCTTTCATTTACCTGTAAGCAAACAAACCCCTCCCTTCCCTAAGCTCCAGACTTTGAGCAACTCATATCAGAGGGATTCTCAGGGGGCTGGTAATTAGTATCAGCATCTCCTCCACTCGGCAGGACCAGGGAGTGACAGAAAGTCAAACTGGTTTCATTTTCGCATTGAGTACCAGAAGTTGCCACAGATATTTCTTAATTAAATAGGCAGAAAATATATTTAGCACAAGCCCTATTCATTAAGCTTGTGTTCGACAGGCATGTATACAGTCTTTATAAAATGGCTTGCGAAATAGGTGTTTATTTAAATAAACTTTACATCTGTTTCTTTTATGGTACTGCAATGAAAGAACATGTTCCATGAGGTGGGAGACAGTGATCTCCAAGCTTCACTTTAAGTAGACCAAACAACGGAAGGGTCTGGGCACCTATATGCTATTGGCCTTGATCTTTAATATCAATTAAAAAAATCTAAACTTGCACAAGGAAATATTCCACTAATGTCCCCTGAATGCTTTTCCCCTTCATCTCCTGCATTTATCACCATTAAAAAATACTGTACGTTGTATACAGACACTTTATATAGACCAAAAAATAATTTTTTAATGGCCTTAAAAGTTATTTGTAAATGCAGTAGCAACTGACGGCAGTATTTGTTTATCCCTTTCTGTTCAGAACAGATTGTTTCGGGAGTCAGAGCCAGGAGTGCACAGAGTATAAACAGCCTGACAGATACTGCTTTCAACTGCAATTACATTGACAAATAAATGTAAAACCAGTGAAAAATGTTTAATTAATGTGTACTGGAAAGTTGCTTTAATTACTTTCTTTTCTGTTTACTAAAAATGTTCTTTTTACCAGATTTGTCTGATTTTGATTATAACCAAAATGTATAAAAGTATATATATGTTTTCTTCAACTAGTAAGATACACATCTAAAACATTTTATAGCACATTAAGAATAAGGCCAATGATTTTATTATAACTATGCTGATACATCAACCTTGAGAGGTTGCCAAGCAAAGCACTGAACACTGCATCTGGCCTCAGGGACAATGACAAATGGTGAATATTGCTGCTTGTATTTATGAACCCTAGCTCTGGTCATTGAGGCACCCAAGAGAATGACCGTGAACAGCAAACTGAGGCCTACAAAAAGAACAATAACCACCTTTTTCTCTCTTGATATTGTATTCCAATTTAGTCTAAAACTTTTCAGGTAACATAATTAGTCTTCATTATAAATTTATTGTTGAAGACAGTATACATATGTTGATATAAAAAGTGCCATTATAATTGTATTGTTTTGTCTGGATCAGACTTGATTAGAGGTCCCAAATAATGGAACTTGGAAAGTGCAGACAGAGTTCCTGGAATACAGAGAGGGAGCAGATGCCTGGAGCACGCTAACAAAAAAAAAAGGCAACATGCATAAACATCAGGGAAACCCTTCCCTTTTGACAGCTAAACAATTACTGCTCCAGAAAATATCCGCAACTTGGAATGTTTTCTGATACTTAAAAGAAAATTAATCTCAACCATTTCAAACTGTTTATCAAAATTCTGAACACAAGACATATGGTACTGCGCAAAAGTCTTAGGCAGACTATCTGTCTCTGCATTAGTGTATCAATAACAACATATGTCTAACATAAGAAACTAGCATAATGCAGCCGTATAGATACGTTAGAAATGGTGGTTTAACTTTACAATTTGACACCATGCCACCTTGTAGAGTATTTAACTAACCAATGTGCTCATCCTGCATCAGCAAGATCTCACCCAACAGAAATTTAATGGCAGACTGTTGTTTCCAGATGTGTGTCCCAGCCCTTCTTCTGAACACAAACAAATCAGCAAAGCTGAGGACATTAAATACAGTGGGCAGCCACAGAAATGGACTGCGGAAGATGAAAAATACAATATACACTTACTTCCTTTCAAAAACGGACACTCTAACGCACTACTCTAAGCTCAAAACTGTCAACTTCCACTCGGACCCCTCGTATACCCATGTACAGTCTGAATTTTATCATAAGTGGTCTTCATGGAAGAGTTGCAATTACAGACATTGTTTCAAAGTGGAAACAAAGCCAAACTTCTCAGCTACACACAAGCAATGCAAGGACTGGGATGCAGAAACATTTCAGCAGCTGCTCTCATCTGATGAGTCTAATTTTCAAATATTTGGCTCTAACAAAAGGTAGTTTGTCTAGCAAACCACTGAACAAAGAGACATGGATGAATGTCTGCAGGCAAGAGTGAAATATGGTGGAGGTTCCCTGCAGTTTTGGAGATGTATTCCAGCAAATGGAGTAAAAGCAGAAATCCATCATGCAGTACCATCAGGGAGGCATCTTCTGTGTCCCATATTCAATCTGGAGCATGAGAGTAAGCCAAACCCATAGCCAAAATCATAAAGAACTACAAAAATAAAACCAAGGCATTGTGTATCAGATGGTATGGCTCCTAACAAAACCCTAAAAAAAAGTCCATTGAAGAACTGTGCTAAGTTCTCCAGGATTCTTGGAACAACCTACCACAAGTATCTCCAGAAACTTCCCAGTACAGTACTGAGCAAACGTTTTATTTGAACAGTGAGAAATGATTCTCCCTCAGCAACATCAACCTGGAAGCACCATTAGGATATACTGTGGTTGATTTAGACTACAGATTATTTTAAAAGCGATGTTCATAAAAATGGTTTTCAGCATCTACTGGATGAAAGGAAATGAACATACTTTGTTTATTTTAGGGTTAAAATCCTATTCTTCTAACTATGTTACTCTGTTTTACTTGCCTGGGATCTGTTAAACTGAACTAGATCATATTTGTGTTTTTGAAGGTTATAATCAATTGATATATAGTACAGACAATTTACTTACTCATAGACATGAGTAAACAAGGGGTGTTCTGGTTGACATGACGTATAAGGTGTTTTCAAAGACTTTGCAGTAGTAAAGAACTAGCCCTGCACCCTTTTAAACTTTACACTGATAAACATTTGCAAGTAGAGTACCGGGAAAAAAGTTCATGTTAAATAAATAAATATATATATATATATATATATATATATATATATATATATATATATATATATACACACAGTATTGTAATATTATTCTGGCAAATAAATTGTTAACAAGAAGCATGTGTTTGCAAAGGACCTTTAATAGCTGCAGAATATTGTACTGAATCCATTGTATTGTACTTGAACCAAACCACCTCATTACACATGGGTGTAGTACATAAGCTATTACCTCCCTCCTTGTGAAATCTGGAGGAGAATGCAACAGAGATTTGAAAGCTCATTTCAAAACATAATTTATCATTTTTATGTAGAGTCAGTAAGCGCTAGAAAAAAATCTGCAAGGAAATGAGGAGCCCTCAGACGCACTGTTTAGGTGTAAAATGATAGTTATTGTTCTCGCTCTGATAAATGATACTGGAATAACAGTTTGGTAGAACTAACTGACCTATCAGCATCGCCTGTACTATTATAGCAGTGGGAATGCCTGAAGTGATATTTATTAGCACATAATACGTCTGCTTCTCAGACATTTCCTATTACAGGCTATGCAGTTATAAAGTGTGAACAATGGGAGAGTGTATGGAGGATAAGGAAGAGCTAGTATTAAAAGAAGCAGCAGTCTGACCTACAGCCCTTTGTTTGTCAGATGTGCTTCATCTGCTTCTTCTACACTCACCCTCCATCTAAAGGCTTTGGAGAGAATGCTTGTTGCTGCTTTTATTCCCATGCTAGAATTCAGGCTTGCTTTTTGGAAATGCTCTGTATAACATGACTGGAATCACCACTGTTCTAGTTTATAATGCTGAAACATTACTGGTATATTTATTTTCACCACAGTCAGTTCTACTGGTTAAAAAAGGATGCAAAACCTTCCTTAAATGCAATTTTGGGGAGCAAAAAATTCTACACGTTTGTATAGGAATGAAGCAACTAGCATACTATAAAACAGCTCCTCTCCTTACAAATCAAAATACCAAAAAAATGTAGACTAAGCCATACAAAATGAACTTGAAGTATTTTCTCATGTTTATGCATTGCCATTGTCAGACGCGTTTGATGTACGATCCCAGAGGTGCAAGCTATGGAATGGGATGCGAAGCATTCCTAATATATGGATGTAAAACTAAAAACTTATAATACTTTGCATATTTGACTTCTTGGAATTTTAAACCGATGGCATATTTCAATTGTGCTCCATTTTATTTTGCTGAACAGATGTAGGATCTATCGTCTGCAATGTCTAAAACATAGAGTTTGGAGTTACCATGCCTTAAGGTAACTAAAAAAATATTTAACTGTTAAAAATGCAAATAAACTGCAGCCCTCTAAATTCTACTGGGGGATTAGTCATTTATTTAGTGTAGACACAGTGTGCAAAGTACACTTCTGAGAGCAACTGCCATGTTTTTTAACCACAATGTAGTGTTTTTGCCCAGAACTGCAGCATTGTTGCAGTTGCCAGGGGGAGTTGCATCTGATGTAACTTAGTTTGTTTGTCATCATTTTAGGCATTTGCAATGAGTGTGCCACGTGTTCCTGATTTTTGGGGCACATCCGAAGTAAAAAAAAGTAGTGGCAGCAAAAACAACTACATGGGTATACAGAATTGCAAAAAGCACATGTTCACACAAGTACCTTAAAGGAGAGGAAAGTTACAATCACTGAGGGGTGCCAAAGTGTTAGACATCCCCCAGTGATAGTACAAACGTACCTGATACCCTGGCTGGTGCTTCTGTTCGCAGAAAACTGCATCAGCCTGGGGTAGCTGTGACCAAGAGATCCTCTGCTGCCTTCTGTTTTTGCACTGCTTGTGCATGCGTGAGTGAAAAGGCAAACTTTAATAAGAAAGTCACCCTACTGAGCATGCGCCGGCCCTGGGATTCGGAAGAAGGAATATAGCAGAAGTGCATAGCCCGGTCATGGCCGGGGGTATCAGGTATGTGATTATAATCATGGGGGTGCCTAACATTTGGAACCCCCAGTGATTGTAACTTTCCTTCTCCTTTAATGAATGGGGCTTGTCAAGCAACTGACTGAGGAGACATATGCAGGCCTGCAGGACTGCGCTTGCTTTTGTAAATGGCCTCCAAATTCTGATTTTTGTAGCAGAAGACTAATTTTTCAAATACAACTACAATACATATGTTGTTATACAAACATGACAACAACCCCCCACAATACTCACAGCCAGTCACAAATATATATGCTGAAGTTACTCACTTCTGTTTAAGCCTGATGTAGGCCGATGATAAATTATTCCAGGCCTCAGCATTCTGTAATTTGAAAGTAAAAATAGTATTTATAATTTGTCCTTCATCAATGCATCACAATCTGAAAACAAATACAGACAAAAGAACAGAGCATAACCATAGCCAAATAAGCAGACTCTTACAAAGGCAATAAACTCTAAAATGTTCTTGCTGAAGAAAACCTATTCTGGCATACATTTATGGAATCTCTTTGCACAAACCGTGAGCATACATTAGGGTTATAATCTATGCTTGGCCAATTGTGACTGGTTACAGCCCTAAGGATATTAGTTTGTGCACCCCAGGTAAGTAGGCAAGGCCACCTGGTAGTTCTCGTGGGGGTATTATTACTACAGGAACCTCAGGGAGAATATGGAAGGAACAGCGAATGAGAGAGAAGAGAGGTCTTGTACAGGGCAGAATTTCCATATATCATCAGTAAACCTTTTAGAAAAGTTGGGGAAAAGCTTACAACAAAAAAAATAATCTTACATTTCTTACCATAGATCTATGAACATGGTAATAAAGACAGACGCATTTACAATCTAAGAATGACGTACCTTCCTTCAGAGATACCTACAGTAATATCCACCACACCACTTATAAAATTCCAGAGTCCTTTAAAAAAATAAATATTATCTGGAGCTTTACAAACTGGCTGATCCTACCAACAGCTCTGACCCCCACTTATAAAGCCGCCATACAATACCTTTTTAATTATGGGGTTGATTTGGAAACAAGGCAAGAATGCCCTTGAACCTGCTAACTATAGCCCATATATCTTATTAACTGTGATTTTTTATTATTGGCCAAGATTTTAGCCACTAGACACAACTGAAACACACTTACAATATTTAGTTAACTCTCAACAAGTGGAATTTGTTCACCGCAGAGAAGCAGACAACTGACTTATGGTCCCATACCTGGACATGTTAGAATGTTTCATGGACTAAGCCCCAATATTCTTATATAGATACAATCTTTATACACTCAACCTATAGGTGGTCATTGTGGGTCAGAGTGAATGGCTCCTCATCACAACCTTTGCCCATCAGGAATGGAAAAAGGCAGGGCAGCTTCCTCTCCACCACCATTTTCTTACTGAACATCAAACCCTTTTTTTTTTAACACAGTCAGATTATGAACTATTGGAAGCCAGGTGGCAACACAAAGTGGTAGCATACACAGATGACTTACTCTTCTCCCTCACAGGCCTGATCAGATCTATCCCACTGCTCAACATCATCCGTGACGACTACAGTAGAAATAGTAATTTAAATAAACTACAATAATTCACAAGCTTTCAACTTTTATCTAACTCCTGACACAGTTACTGCTTCAACCACATTTTCCACATTCCTGGACAACTCACACTGTAAGCAACCTGAGCATTAAAATCTTCAAAAACTATTCTAACTATATCTCAACTGACATTAACCTAAAAGACATCATTAACAAACCCCTCTTTGAATTGGAATCCTGGCTAATCAAAGTTCATAGGTGTCACAATGACCACCCTCTGCAACAGCACACCCTAAAAATCTGTAACTAACTTAAGGCAACCTACTCCCTGACAAAGCACCTATCTCTGATAATACCTCTCATTAACAACCCAGCCCTGCCGGTAAGTTTGGACCCCATTATTTTCAACATTGGCTTCTTATTTTCTGGGCCAGGGTAAAGTTTTTACCAGAAATAAACTCCACAAGGTAATACAATTCTCTCCAATGGAGCATTTAAAATGTATGCAAATTGCACATTATTATAACATTTTAGGATTTACAAGAACCCTTTCTCACATGTTAAATATTTTTTAAACTACCTCTACACGCACTGACAATATGTGCAGCAATGTTTGTTTCAGAAGGGAAAGCAGGAAGGGCTGAGCACCACTATACAAAAGTGCAAGGAGCAATTTTGACACAAGTACCTTTAATGAAAGTGGCTTTACATGTAACTGACTGTGGGGAAATTGCGGGGACTGCAACTGCACTTGCGGGTGTAAATGAGACCTTATACCTCCATGACATACAAATGCCAAATAGACTTTCATTTCAATCGCTCTGGGAGCAAAGAATTGCAAATGCCATTGATGGAGGTAAAGATTGGTGCTCTTATACAATAACTATTCTGAATAATAAAACTATAACAAGAGTGGTACCACACCCCTGACATACTCAAATCTTTCTTTCCTCAGATGACTGATTTATGCTTGAGATGCCTGAAAGCAAAAGGTACACACCTACATATATTTTGGGCCTGCCCCTCTCTAAACAGTTTTGGGTCCCAGGCTTTATCAGAGGAAATATTAAAATAAAAATTGGTTAGAGATCCTGCTTACTTCCTCCTCTTCTATACTGGGAATGATTCCTACTCGGCAACACTGGAAGTATCAACACCCACCAAGCATTAAAGATTGGTTTCTTAATGTTAATAAGCTTTGACACTTTGAAGATATGTTGACCATGACAGATGGGCAACATCCTCGCTTTATGGCTATTTGGTGAAGATGGTAATAATTTAGAGTCAGTCAACATACTTTCTAAGTGAATATGTAACTTTAGCAGGCAGTTACCAACTTTGTCAACCTGGCTGAGACGCGATTCTTCCTGCATTGTTTAGCCGCCCACCCCCCAACAATATTATTCTTTTGCTCTCTCATGCTTTTTCCCCTGTGTACCCTCCTCCCAAACTACTCTTTACTCACCCCCTACACTCAACCTCCCTTCCTGAGCTTGTCACAGTCTTAATCTAAAGTAATGACATGGACATGTCACAGAGAACATAATGCAGTCTTCTTGATCATTTATAGCTGTCCATATTTAATAAATATTATAATATTAAAAAAATAAAATATTTACCAGTTTTCTAAAACACTAAAAATATAGTTAAGTGAACCTAGTGCTTACATCTGTGTTTGAGGGGCTGTCACATGATCAAACTCAACTTGCATGAGACTAGGAGCAAAGAAGCATGACATCTGTACTGTGTAAGACAATTTTTGCAAATGTATTATATCACTAGAGAAGGACACAAGACTGCTTGTACCTCACGGACTGTGCTCATGCGCCTGGGTTTTGGCTCCTGCTCTCCTCCTAATGTAGTGCTGTAGACCCTTCTAGAGCATTTCCTGACATTAATATGTGCTCCTGCTGTTTGCCTGCTTCGTGACCTTTGCCTGTCTATAAGGGACAATACCAGCTGCCTACCCTGCCAGTTGACCTGAATAGGGCCAGCCTACCCTGACCTCATCCCTTTACTGATTATACATTCTGTTTGTCTATTCATGCAGTATCTGCCTGCATTTCTGGTTTCTTTTTCCACCATTTAACCATTCTGTCTGCTTGCCTGAAGTCAGTCAGATCTACATAACCAATGGCGCCAAAAGGTCCTTGGTGAACACTGGCATTTGGGAAGCGCTTCATCTTTTTGAAAGGTGTCAGATGACAGTGGATGTAGCTTCTGGCCTGAGTAAAACCGTACAACTCTTTCTAAGTTTTGCTGAGAAGCAACAATTTCGGAAAAAACTACTTGAGAGATCAAAGAAAGGAATGTGTTATAAGCCCAAGTTTGGTTAAAGTTTTTTATGCCAAATGTTCAGGGTAACAGGTTTTTTGGATTTTAAATTAGCGCATGCATTTTTGCTCGACAAGGTTAAAAAAGGTGCAAAATGGTTTGTTTTTACAGACTCTAGGTGACAATTTAGATTCTCTCTGGGATCCATGATTGCCTATAGTACATTCACTCCCCTATAATCTCATGTTTTTCTCAACTGACCATGACAGTTTTTTAATTTTTATTAAACCTGACCATACAAATCAGAGTTTAGATTTAAGTTTTTATTCGACCAAACCTATTGTGGAGGATTTGATTTGTGTCCAAACCCAAAAATAATAGATTTGAAGCATGCCTAGATTATCCTTAATTCACAGTCCTATAGTTAGCTATTGGCTTAGTTCTGATTACTATTCTGTTTGTTATCTCTATAAGGAGCTGAAATAAGCTGCAATTCACAAAAGTTGCCATTGGATCAACTTTAAGCCAAACAACAACCTATAACCATAATGTGAGCCCTCATGAGCAGAATTCACAGCTCAAAATGGTACCATTGTAATGGTACAAAAAACATTTACCAGGAGGAAAGTTGTATATCTTCCTTTTCTTCATTCCCCTGTAATCACCAACTCATTTTAAACAGGTTTAACTATATCTTGTGTGGGTGTGAAACCTGAGAGAAGACCATGAAATGTTTCATATACAGAAATAAAGCAAAAAAGTATCAAGCAACATATGCATATCTATTATGCTTTATAGTGATACACTCATAAAAGTTACAGTTACTTGTACAGGTATGGGATCCCTTATCTGGAAACCCATTATCCAGAAAGTTACGAATTATAAGCGAATAATTTAAATTTTATAAAATTATTTCCTTTTTCTCTGTAATAATAAAACAGTACCTTGTGCTTGATACCAACTAAGATATAATTAATCCTTATTGGAGGCAAAACAAGCCTATTGGGTTTATTTAATATTTAAATGATATTTAGCAGACTTTAGTTAAGGAAATCCAAATTACGGAAAGATCCCTTATCCGGAAAACCCCAGGTCCCGAGCATTCTGGATAACAGGTCTCATACCTGTATATGCAGTCTCAAAAATCTGCATTAATCTATTTACAGACCTACATATTTTCAAGGAGAAAGAAAGTCATTCTGACATTTTACTGCCAATAGATTCCACCAAGAATGCTATATTTATTCTGCAGAAAGCTTTACTATAACTGAGTAAAGAGCCTTAGAAGCTCCCTCCATCTGTTTATCATTGCAGCTGCCATTTTAGCTTGGTCTTCCTAGCTTCCTGCTGTAGCTCTAGCCCTTGGTAGGTCAGATTACACATTCCTAAGGGTGGGGGGAGTGAGTTTTATGAATTCTTAAGGGAGGGGGTAGCAGGAGAAGAAAGAGAGGTGAGAGCTGTGCAGACTCTGGCCCCTGGAATGAAGGATTTTTCTGAGAGATGAAGTCACATACCCAAGAACATGTTTACAAAAAAAGGGACAAGAAATCCTGTGTTTCATTTGATAGAGAAGTCAGTGCAGCGTTTCTGTTAGTGCTTATGGCTGTATTTTTATAGACCTTTCTGATAAAGCTTACTTAGTTTTTACCTTTCCTTCACCTTTAAGGTAAAGGTGTACTTAGTAGGTCTGAAAACAAATACCAAATTACCAGATGTACACAAAAATAAACATTTATTACATTTATAGGGGCCGATTCACTAAAGGGCGATAAAACGAGCGATATGCGGTAAAAATTTTATTGCTTCTTATTTTTTGCAACTAAACACTTAACACTTGATTCTTTGCGTTATTTAACTCGGGATGAGCGTTTTTCTTGCGTTAATTCCTGCCGTGTGCGTTATTTCCCGCTGCGCGCAATATATTTCGCCGCTTGCTATATTAGCGCACAATTTTATGCACGTAACCATTACTTTTGAAAAACTACTGTTCTGAAAATGACCATTTCCCTGCAAACTGGAGGCTGCATCACTCTAGGGCCAACACATACTTGAAAAAATCCCACTGCAAAGTCCATATTGTGTTGCCAAAAGCTCACGAACCGCAATTTTCTTTTAAGTACCGCCTGCCCCAAGTAGGTGTTAATCTTTGCACAGACTAATGCGATATTTAGCACGTTTAACACTTCATATGTGTTTGTGAATCATGCGTTAGTATTATTTCTATGCGAGAATTAATGCAATATAAGGTAAATAACGCATTGTGATCTGCGTTTTTCTGCGCATGCAATATACGTCTTAATGCATGCAAAATGACTTTGATGAATCGGGACTTAATTATTGCATGCTTTTTAACGCAAAAAAGCATGCAATAAGCGTTATCGACCTTTAGTGAATCGGCCCAATAATGTAGGTAGCATTTACTGGTTAAATGTTTAAAAAACATCAGATTTGTTTCTATGGGCCATTAGATAAAAACAAATGTAAGACTTTTTATTTCTTCTCCCCATTAGTATCCACAACTGATACTGTGTATGGCTTTTATATTTAAGTATGGATTGGTATCTTATAATAAGCCTCTGGGCTATTCTGCATAGTAATATACAAGTATCATATATATTTCTGGAAAAGTTTTAAACAAGAATATAATCAGCAACAGATTAATTACATCATACTTTTCAGAAAACAAATCAGATTGTTTAATTTATTATGATGTCTCCTGTCCTGGAACACATACAAGGAGGTCCTTGGGGATATTCCAAATATGATAACATTTATGTGTTACAGACAATTTAATGTGTCTACAAATCACACACTAATGTAAACCCATGTGAAAGTACTATTATGATAATCTGATATTAACATTTTGACATTGGTTTTGATTTGTAACCATATAAATAGAGGGGGACTAAAAGCAGATCTAATAGTGTAATTATAACACCAACATTTTTAATACATACTAACTACGCAGCCAGAAATCATACATCTCAGTCAATAATGCCCAGAATCAAAATATAAATAAGAGCATTATCTGATCAATATACTGGGTCCATCTTGGCCAATTTTATAGAACTATTAGCAACAGCTTCAGCTTGGTGACTGTCAACGGCCAAGCAGAAATGATTAACTAAATTGAGTTTAGACAAGAATGAGTAATTATGCCGCTCTTTCCTCCTTCCACTGTGTCCAGGTAGATAATGCCATCAGCCTAGCCCTCAACTAAACCAAGTGCATTAGCTAGCATTAGCTAGCAGGCCTTTGAATCCAGCATGTCTGGTTCCTTCATGCTGGTTTGATGCAGATATATAAAAATCTTAGTGGTGGCCAGACCATCCAAAACATGTGCATAAGACGTGATATAGGCATCTGGCACAGTGTTCATTTTAATGGGAAAAGGGGTGAACATATCAGGTCTGCTTCGCCTATAAGTGAATAATTGAATAGCACTGCTCACTTACTTCAACATAAATACCACTTTAATCATGTCATCGTTTAACGTAAGACCATTAAAAAATGTTGTCTCTTGTAAAACAGTCTTTTCTAGGAAATGGAACCTCCTAAAATTTTCCAGGTGTAGAATTGTTTGTTCCCCCCTAAAAAAATATATACAGACTTACTGTTATTTTTATGGCCTTTTCTCTACCTTATTTCATGGTTATACCAGTGTTTGGATTTAAGGAAAAACCCTGCTAAGCTATTTAATTATTTCCTGCAGGAATGTACTATGGTGAAAGACGTACGTATAAGCTCCATCTGCACAGGTGTGTTTAACAGTGAGTATTTATTAAGGAAATTCAATTAAAGGAGAAGGAAAGCTACTCGACCTATAGATTAGCCATAATAGAGCAAAATGCTTTACCATACAAGCCCTAGAAGCTCCCTCTGTTTGTTTAAGATAGCAGCTTACAACAGAGAGGGGAGTGGGAGAGAGGAGCAAACTGAGCAGACTTGTGCCGTGCCCTGAAGGATTTTTCTGAGAGCAGGAAGTCTGACACAGAAGATCATGTATACAGAATAGAAGGAAATAAAAATGGTGCTTCTTTTCACAAAGAACTGAAAGTAAAACTGAAAGTGTTTATGGTTGCATTTACATAGACTTTCTGATAAAGCTTACTTAGTTTTTACCTATCCTTCCCCTATGTGGTTTGCTGCAAGCATCTATATATGTTCTTAATGGTGTAGGTTGACTTAGGAGTTACTGTCCCTTAACTGAAACATGTCCAATATATCTTGTTTCCTGCTGTACAATTCCATTCCATGCCAGTGTAAATAGTGACAAACCAGTGGTCGAGCATCAAAAAAGCTTATCTTATCATATCTAAAGTTTATATCCATGTTTTCATATCCACTAGAAGTATCTCTCAATTCATTGGTGGGATGGGCTATATTTCCCTATCTCAATAATGAGTATTGAATATCACAATAATGAATATATGGAATATCTGTCTATTATCTCTGTTGTCAATGCAAAAAATAAATATGCATTTATAGCTTTATTTATAATGTGCTGCTTAAATAAAATAAGAAGGGCTCTACAGTTTTACAATATAAGACATCCTATATTTTTTTGCAAAACAAAAGAAAATGTAATTTTAATTACCCGTATATACTCAAGTATAAGCCGATCCGAATATAAGCCGAGGTACCTAATTTTACCTAAGAAAACGGGAAAAACTTATTGACTCGAGTATAAGCCTAGGGTGGGAAATGCAGCAGTTATCGCTAAGTTTCAATTATCAAAATAAATACCAATAAAATGACATTTATTGAGGCATAAGGGATGTTGAGATTTCTATCCCCACTGGAGAATAACATCTGTATGATGGCGACAAGCATAGTGATCACACTGCATAAGTACATTAATACACCAACGGGAAATAATACTTTTAGTATCTTCAGCCAAGCAACAGCGCAGTTGCGGGTTAAGACTTACTTTCCAGACTGAACTATACAGCTGCCTTCCCTTCCCTACTTTCTCTCTTTCCACCATTATAACACACAACAGCCCCCCCTAACATAAAAGCAATTCTATTCTTTCTTTTGGTCACATTGTGTTTGGTCTACATTCCACCCCACCCCTTCTGCACAGGCCAATTAATGCATAAGGTCCCTGCCCAAATAACCCCGCCCGCAGACACATGCCTATTGAGGCCTCACAAACACACAAGTGAAGACATTTACCAAGCTGGGAAGGACAACTGCCGATCCTTCAGTTACATCAAGAGAATCGGCAAGGGGGCGCGTGACGTCACTTCCATCCCAGGACCACAGAAGACCGTACTATTAGGTAGTCTGGGGGGCCTGGCAGTGCGGTTGAAGCTGGCGTGAGCGGGAATTGTAACCGCAATCGCTAGAAGGGGTTGTGCAGGAGAATCGGCAAGGCGGCGCGTGACGTCACTTCCGCCCACTTCCGTCCCAGGAGCACAGAAGACCGAACTATTAGGTAGTCTGGGGGGCCTGCCAGTGCGGGTGAAGCTGGTGTGAGCGGTAATTGTAACCGCAATCACTGGAAGGGGTTGTGCAGGTCAGATTTTCTTTTAAAAACGGCGTGTATTTCTCCTGACTCGAGTATAAGCCGAGGTTTAATTTTTCAGCACATTTTTGGTGTTGAAAAACTCGGCTTATACTCGAGTATATACGGTAGATTTCATTATGCATGAATTAAAAATGTTCAGTGCTTTTAAAGCTATTTATAAATGTAATTGCTATATTAAACAATATTTATGAATCCCTCTAGTCCTTTTTGCTAGTCATGGTTTTGACTGGTACTACCAGGGCCGCCATCAGGGGGGAACAGGGGGGGCAGTTGTCCCGGGCCTGGCCGTGATACAGGCCCCTTTAAAGTGTTACAGACCCTTGGTCCATTGGTGGTTAGCGGGGATTTAATTGGTTGCGCCATCAACATCAACACGCACGGGGTGCAACCTAATAAAAGAGAAGCTGCAGCAGCGAGACGGGACACAGTCAGATGAAGCAGGCATGCAAGCGGGAGGGGTTGGGGGAGGACGCTGAGGGGAGCTGGATGATGTGAGGATGTTGGGGAGGACGCTGAGGGGAGCTGGATGATGTGAGGATGTTGGGGAGGATGCTGAGGGGAGCTCGATGATGTGAGGATGTTGGGGAGGATGCTGAGGGGAGCTGGATGATGTGAGGATGTTAGGGAGGATGCAGAGGGGAGCTGGATGATGTGAAGATGTTGGGGAGGATGCTGAGGGGAGCTGGATGATGTGAGGATGTTGGGGAGGACGCAGAGGGGAGCTGAAGGATGTTGGGGAGGACAATGAGGAGAGCTGGAGGATGTTGGGGAGGACGCTGAGGGGAGCAGAAGGATGTTGGGGAGGACGCTGAGGAGAGCTGGAGGATGTTGGGGAGGACGCTGAGGAGAGCTGGAGGATGTTGGGGAGAACGCTGAGAGGAGCAGAAGGATGTTGGGGAGAACGCTGAGGAGAGCTGGAGAATGTTGGGGAGGACGCTGAGGGGAGCAGAAGGATGTTGGGGAAGACGCTGGGGGGAGCTGGAGGATGTTGGAGAGGACGCTGGGGGTAGCTGAAGGATGTTGGCGGGAGCTGGAGGATGCTGCAGTGTGGAGCGGCCCATAGTATGGGGACACTGGGGAAGGGCCATCAGTGTTTTAGGGGGTCCCTGCCCTGGCACCAATGCAAAACGTAACTGCTGGCTACCAATGTTTTAGGGGGGGCCTGGCTACCAATGTCTGTGTGTCCTTTGTACTGATGGGAGGGGTCTCTGGGGGAGGGGCCATTGGGGGACGGGGCGTTGGAGGAGGAGGGGGCCCAGAAAATTTTGTTGTGAGGGGCCCCGTGATTTCTGATGGCGGCAGATACTGCTATTAGTAGCACAAATAACATTAAAGATGCTGAAAATTTTCATTTAAAAAAGTTTTAGTGCAAAGATGCTTTGAATAAAATTATTATTTAATTATACTGATACATACTATAGTGGACAGTGAATTCAGAGTCTTTTATAGAGCAAAATCAACAGAATTTGCATTATAAAAGTACCTGGCTATTTCTTCAGTCCACTATAATGTCATCTGGACACATAAGGTCAGTATTTTTAGGAAGAGGATTGCGCCATCTCTACTAAAGTTTGTATATACATCCCTAATCTGGAAACCTGGGTTTAATTAAATATTTAAATTATTTTTAGCAGACGTAAGATATAAAAATCCAGATCAAGGACCCCTTATCTGGAAAACCCCATGATCCAAGCATTCCGGAAAATAAATCCCATCCCATACCATACTTGTACAGGAGCAGGAACTAGGATAGACAGTAAAACAACATCTTTTGCAGCAGATGAGGCAAGACTGGCATGATAAAAAGAATTCCTGTTTTAAATAAACACTTTTGAAAATGAATTTGTTTAAATAAAAAAAAATATATTTAATGTTTTAATATTTAAAAAACAGGTGCAGCACATCTAAACATCCCCTTTCTGCTGAGAAGAAATACATGAATTTCACGTTTAATGCTCTTGTTAACCTTATGATTCTTTACAGATGTCTGGGGCAATAACTTGTTCTTGGTGTTAATTCCCAGCTGGTTTCACAGGTGCATGCTCCATAACTTAACCCATGACTAAACACCAAAGGATCCTTTTCAGACAATTTAATGATGCATGCAGGCTTTGCCTGGTGGTGTATTTCTAACTTAGCATATTGTCAAAATTCTAATTGTCTGGTAAGAAATGAAAAACACCCATGGTCTTAAATGAGTTCATAACTAAAGAAGGGGTGTCAAACACCTACTGCGTAAAGATGTTTTTTGGGTTGAGTTCCACAGCTGAGTAATAAGCCTGGGTATCAGCAACCAAATGTAAAAAAATATATATACTGCACCAACGTAAGATCCAGTTAAGCCTATGTCTTGTGTATGTTTGTCTTTGTGTTTTTGCATATGTGTGTATGCTAGTATATATAACACAGTTTTCAGTATTATACATTAAAGGAACAGTAACTCCAAAAAATGAAAGAGCTTTAAAGTAATAAAAATATAATGCACTGTTGCCCTGCACTGGTAAAACTGGTGTGTTTGCTACAGTAACACTACTATAATTTATATAATAAGCTGCTGTGTAGCCACGGGGGCAGCCATTCAAGCTGGAAAAAAGGAGAAAAGGCACAGGTTACATAGCAGATAACAGATAAGCTCTGTAGAATACAATAGTGTTTTATCTGTTATCTGCTGTGTGCCTGTGCCTTTTCTCCTTTGAATGGCTGCCCCCATGGCTACATAGCAGCTTATTTATATAAATTATAGTAGACTTTCTGAAGTAAACACACAACTTTTACCAGTGCAGGGCAGCAGCACATTATATCTTAGTTACTTTTATACACTTTCATTTTTTGGTGTTACTGTTCCTTTAAATGAAGTTAGAAAATTAACCATTAACCATGCAACACCAGCACATGCCCCCAGAGTGTAATAAGGTGGCAAAACATGCCCTTGTTGGTACAGTAATAAGCCAAAATGGATTAGCCATTGAATCAGTGATCCAAAGATATATGGGTCTCACACAGACCCACTGTTAGAGGACTGGATGTGGTCTGTGCCCAGCTTTCACTAACACTATTTGACAAAGCTCCAAAGTCATTTGTAGAAGCCATCATTTTGCCCCCATACATTGGCCAATAATCTGCCAATTTAGACAGTACTAACTTGCACAAGACAATCTTGATACATAATGAGAAGAGCACAAACAGGTATTATTTCATTTGCTACTTAACGGTTTGTCTGCTCACTGGAAATTTACTTTTGTGCTAACCCCCTGCATTGTTGCTACATGCGCTAATTAGAATCCCTTCTTCGCTAGTAATGAACTCCAACAAAGGGAAACTGAAAAAGCAGGTAGCATCTAACCCTAGCAGGATCACCCAGTTGGTCTGTATAAGATTATTTCCCAGAACTGAGATGTACACATTAACACAGATGCACACACCCAGAATGACTTATGGTTTTGCAATCATCAATGTAATAGACCTGTCAAAATATGATTTTTTTTTACTTATGGAATGTGTGTTTCCAGGTATTATTATAAGTGGATTCCCTGCAAGTTATTTCATGAAACTGTACTCAGAATGCAATAAAACTCTTTTGCCTGGAGGTTAGAAAATTGTATTTGTGATTGCTGGTGGAGTGAATAGTATTTCTACACTGGCAGCTTAAAAGCAGCTGACATAGAACAATTCCTTTAACAAAGTATGAATGCTGTTGAGGATGCTTGTATTTGGTCACCTAATATTCTCACTACAATTAAATGCTTTTCCATAGGACACCTTCCTGTGGAAAGTCTGCTCCAATATGCAGCTGGGCTAGTGAAATGGAGTGCCTGGACTGCCCATTCCTTTCAAAGCACTTCTAGGATCTGACAACAAAACAACTTGAACAGTGAAAACTTCCTGTTTAGCAACACCTTCTCTGCTATTAACATCATTAAAGGTAAAACACATTTCTTCAGATATTCATATTTGGTCACTCTCTCACACTATTGTCTCTAAAACTCCAAACATATGTGTCTAATCCAGATAATTTCTTGTTTTTAAATATAAATTAATGCCACTGCAATTTTTTTCAGTAAATTTTTTTTTTTTATAAAGTGGTCTTAGGAAAAAAGCAAGTTTAGACACAGTCTGTCCCCTGCCTGAGAAAGGCTCAGTATACCCTCTTGTTTAACATTCATTAAATGAATAAGGCTTGTCCTGAACGTCATTTTTTTCACCTATTGTTTTAATCATTAAAAGTCTATGGTTTTTGTTATTTTTTTAACTAAATGAGACAAATGGGAAATCAGAACCTACTCCATCGTTGGTCCTTGCACAGTAGATAATTAGATTATAAGTGCACAGATAATTCCCCTTCATAATGAAGTTTCACATAACAAAGGGGTTATGGAGGGAGTGCAGTACAGTAGTAGGGGTCTCCATTCTGGCTAGGCAAAATCTGCAGGGAGATTGTATGTTCTCTCAGTGCCTGTGTGGGATTCCACTGAGTACTTCAGCATGCCCTCGCCCCCATAAGACACACACGCAAACATGCCGGCAAGCTAATTGACTTCAGATGACACTGTCTGTAGCACATGTGTATTTCATACAAATTATACTGCAAGCTTGACTGGGTATGGACTGATGTGAATTAGGAATTATCTCTGTAATATGTCCACTCTATATATTTAAAGGGAATTATAATGTTTTGAGGTGATCCATCTTGCCAGAGAACCTACAAGACCAATTAAACGCTATCTAAGTCTACAGGCTATTCTAATTGCATTGATAAAAAAAGAAGTAAATAAGTGCATTGATTCATAGTCATTAATCATGTAGGTTATTTAAAATATGATTTACTACTTACATCAGGCTCCAAAGTCACACAGCGCTGAAAAGCTTTGGCAGCTCCTTCATACTCTTGTAAGGTAATATAGGCACACCCAAGAGAGAACCATACTCCAAGCTGTGGTGGGAAGAAAAAGAAAAAGGGAACAGATTATGGCAATGCTATACTGATCAAAACATTTGAAACTTATTTAAACAAAATGTGGTTATTGCTTTCTTGTATTAAGCCACAGGACATTTGTGAGTAAAACTTGTATCCCATGTTCTTATATTGCAACTCTGAAATAATGCCCTCTTGTTATAAATTTTTTAATGATGTTGTAGTGCATTTTCATAAGATGCGCATGACCACCTCCCTGTGGTCAACACAGAAGTTCCATAGTTATACGCGTCTGCCAAGCAGAACCCCAAACCATTCTATAAGCAGAGGCTGGCCTTTTAGCTGCCTGTTGCAAAAAAGCTTTTTTATGGGTAAAAATAAAAAATCAATACATTCACCTTGGTAATACTTAGGGATGTAGAAATATTTCAGTCATACTTTACTACGTTTCTAAATGTAATTTAGAAATGGGAAAACATTGATGAAGCAGTGAATTTTCAAATTCTAGAATTAATGAAAATTTAAAACTAGATTGCAATTTTTCATCACCTCCAAAAAACACATGGGCAAACCTTTGGAATTTGTTGATTATTTCTAGTATCTTACTACTAGAAATAATCAACAAGTGGTAATGTTGAAGTACAAGCAGAGCTAGAGGCTGTCTGCGCTCACATATCACATATTAATAGATTTTAATGTTGGTTGGACATATATTAATGTTAATGAACTCAGATTAAAATGTACTCACTTTTTCCCTTTTTTCATACTAATGATGAATAAAAATAGAATCACAATGACAACAGTATGCACTGAAATAACCTCTTTTACTGATGATAATGTCTGTGTTTGAAACTAACTTGTATTAAAGATGTGACAAGTCAATAGTCCACAAAGTCCCAGTGACAACAAATATATGGCTGTGACATGATTTAAGACTTTTCTAAATAAATGCCGCTCACTGCAGATATCTGGCTGTGAAGAGAAGCGGAATAGATGTGAGAACCAGACAAAGTCCTTACATTAAACACTCAGAAGGTCATGCTCACATTTAGAAAATACTCTCCTAAATGAGAAGCTGTCAATGTTTACGGCCGCCAGTTCAGCAATGATTGATCTCACACAATGAGAACTGGATCCTGCAATTCACTAGGAAACAGAGAGTTTTTGGCAACACTTTATTGAGATCACCACCAGCTATTCATTTTATGGATAAGTTTCCAAGCGCAAATATATGCACGCTTGGAAATACACAGTGAGTATCGACTGAGGTGTATTGATTGAATGATTAAAGGAGATGTAAATGTTAAAAAAACAAATCATATATTTAGCCTTAGACTACTATTCTCTACACTTTACACTACCTTAATTTTTAAAATAAGACTACCTTAATCCACTGTGTCCAGCACTTCCCCCTGGTGCTTTGCAGTCACATGTGCCATGTTTGAAAGTCTTCAGAGAGAGCAGAAGCCCCCACCCTCCTGGAAAAAAAAAAGCCTGCTCATGCACAGGCTGGCTCCTGCTGCCTCCAGGCATGCCCAGAAGGGACTCTCCCCTGCCGACAAGTTGTCGGTGCAGTGAGAGACCTGAACAGGAAGTGGGGGCGGAGCTTCACTCTGAACAAGGAAGGAGTGGAATAGAGCAGAATGTAACTCAGCAACCAGGTAAGAAAGAACAGAGGGACAAAGGCAGGCAATCTGGGAAGCTGTTTAGAGTTATTTTATTAATAGAAAAAAAAAAGGTGAACTTATTCTTTAAGGCAGTTAACAAACAACATAAGCCAGTGAGTTATTGTGATTCTGCCCATTAAAACATATGTATCAAATTATGGAAATCTATTTCTTACAATGACTCACTGCATAAGCCAGATGTTATCTGTATTAGAGATAATAGAAGGACTGTAAAATAAGGGTAATATCCCCGCCATAGATCTCTGCTACCGTGAGTGACTAATCTCTCCGAAACGGTAACAAAGGTAATTTTTGGTGGAAAGTCCTACGCATTGCTTCAATTTTCCAAAGTTGCACGAAATGCGGAGAGATTAGTTTCCTACAGTAGCAGAGATCTATCGCAGGGGACCCATTTCTCTGTGGTACATTAACCTAAGACTGAATGTTAGGTTCTCTAGTACTGAATGCAGATAAGGTTCTGGAGCTGCAAGAATTAAAGGCAGATGTTCCACGTATAAAAAATTAAAGTATTTACACTCAAGATTTATGTCAAATACAAGGCTATCTTTATAGAGTGATGATTGTTTTTTTTGGTGAAAAACAGTCAGTTTCCATGTGGATGATGTGATATCTTTGCCATAGACTTTTATTAATTTTCTCTAACACTGATTTAAAATGTTCCTACTTTTTCCTCATACTGGTCTGTGCTATATCTCAGTACAGCTTACTTGTACTTCTTAATGTCAAAGTATTCATACATAAAATTACCCCAACAGCTCTTAGCCTTTCTTGTCTTTTACTTAGCTGATCCTTCAATGGCCTTTACATCAGTAGTAACAAGTTTTGTTTCATGCCCTCATTTTAATTTATCCTCTGTTTAACTTTTTGTTACTAATGATGTCTCTTTAATGACATGAATTTGAATTTTGACTAGGAGCTGAGGGCCACAGGAGAGAGCACAAAAGTGGAACGGTATGACCTATGCAATAGCAATCTTACAACGTTAAGTATTGACCTTAAAATATAACTATACAGTGTAGAATTTGCTGTCCAGTATTGAGCCTGATTTGCTAACATGGGGCATTTATATACAGTATTACATGCAACTTATATCTTCAAGCAAGATCAAGCTAAATGCACATGCTTTATGCCACACCTTTATACTCATTTATAAAAAAGCCTATACAGGTATGGGACCTGTTATCCAGAATGCTTGGGACCTGGAGTTTTCCATATAAGAGATCTTTCCATAATTTGGATGTCCACAATTTAAAGGAATATTGTCATGGGAAAACATGTTTTTTTTTCAAAATGTATCAGTTAATAGAGTATCTCCAGCAGAATTCTGCAATTAAACAGGGTGATATCAACCCCCCCAAACCCCAGCACCTGATAAGCAGAACAATGGGAAGGGAGCAAGATAGCAGCTTCCAGTAGATATCGGAATAGCACTCAATAGTAAGAAATCCAAGTCCCCATTGTGACTCCTTTAGTTACATGGGAGTAGGGGAAACAATAGATTACCTGAAAGCAGTTCTAATGTGTAGTGCTGGCTCTTTCTGAAAGCTCAGACTCAGTGACCCCCATTTGAAAGTTGAAAAGAATCAGAAGAAGAAGGCAAATAATTAAAAACTATAACAAATAAATAATAAAGACTAAATGAAAAGATGCTTAGAATTATTAATTATTATCTATAACATACTAAAATAAATTTAAATAAACACCCCTTTACATAAAGTCAACAGGATTGTTTTCCCTCCAATAAGTATTAATTATATCTTATAATTATATCTTAATTTTATCTTAGTTGAGATCTTTCCATAATTCTGATTAACAGGTTTCTGAATAACGGATCCCATACCTGTACATAAAACATGAGCAGTATATATATATATATATATATATATATAAATGAGGACAACAGGAAAAGTAAGTATAAACTGTCACTAAGTTCAGTCTTCTAGCTTACACTCTACTTGCACCATGCTTCATCGTGCCTCCACCAGTGGTCTGTGTTCTAAATTCTGACTTGGGGGGGGGCAACTGTCGCTCATTTTAAGGCATGGCATGACTATCATAAATATGTTAAGTGGGTATCTAAATTGGGAGCCAATCAGAAATGCAAGCTTTCTTAGCTTTGCTTGGTCTAAATCTATCATTTCATCTAGACCTGGCTCATACAAAAGGGCATACATGTACATTGTCCTCTCTGGCAGCATAAAATGAGGTCTTACTACTATAACATGAGATCATTCTTTTAGTATATGTATAAGTTAAATGCAATATACATCTAACTATTCAGATGGAATGCATGCAGATTTGACTAAAGGAGCGCTCAGATTTGTGAGCTTGCTAAGAGCTACAAACCCTGTATTTTCTCCCTCACTAAAGAGTCATCCAACCCTTTACTGAAGCTATCTAATGTATCAGCCAGTACAACCACTTCAATTCCACAACTTCACAGCTTTCAATTTAAAAAAAAAAAAAAAAAAAAAAACAACCCTAAAGATGGAAGCTCCTGTCTGCTAATCTCAATGGATGACCTTGTGGTAAAGCATCAGAGACTATATTGTATCATCCCCTTTAAATTATATATAGTGATCATATCCCCCTTAGGCACCTCTTTTCTAGTGTGTTTTGGTAAACAATCATTGTACACTCTTTCATTAAATCTCCAAACTGCGCCTATTATTTTATCAATCGATGCACACAAAATATTACCATAATGTTGTTTACAGTAAATGGTCCCAGTGTACATACCCCGACTCATATTATTACGTACCAACGCTATGCCAAGGTTTACAAAAAGTAATGTTATCTTATGTTTTCCCCTCTATTAAGTTTGGAATGGAGGCTTGCCAAAGTGAACAGAAAAAGGAAACAAAAAGAGCAATAAGCCGTTAAACAAAATGGGCTGAGATATATTAAAATACCAGCAGTGATTAGATGAGATTTGAATCAGCCCTATTCTATTTGCCTGTTATGTCAATACGAATTACTGCATCTTGGTGAAAGAGCAATCCCAAGAAGGGAGGGGAAAAAAGGTTAGCTTTTATGCACACACTGAAATTTGACAAAGATTGACATGTCAGAGACTCATCCTTCATGAGCATTCACAAAAATTGAAAACAATAACATACCCTGCTTCATTTGACAAAAATGCTAAATATTCTGTTTCCAGCTTACTTTCTTTACCCTTTACATCATTTAATCTAATACCCCTGAAGGAACATCATGTTTGATAACCTGCTAATAAGTCAGAATAGGAATTGAACAGAAAAGGTTGAAAGACAGAAATAAATTATTCAGCTATTATGTCATTTTTTTGGAATGCTGGAAACCCTAAATAAGTACACGAGACTCCAATCTTCTTGAGAAGACTGCCCTGCCCCAGTTAAAAAAAATAAATAAAAGACAGATTCAGGAAAATGACTGAGATGACGTCTGTCCCATTTCCCCTAGTCCTGTAGGAGCCAAAGAGGTAAAGTATTACAGCAAGTTGAGTTTCAGTTCAGATTCCAAACCCAGGAGTAATAATACATTTATGTTCCTGTGCCAAACTGCCAGGACTGAGGTCAAGGTAGAGGTGAGGAAATTAGAAGCTCTAAATTCTTCAGTGTAATGCTGTTTTCTGTGATATTATTACTGTGATGTGATGTGATATTATATAAATAGGCAATTGTTGACAATCATATTTTCACCTTGAACCACGCTAATGTTAATATGGCAACTATGGCTGAAAGATTAACTTTTGCCCTAGCTTTAGTATGCTGAGTAAAACAGGTTCCCATGAGATTGCACCTGTATTTTTCTACCATGTCATAATATGACTCTAAATGAAAGTAGAACACTTCTAACAAACTATGAATTCTGTATGTCCTAGAAACGCAACTGTAACATACTTTACAGCATGCCACAGTACATCTGTATTGTCCAACCAGCATGTGAATCAATGCGACTCCCAGATTATACTATATGCCTTTGGTGGCGATACTACTAGCTATAGAAATTAATTTTAGTTGTGTTTAATTTTATCTGGGAGATACAATAATAACCAGTACAGAAAAATAAACTTTTGTATGGCCCAAATTCAGTAGAGACCTGTTCTTCTCCATATCTGCTCTTGGTTCCATCAAGTCAAATATAAACACCTTGTGGACTAATTGCATTCATACTGAAGTAAAGTTAAAGCAAATATACAAACCTTAGTTTAACTATCTTTTGCTATCCAAAACACCTCTCAGTAAGAAAGAATTAACTAATGTACCCCGTATACCTCATCTAAACTCAAATTCATACTGACTTTTATCAAACATTACTCATTTGGCATTCTTTCTAAAGACACTGAAGATACATATTTTCTTAGTAAGTCATAAAAAGCCAAGCAATGGAAAATCAGTTTAAAACCTTTCAGTAGCTGAGTTTTCATACAAGGACAGCATAGTAAGTAGAGAACAAGGCTGTGTTCTACGCATCAGCAGATTCAAATGATGTCATTATAATTGGTTCGACTGAAGAGAACTGATAAAAGAAGCAATTTAAACAGGCAGCTGCAGGTGACAGGTGATATGATGCCCAGAGAAACAGTCATTTTATTGGTAGTAACACCACCCAAAGTTTGCACATCTGTTATGAAAAAACAGATTTATGTTTGAAAAGGAATAGTTTGAAAATGAAGCTAAATCAATGATGACGATGCACTAGCTTTTTCCACCCATTTAATGGTCTATGCGCAGTATGTTCCTTCATTAAATAAATCAGCCTTAAAAACATATATCCTAGTTTTATCCTTCCTTATGTGCATAACTGTATATTGCTGTGTGTGAGATCTACAGTACTTTTCCTTAGATAAATAAAATCCACAGACAACAACGAATAGGAGGCCTACAGCGGACAAACTCTCATTAGTTATTAATGGCAAAGAGTTAGAAGAGACTACAAAAGTACAAGGAGTTACATTAAGTGGCCCATTTACTAAAGTTCATATTTTCTTTAAATAAAAACCATGAAAAACACTAATACCTGGGATCTGATGGCTGATGACAAGCGTTCCATAAATTAACTTTAGGTAACTGTCTAATTTATGTTCTGTTCTTTATATACTGTATATACTCTAGTATAAGCCTAGTTTTTCAGCACCCAAAATGTGCTGAAAAAAGTCACTCTCGGCTTATACTCGAGTCGGGTGCCATGGGTCCCTCTAGACTAGCACTCTCTCTCCTTTGTGTGCAAATTAGGTCACCTGCAACCAGACCCTCCAGTGCCCTGGCCTAGGCTCCCACTAGCAATGCTTATTTCCCCTTACATCCCTCCGGGACTGGGTCTGCTGCCAGTTTGCCAATGTGCAATGAGTGTGGGGTAGTACTCATGTTGTTTTTGTTGACCCTCTTCTCCGCTTACAGAGCTAGTTTACTGTTTTTCTTTGAAATAAATATTGAAAAACATATACCCCACTGATGCCTCAATTAATGTAATTTTATTGGTATTTATTTTGATTATTAAAACTTAGCAGTAGCTGCTGCATTTCCCACCCTAGGCTTATACTCGAGTCAATAAGTTTTTCCAGTTTTCTTAGGTAAAATTAGGTACCTCAGCTTATATTCGGATCGGTTTATACTCGAGTATATACGGTACCTTCAAATTGTGAGAAAGTTATCATTGTGACAAATTAATAGACAAATTAATAAACAGCCACAGAATATCTATTTATTACCCATTCAAACATGCAATATGGCAGTTCTCATTTATATATAAAAGCTACGCAAATGTATACACCCCTTACCTGTATGGGATTAATTTTGACAGACTTCTCAAAGCACTCAGCACATTGTTTGAATTCCTTGTTGCGGAGATGGAGCAGCCCCTTAGAACGTTGAGAGCGAGCACTTCGATGATTGGACAACTCCCAAGCTTTGTCATAATACTGATGATCTTTTAATACATCCCCTAGAAGGCAGTAGAGTCGTGGTGTTTCCTTTTTCTCTAGTTCTTGCCTCAGAATTTCTTCAGCCTAGTAAAGTAGTTGAAAAATGAAATAAACAAAATATGAGGCTGTTGTTGGACTTGAAGAAGGAGAAAGGAGTAGATCCTGGAGGGACTATACCTGAACTCCAGCACCAATTTAACTGTCTGCAATGTGATCTTTAAGAGAGGCACTGATGTTTAATGTGCACTACATCGGAGACTATGGATGTGTGCTGATAACCATAGAAAATCTTTGTGCCATCAATTAAGGTGGGCATCTCTGTGGTAAAATTGGATAAGGCATTTGGCACATATGCACTATTTACACACTGGGGAGATTAAAGGAGAAGGAAAGACTAAGTCACTTGGGGGTGCCGAAATGTTAGGCACCCCCAAGTGACTTAGATCGCTTACCTTTTACCCCAGGCTGGTGCCCCTGTATGGAGAGAACAGCACCAGCCCCGGGGTAGCAGCGATCGCTTCCTCCTTCCTTTTCGCTTGCGCGTGCATGCGCAGTAGAGTGAAAAGCCGAACTTAAACAAGAAAGTCGGCTTTTCACTCTACTGCGCATGCGCCGGCCCACGGATTTCGCCGGCAGAAGAAAAAGGAAGGAGGAAGCGCTTCCTGCAGGTACCCTGGGCTGGTGCTTTTTTTTCCTAACAGGGGCACCAGCCCGGGGTACAAAGTAAGCAATCTAAGTCACTTGGGGGTGCCTAACATTTTGGCACCCCCAAGTGACTTAGCCTTTCCTTCTCCTTTAAGGATAGCATTACAACATGGGACCATAAAATATTCCATATCCTGGCCACCTATTTTGCACTTTCGGGCCGACCTCCGCTCCACTGGGTGTGTCTGCATGCAAGTGGAAGCTGTACTTTTAAGTGCCCTCAGCTTTAAAAATGAATTGATTATTCAAATGAACTCTGAGTTTGGCACTCCCCTTTGAATACTGTGTACAGTTTTTGTAAGCTACATGGACTTTGTTTGTATCTTATTTCATTTAGTTTAAACTAAATAATATTTATGCTATTGTCAACAATTTATTACAGGTATGAGATCCAAAAACCTAATATCCAAAAAGCTTTGAATTGTGGGAAGGGCATCTCCCATAGACTCCATTTTAATCCAATAATTTAGATTTTTAAAAAAAGTAATTTTTTTGTGTTGCTATAAAACATAACCTATATTTGAGGCAAAACAATTCTATTGGGATTATTTGATGTTTAAACTTTTTTTTTTTTTTTTAGTAGACTTTAGGTTTTAGGATCCAAATTACACAAAGACCCCTTACCCAGAAAAACTGAGGTCTGAAGCATTCTGGATAACAGGTCCCATACCTGTATAGATTTTTGGCTATAACAGATTAAAACGTAGACATTACCGCATCACTTCCACATTACAGCACCAGCTAGAAAATTGGGAGTTGAAATGAAATATTATCTAGAAAGTGGCAGATCTACCTCTGCCTTTACTAAAATGTCCTTACCTTGCCATGTTGCCCTAACCGCTCATAACAGATCACCACATCTTCCCACATTTCAAGTTTTTCGAAGATCTGCAATGCTGAACTAGTGCATCCCAGGTCAAAGAGCAGACTTGCCAGTTGCCTCTTTAAGGAAATGAAATACGTACCAGTTAAAAAAGAACTACATACAAAAGAAGCAATTGGCAGGCAAATGATTACAATTTTCAATCTTGTTTTCTTCAGAATACTAACAGAATAAAGACAACACATAAAAAAAACAATTAAAGCAACACATATTTAACTGTAAACTATGCACTATTTTCAGTAATGTAGCTGTATGTGTGTCAAAACAAACAAGAAAAAAAAAAAAAAGGTTTTTCAAAGTTACTCAGCGCTTCCTGGTGGTTGAATGTGTAAGAGTGATCTTCAATGCTGTGCAGATAAACGGTGATCTGCTGCTCCCTCTTTAAACAAAAAGCATGCACAATGGTAATTGTGAAAGTGCATGTAAAATAAAACAAATAGAACGCAATCTAGTGAAGTACATAAAAATACCAACAGCACCAAACGAGCAAAGTGACAAAATATTTTATCGTACATCAGTGCACACACAATCTGTCAATTCAAATGCTCACCAGATGTATGTAGGATAAAGCCCATAGAAACCCAGATCAAATATTGATTGCAGTCATTGCCCGATTCTCAATGGGTTAAATATTAGAGAACATGGATAGTGTAATAAAGTTATTACACTATAAACTGCTCCTACAGAAGTGTGCCGTGTACGTGAAACACGTTGAGCTATTGTTACTGCCTCCATTACTCCTGAACAGCGTGAGTAGCCTGCATTGTGCAGGGTTTTTTGTCTTAATAAATTGTATTACACTATCTATGTTCTCTTCTCTTCTATTTAATCCATTGAGAATCGGGCAATGACTGCAATCAATATTTGATCTGGGTTTCTATGGGCTTTATCCTACATACATCTGGTGAGCATTTTAATTGTCAGATTGTGTATACACGGATATACAATACAATATTTTGTCACTTTGCACGTTTGGTGCTGTTGGTATTTGAACGTACTTCACTAGATTGCGTTCTACTTGTTTTATTTTACATGCGCTTCCACGATTACCATTGTGCAAGCTGTATGTGTGTGTTTGATTATAGTCACTGTTACCTCAGGGGGACTTGCTTGTGTCAAAACTTTTTTATATACAATATGTATATATTTTATATATACATTGTGATGTGTAATTTACATAACAGACAGAACTAGGATACAACAGATGCCAAGTCTCTAAAATTAACTTTGTGGTCACTGACCAATCAGAACTTGACACATGAAACTATGGTCAGTCTCTAGGTCAGGGATCCCCAACCTTTCTTACTCGTGAGCCACAGTCAAATGTAAGAAGACTTGGAGAGCAACACAAGCACCATAAAAGTTCATGGAGGAGCCAAATAAGGGCTGTGATTGGCTATTAGGCAGCCTCTATGCACACTATCAGCTTACAGGGGGCTTTATTTGGTAGGAAATCTTGTTTTTATTCAACCAAAACTTGCCCCCAAGTCAGGAATTCAAAAATAACTCCATGGTTTGAGGCCACTGAGAGCAACATCCAAGGGGTTGAGGAGCAACATGTTGCCCCCGAGCCACTGGTTGGGGATCACTGCTCTAGGTTAATAGCATGGGTTTTTAGTTTAGTGTGTTCCTGCAGTCAGTGAGGACACAGATGTCAGACTCAATGAAAGGATTAGTATAAGGGAGGCAGTGACATTCAATGTAACACATCTACCTTTATAAATATCTGTATATATTTTATTTTAGGGTTGTTTTGTATTTTGCATGTTTGTTATTACTGTAGATGTGTGTCTACAACTTTGTTAATAAATGAATATTTTTGATTGAACTATCTCTTTTATTAAAGAACCCTAATAACCAGGAATATTTATGCACGTGTATATGAGAATAAATATACATATTTACATAAATATATACTTGTGGAAAGCAAAACAATTATATAATCATTACAGTGTGAGCAATATTATCTTGCTCCCAGGACTTACAGCCAGATATGTATATATTTAAAAGAACATCAAACATGTTACTGAACCTGCACAACCTGGATGGGTTCTTCATCAATGAGAACACTAAATAAAATATTTTTTTAAACTGTAATGCTGTTTTTTTACATTCATAATGATATACTGAGAAAAAGGAAGTTAGAAAGCATGAGATCTTTATGTCTCTTACCTGTATATCCCAAATTGCAGGCATCTGTGAACAGTAGAACATTTTAAGTCTTTCCGTGCAATTTGGCTCTTTCTGTTGAAACTGATCTGCTAGCGCCTAAGAAAAAGAGGAATTGAGAAGTTGGGATCAAGTACAAGGTACTGTTTTAATATTACAGAGAAAAAGAATAAAAAATAGAATTATTTGCTTATAATGGAATCTATGGGAGATGGCCTTCCCATAATTCAGTGGCTCTAATGAGTTTCTGTATAACGGATGCCTTATCTGTACAAAATATATTATAATTCAGGCATAACAAATAGGGATGCTCCGAATCCCAGATTGGGTTCGGGATTCAGCCGAATCCAGGCTTTTTTTTGAAGGATTCGGTTTCAGTCGAATCTGCGGTCCCGACGATCCAAATCCGAATACTCATTAGCATAAATTAGCATATGCTAATTAGCATTTGCTATGCGTGTGGCGATTTTTAACCCCTTCTGATCCTAATTACCATATGTTAATTAGGATTCGGATTCGGCCGAACCCAAAAAAGTGGGTTCGGTGCATCCCTAATAACAAAATTTTGTCACTGTATTGTATCATTTTAAAAAATGCACACGATGAAAAATCGTTGCAAATCGCTACTGGAAAATGAATACATTTGCCCCTTAATTAGAAATATATAAATTACATAAAATGACTGCTACAAAATTAAGTACTTAGTACTTTAAGGAAAGTGAACAGTTGCCATCAACTATTTCATTGCAAGCTGGAACTATCAGATAATACAGTTGAGCTCATTTAAAAAAAGGACAGATTTGCACCACTGCATTTAACCATAGCAGTGAACTAGTAATGAACTTTGATCATCTACTATAGATAAATTCAAGAAAAAGAATTGCTGCTTGCCAAGGGTTAGAACACTAGCGATAATGTACCGAGCTTTATTAAACAAGCCCCAATGCTTGCCCCAATGTGTAAATGCCTTAAACAGCTAATGAGACGTTACTTATATTAAATTACAATCTCAAAAGGCCTAAAAACACTAAACAGTGTATGTGAAACTATTCTTCAAAGAAAATGTTCCAGTGCATTTCTACAATAGGGGAAAGGAGCTTGTCCCTCTTCCTCAACAATGCACTCTGGTTGGGATGCCTTTCTATGTAACAGACTTGGTGGGGATGGAGCAGGGAGGGAGCTAGTGGGGGGCAGTGAATGGGGGGTTTACTTCTGCTTTAAATACAGGCCAGATATGTGTCCCCCTACTGTTCCACCCTAGGCATGTGCCTCTTCTGCCTACTCTGGCTCAGAAGAAAAATAAACTTTGTACTGAAGTAAATACACACTTATCACTTCAAAATTGGGCAAAATTGTTGTTTACTGTTTACTAATAACTCCTTCGTCCAATAATATCTATAAAGAATTGACTGTGTCAAAGAATTGTTCCAGCCTAGCTTGATAAATATGGCCCTGTAAGGGCAATGCAGTATTTTAGGAATGTGCACTATTCTAAACCCATAGACGATGCAATGCCTTTGCTAAAATACACTCTTGACAATAGAAAAGTAAACATAATTGTAATAATGGAAACAACAAGGTGCAGGTTATCATAACTTATGGAACTATTACAAATTAATTTACTTAATGATTTTTACTTCGTTACACTGGATGATTAGTTTAAGCAGTTTGTCAGAAAACAAATGTAATAATGTATACTAGTACTTCATTTTATTATCCTTTATTTATATAAATCACTGACATACTCCACTGGGATCGTTCATCATTCACATACTTGCCCCAGTGAAGCTCACAGTATAAGGTCCCTATATCATTCACACCCTAGGGTCAACTTCTTAAGGAGTCAATTAACCTTCCTGTACATTTTTAGAAAGTTGGGGGAAACTGTAGGAAACCCACACAAGCAAAGTCCTTGCAAAGCCCACTTTGGAATTGAATAAAAGACCCCAGTGCTGCAAAGGCTGCAGTGTTAAACCCTGTATTACTCTGATTGTGGGACAAATTTCATGCAGCCCAAAATACATAATCAGAAGTAATACAGCCTATAAGCAACAACAGCAAGATATTCCAAATAACTGTAATGTAACATCAAGAAACTGATTTTAACAAAAGTCAGCTGATTGATCCCCCACATTAACTGCACAGTGCTTGGATGGATCCAAGGGAATCCTAGAAATTGGTTGCATCCATAGCTGAACAATTCTAAAGATAAGGCAGCCCAGTGACTTTAAAGGACATGTAAACCCTACATTTTTCTACCGTGTATATAAGACGGGCAACATCACCCCCACCCAAACCAAACCATTTGTACTGCCTATTTCCCCTCTGTTTGCCAGCACCATCACATTTTCCTAAAGCAACTTTCACCTGGCAGCTATTATCAATCTGACACATCTTCTGTGATATTTACATCTGCATATAGCAAATGTGCACTGTAAAGTTAATGCAATATAGAATGCAGGCTTACACAGGCAGAACTTCTTAGATAAAAAATCCTGTTTGGATTAAGCACTGTACTGGTTAAGCTGAGCTCAAGTGATTAAAGGGATGCTGCAGCCTTACTATTAACCTTTTAACAACCAGAGCAGCAGGTATTTAAAGATTTCAAAGTGGCTGTTCACTGATTAAAGGAGAAGAAAAGTTACAGTCACTGAGGGATACCAAAATGTTAGGTGCCCCCCAGTGATTGTAATCGCTTACCTGAAACCCCTGGCCAGTGCTCCTGTTAGGAGAAAATTGCACTGGCTGGGGTGTATGTAAGCGAGCGTTCCTCTGCCTCCTTCGGTCTTCGAGGGAAACTGAACTTTAATAAGAAAGCCGGCTTTTTTGCTCAACTGCAATATGCACGGACCCTGGGATCGTTGTGAAAGGAGAAGGAAGAAGGAGGATTTTTCATTTGCATTTACCCTTGACTGGTGCCGTTTTCTCTTAACTGGAGCACCGGCTAGTGGTTTCAGGTAGGCGATCACAATAACTGGGGGTGCTTAATATATGGCCCCCCTAGTGATTTAGCCTCTCCTTCTCCTTTACATTTTTTGTAAGGGGTTTACATGTCCTTTAGTCTCAGAATGATGCAGTCATATTTTAATCAATAATTTAACATGCAATTGAAATAGTCAGTACAACATACAGCGGCTAAGACTCATGTGTGGATCATAGAGAGAGATGAGGCAGAGATTTAAAAACAAAAAAACATATTAGTATGTGTATGTATATATATATATATATATATATATATATATATATATACTATCACCTTTTTATTATTCCTTAAACACTTAAACTTCTACTACTTATAAACTTTTTTCCCCAATCCCAAATTCATGATGTGTTGGATCATGCTTCGTGGCACACTCCGCTAGATGAGCTGTAAATTGTTTTCTGGCAGGAAAAATGTCTTTTGGGGCAAATGTTTAAAGTAAATAGGAGTCAAGCTGATTTTGAAGCCGCAACAACATAAAATGGAACAATAATCTTAACTGTGTATAGGGCGCTGATCTGTTGAACAAACCAGAGTTCTCCAGCTTGTTTGTTCTAAATTATGTGTTAAGTCCAGAATATGTACATTTTTGGAACACCTTCACTACATCTCCTACTATAATTTATGCTCTCAGTCTGGCGAGTGGATGAAAACACATGACTTCAACCTTTTATCAAATGGATAGCCCCTGAAATCAAGGCAGTCAGAAGAAATTGAGCTATAACTGGCCTGCAAAATGACATGGCCTGGCCAGACTACTCTCACAATGTCTGGCTTTGCTTCACAGAAACTCACACTAATGAAACGAAGGCTGCCTGCTCTTGCCACATTTCCCCTCTCTATTTAACAAATACCATATGCTTGCTATACACCACATACAGGCAATTAAAAATCCATCATAGAAACAATCCTGAAAGGTAATGTATTATCAGACTGTGATTGTCTTACTCAAAAGGGGAAAAAATGTACACTTGTTAAAGTAATCCAAATAGTCAGAAACAGCTCTTTTATATGAACTGAACAAATTATCCAAATTTCCTCATTAAAAACCTTACTTTCATGCTAAAATAGCATTCCTACAACAAAGGTATTATTCAAATCACTGGTCCCACATTACAAGTCATAAAAAGAAAATGGCACGGACTAAATTAACTAAAATGCCATAATATACCACACAGAGAAAATGCAAACATATTAGACTAGCAGTTCCATAACCACATAAAGCAGAGGACCCAAACCTTTTGTACCCATGAGCCACATTTAAATGTAAAATAAGCTGGGGACCAACACAAACATTAAACAAATTCCTGGGGTGCCAAATATGGCCTGTGATTGGCTATTTATTAGGCCTTATGTGGACTGGAAGTCTATAGGAGGTTCTTTTTGTCAGTATACCTGTTTTTTTTGTAACCAAAAGGTGCCTTTAAACCAGGAATTAAAAAATAAGCACTGAGACCACTGGGAGCAACATTCAAGGAGTTGGTGAGCAACATGTTGCTCGTTAGACAGTGGTTAGGGATCACTGATATAAAGGAACAAACTTCAGAATTGTCTTTTTGGCATCATGCTTTATAACACTTGGTAATCCAGAATATCCAATGGTGATCCAGAACAAGGGAACCGTAACCATAAGATTTGTTCCTTATTCTGATCCATACAAAAACACTAGTTAATTATCTAGTCTAGTTGTGGATAAAGGCTATGTTGAGTAATACAAGCACTTTATTCTACTATTATGGTACTAGAGCACTCCCACAACCTCTTCATACTGTAGCTTTGTGCCCCTGTTCTATACTGGAAGTGTTCTCCTTTCTCTTAATAAAAGAACCAGTGATATTTGCTTAGGGAATTCTCAAGTCATGAAGACAAAGTGGGTTTAGTAAAGAAACAAAAACACAAAAGAATCAACTGCTTTGCTGTCACTTTTTAACACTTTTATCTTTAAATGCATCACTCTGTAAAAACTGTCTCCCAATGGATGCACAATAGGAGGGATGATCAGGCAATGCAGTGGAAAACAGCTGAATTGCTTGGCTGTACTGCTCAGTGTATGGCCAGCTAAATCCCCTTTGCACATGTAATGAGACCTTAGACAAACAAATCAGTTGCTTTACTTTATATTGTACATGAAAAGTTGTCTTTTTGTTTGACACTGATCTCATATTTCACACAAGCACATGTTCCTTCTTAGCTACTATGCAGATGTTGATGTAGAGATGCTCTTCACAAACATCTTACATTATACACGCGCAGCTTTAATTTTATCCTGCACTTAGAGCTGTAGGGCACACGTTACATATAACCTTGTCTGATACTTTGACCATTTCTGCTACTGTAGCTATTTACAAGTTATTCCCCCTTAGGGTTACAACCTGCACTTCAATATCATTTTTTACAACTTTTCAGGACACACTGTCAATTTCCCCTAAAACAAATTTGAGTCTCTCAGTAGTGTGCATTCATTCGCATTGCACCAAGATTCCAGAGGAACAAATACATTTGCTTTGAGTCCACAGAAGCTACGGTTAACCTTACCATTAAACCCCTGTTCCCAACTGCTCCTTCCCAATGTTTGGTAGGATAGGGGAATTAAAAATAAATACCTAAATAAAAAAAAGTAATGCAATCCCAAGTTCCCTCTCTGTGCATTCATTCCTATTGAATCACAAAAACCATGTTTAAAAACATATGCTCCTTTCCAATGTTTAGTATGGTAAAGACATTAATCTTATCTGTACATTTTATCTGTAGCTCCCTCATTTTTTGAAATTGAAGAGGTGATCAATGGTTTCAGCTGACTAAAAAGGCATCCTTTTCTATAGGGCTTGATAGGATCCTGGCTCACTACTCTCGAAAAGTGTAGGCTGCCAAGGAAAGAGACTGGGTCAAATATTATTTTTACCTACTGATTCCAATTATGAAAGTGAGCACCCAACCTATGAAAACTGGTGGGTGAAATAAAAGTAATGGATACACATGTATAGTTTATTAGGGCTGTAACAGTGGGTATGCAATGTTTAGGGCTAGTGAAATATGATTTTATTTATAAACCTAAGCTGCTGAGGTTTTTTATGTGGAGGGGTGTTATAAGGCTATGTCTGTCTCCTCAGATCTTGCCTTCAAAATTATTCCTCCTTTTCAAATAAAGCCAGTGGGAAGTCTTATAAAGATCATTTATGTCTGTGAATGTAACATTTATCATTTAGATAACTTCATTTGTTTTAATATGCTATTGTTTGTACATTTACAACTACTAGGTTAATTATGAAGAAGGAATGTGTCTTAATCTTAAAAAACAGGGTTTTCATTTTTTGCTGTGTTAATAGGTTTTTCAGCTTTAAAATCTGTCTGCACATACAGGGCTTATAAATCTCTTAGTGCAGGAAAAGGAACACAAGCAGCAATAAATCAGAAGGTGGTTCTTTGCCATATCTCTAGTTTTACCAGCTGAATACAGAAAGAAGAAAACAGAGATGTATGAATGCATTCATGGTCTTGAGAAGGAGCTATCATAAAGATCTGAAACAAGATTTTCTTTTTAGAAAGTATTATTTACTTGTCTATGGAACACTGCAGCCTAGTACCAGATAAAGGAATTCAGTAAAAATTTAAGACCACTGGGATCATGAAGCATAAGTGCAGAAACCTGCAGGTTGTATCTGATTTCCCCATTTGATAACTTATATTTTCTCATATACCTAATAAGGATATTCATGTGTATATATATATATATATATATATATATATATATATATATATATATATATATATATATATATATATATATATATATATATATATATATATATATATGCTGTTTCCTCTAAAGAACAGACTAGGAATAGATGTTACCAGAAATAGGCTTCACATTTAGGTTAGATACAGAGACTGTGACTTATGGGAGGTATATAAATCTGTGTCTGCAGCTGTTACAGGACTGCTAATAATAATAGCTTGTAAGCCACCAAATTAAGCTGCTTAACCAAGCAGGGATAAGATGTAGAACTTTTTTTTAATACTCCAGTGTATAGTTTATTCCTTAGAGCCACTAATACTAAAGCAGGTACAAGCTTTCTTAAATTGACCATGCAGACACTGGGAGGTCACCCAATGAGTGGATCTTTGCCTGATCTGTCCAACCCCACAGTGGGCTAAATAAGGCTGGTTAGATTGTTTTGCCAACAACTGAATTACAGGTATGGGACCTGTTATTGAGAATGCTCGGGACCTGTTGTTTTACGGATAAGGGGTCTTTCAATAATTTGGATCTCCTACCTTAAGTCTACTAAAAACATTATTTAAACAGTAATTAAATCCAATCCAATCCAGTAATTAAATCCAATTTTGGCTTCAATAAGGATTAATTATATCTTAGTTGGGATCAAGTACAAGGTACTGTTTTACTATTACAGAGAAAAAGGAAAACATTTTTAAAAATGTGAATTATTTGATTAAAATTCAGTCTATGGGAGATGGCCTTTCTGTAATTTGGAACTTTCTGGATAATGGGTGTCCGGATAAGGGGTCCGATACCTGTATAACAGAAGCCAATACAGGCCTACTGAAAGAGAACTGGATTTTATATCTGCTTGATAGATATAAGGGCAATCCTTGGTCTGAAGGAGTGGGCTGCCAACGTCTTCCCATTTTTGGGCAGCTTAAGAATGAATAAACCTATGTAGCCCTCTTCTGATACTGCTGAACTTCTAACATGCAATTATCTGTGTGTGGCGCTACAGGAGCCCTGTGCCCCCGCTTACTTGGGGGAGCAGGTATACTATTTGCTGGAGTGTCTCCACCCAGGGTAGGGACAGGTTGAACTGTAACACCCCTCCCTGGGAAACTTCTCTGGGTTAATCTGTGCAGTCCTCCAAATGTATGGACTCCCTGCAAACCCAGGAACCTTGCCCCCCTTGGGGTGGTTGCTTACCAGGCAGTCGAGGATCCACTCTTTGAGGAATTGACCAGGAGACTGGAAGTGCTGATTAACCAAATTGTATCCACACAGTATCCAGTATTATGACATGCAGATTCAGGTACTTTCCCCTTACTTCCTCTAAGAGACCCTTTCGCTTAGGGCTATTCCCGGTACTCCCACCAAGAGACCCTCTCTGAGAGCTCACCCCGGTACTCACGCCAGAAGAATACCCTCTCAAGGCAATCTCTTTTCTGTGGTCCCTAGCTTCCACCTGAGCTGGCCACTTAGTGTACCTGAACTCCGGCCAGTAATGCCGGGAGGTCTTAACCTCACTATCTCCTCAGAGGGGCTTCAGACTGCCCTCTCTATATACTCTGTCTAACCTTTCACTCCTAGAGTGACTATAACATAATCTATGTGAACTCTCTAACTGAAGCCTGTAGCTAACCTACAGAGGTGGGGTACCAGGACTAAAACCTTACACAGAATGTGTGCCATCCCTTTTTATATTGCAGCACACTGCTACCTAGTGGTTGCTGCTGAATTACAGGGGAACCCTTTTCTGTCTAAAGGGGAACCCAACCTAAGGGGCCCAAATCTTGGGATCCCTACACCTATAAAATAACACAAAACTGTGCCCTCTTTATTAAATCATATATAACTGTTTTATTACAGATATATAGTGAAAATATTTACCAAAGTCAAAGAACATACAATTTTGTCAAGAAAAGCTCAGAATTAAGGGAAGGCCATCTTCCTTAGACTCCATTATAAACAAATAATTCAAATTTTAAAAAATGATTTACTTTTTCTCTGTAATAATAATAATGAATCCAAATTGGGGCAAAACAATTCTGTTGGGTTTATTTACTGTAAGAAACTTAAAGGAACAGTAACACCAAAAAATGAAAGAGCTTTAAAGTAATAAAAATATAATGTACTGTTGCCCTGCACTGGTAAAACTGGTGTGTTTGCTACAGTAACTCTACAATATTTTATATAATAAGCTGCTGTGTAGCCATGGGGGCAGCCATTCAAGCTGGATAAAAGGAGAAAAGGCACAGGTTACATAGCAGATAACAGATAAGTTCTGTAGAATACAATAGTGTTTTATCTGTTATCTGCTATGTGCCTGTGCCTTTTCTTCTTTAAATAGCTGCCCCCATGGCTACACAGCTTATTTATATAAATTATAGTAGACTTTCTGAAGTAAACACACAACTTTTACCAGTGCAGGGCAGCAGCATATTATATTTTAGTTACTTTTATACACTTTCATTTTTTGGTGTTACTGTTCCGTTAAAGGAGAAAGAAAGGTAAAAACCAAGTAAGCTTGGTCTATGTAAATACAGCCACTCACAGAAACGCTGCACTGAGTTCTTGACTTCTCTGAAAAAAGATTTGTGTCTGTAATTTTCGTTTAAAATCCGAATTTTTCCCATTCGGGATTTGAACTCTTGATTTGATAAATCTGCCCCCTAGTTTTACTAACTGGGCAAGTTCACTAGGTCTGGGTGTCTGTGCAGGAGTGAGGAATTATGGGAACTTTCTTTACACAGCTCAGCGTTTTTTTTCCTGTTTGGCTTTTGATCTTCTGAACAGGTGAAAAAATGGGGAGACTTAAGGGCACTATTGAGACAACTGACAGTATGCCTGCAGCTTGAGATTAACTCTTTACTAGCCTTTCCTTCTCCTTTAAGGTGCAGAGAACAAATTATAGATCCTTGTCCCTTAAACCCCCAGGTCCCAAGCTTTCTGGATAATAACTCTTATACCAGTAATGTTCTATAGTTATTCAAGTTTAAAAAGAGAATAAGTGTTTTTTTAATTTTAGAAACAAAAATAAAGCAATTTAAAAATATTTCAAAACAATACCTTTAATAGCTAACTATAATGCAAACTTTGTAGAACACTTTTCATGCTGATTAAGATGAAGCTATAATGGCTTATAAGATTATACAGAACTCATTGCATTTATCATGAAAAATGCAAAAACAAATAAATTCAAAAGCTCAAGTGTAAAAACAGACAAAGCAATGGGGGAGAGGGTTACTTGGAAAACAGACAAAAAAAATCAAAGCAGCTGAACACAAGTCAGAACTAAGGTACAGAGAATGTAAAGTTGGCCACATATGGCATGATACTAACTGCCAACTGAAGTTCAGCTGCTAAGCTAGGTCCCTCTCACACTGGCATTAAATACAGGGATTTGTGGCATAATTGAGCACTTGATCACAATGAATTGATTGCATTCTATAACATTTCTCTATTCCTCAGCAGCTGTATTTTTACAAGCACTGTGTTTTTCTCCACAAACACACCCAAATATGCAGCTGCATCTACAAATAAGGGAAATACCTATAGCTGCTGACATGTTTAACTGGGGCAGCATAACATAACTTAACAATGTAATTCATAGCTTTCAAAATGTCTTGGGTTGCTTACTGGGTTTTTAACATAAACAAGACAAACCGTCAAAACAATTATCATTTGGCTATCGCTTTAGGGCACCCAAGGGTTGTCTGTGCGTATGCACAAAATCAAGCAATCAACCTTTTATTTGTAACTACTAATATGAAGGGAAAGAGTGTCTCTTAATAACAACTTTTAATATAAATACAAATGCATAAAAACATTATCAATTGCAATGAAACCTCTCTTGGCATCAATAAACTAAACATGATGCAATATCTAAGTATACAAGATGCATGGAACCTTTCCTCTCCGTAGACTGCAGACATGATGTAATGATAAAAATGCTCACGGTCCGTTACGCTGGTGTTCCTCTCTCTGTGCTTTTAAAGTGTTCTGCATATTAACTATAACAGAACCCAAAGGAATACTGGATTCATAGTGGAGGCAAAGTACAGATGAGCCTTTGATGGTCACAGCAGTGGTACAGTATATACAAGGGCATATATATATATATATATATATATATATATATATATATATATATATATATATATATATATATATATATATATATATATATATATATATATATATATATTCTGTCATTTCTCCTTGAAAGCCATGATTTTCACATCCTATTCTAAAGACCACATATTTTAATTATGGGAGTAGTAAAGCTAATGTCACTATGATGGGAAAAACACCATCGGACAAAACGCCAAACGTGGACAAAATCAGCTCTGATCCACACCCTGTTTTGTAAGAACTGACAGTCAACATTCAGCTGTCATATTCACACAGGGTGGGATTCAGGAATAAAACATGCAATCTTGAGCAATAAACTTTAAACATCAGCTCCATCTGGGGTAGCAAAAGTTACAGATAAGCAGTATTATTTGTAATTCACACATATTATGTTGTTGATTTTATCTTATATATTTCTACCAGCTATACAAACTGGGAGTTTTATATCACGGTAGTGGAGCAATGCCATTTTCCATTTCCATATCCTGGGGTTTTCCCGGATAAAGGATTTTTCTGTAATTTGGATCTCAACACCTCACGTCTGCTCAAAAAAAATTCAAACATGAAATTAAGTCCAATATGATTATTTTGTCACCAATAAGGATTAATTATATCTTAGTTGGGATTTAATACAAGCTACTTTTTTTATTATTACATAGAAAAAGCAAATTATTAGTAAAAATTTGAATTATTTATTTAAAATGGAGTGTATGGGAGATGGCCTTCTTGAAATTCAGAGCTTTCGGGATAGCAGGTTTCCAGGTAATGGATCCTATACCTGTATTGACATTAAAGGAAAAGTAACACTAAAATTTTTTAAGTAAAAAATCTATTCTACCCTGCTCCAATAATTGCCCTATCCTGCAAACCATTTATTATTTTGAATGCTTTATTAGAAAATACCTGCTAAAACTTGGCTTCCGGTCATTTGAAATAAAGCGATGCAGGGCAGAATCCACTATGCGACGATTGATTGATTCATCCTAGCCTTCCTTCTGTATAGGAAGGAGTCAGGCTAGGATCAGTCAATCAATCACTGCATAGTGGATTCTGCCCTGCATCGCCGCACCGCCCTATTTCAAATGACCGGAAGCCGAGGTTCTCCACCTGTGGGTCGGGACCTCTTTGGGGGTCAAACGACTCTTTCACAGGGGTCACCTAAGACCATTGGGAAACACATATTTCCGATGGTCGTAGGAATAAATTTATGCTTGGGGGTCACCACAACATGAGGAACTGTATTAAGGAGCATTAGGAAGGTTGAGAACCACTGAACTAGTAGAAACAGATACAGAACCATAACCACTGTATCGATAGTATAGAATCCATGCCTGTTTTACGCGGGTCTGTCTACCACTTAAAATTTGGAATATAGATATATTTAAGTTATAATGCTTCTACTCTTAATATCCATATTCCCTTTTTCAACATATTTTGATCTCCTAATCCAAATATCACGGAGTCCTTCAATCACATATGTCTAGTTAAACTGAAGACCTTTGTAGCTCATTATTAAAATTAACATTACAGTCAAATTACTAACACAGATGCAACATTTCTCAATATTATCTCTTAATAAGCCTTTACAGCATCTCCCTTATACCACTGTTAGTCTTAACTTTCTATATATAACTACTCCTCCTTGTCTATATTTTCCTACATCAGCTAATGACATCGGCAGGCTCAACAATGCCCAGAATGTTTACTTAGTCACTGGAAGAGGAAACAGGAGGGAAGTTTATGTAATAGTTGAAACTAGATTGCTAGGCTCCCCTATAGACAACAGGCAAACAAACATTCCAATTGTTAGTATTAAAGGAACAGTAACATCAAAAAATTAAAGTGTTTTAAAGTAATTAAAATATAATGTGCTGTTGCTCTGCAAAAAACTGGTGTTTTTGCTACAGAAAAGCTACTATATAGATAAGCTGCTGTGTTGCCATGGGGGCAGCCATTCAAGCTGTAAAAAAGGAGAAAAGGCACAGGTTACATAGCAGATAACAAGTAGATAAGCCCCATATAATGGGGTTTTATCTGTTATCTGCTAAGTGCCTGTGCCTTTTCTCCTTTGAATGGCTGCCCCCATGGATAAACAGCAGCTTACTTATAGAAACTATAGTAGTCTTTATGAGGCAAACACACCAGTTGTAGCAATGCAGGGCAGCAGTACATTATATTGTAATTACTTTTATACACTTTTATTTTTTGGTGTTACTGTTCCTTTAACATTGTGTACATTAAAAAGGAACATGTGTTTTTCTTAATGTGAAAGTGAAGAATGATAACACTGGAAAAGGTAGATGTCTAACAAAACATTCCTTTGGGATTAGAACAAACATTCTTTTCAGTTTAACTGTAGATCTTGATTAGTGGTATTTACCATACAATGCATAGGGGTTTCCAAAACAAGTGCAAAAGAGAACTGCGGACAGCAAGAAAAAGACATATTACGTGTTGAATGCATATGACACACTAAGGGGCACATTCATGAAAACATGAGTTCAAATCCTGAATGGGATAAATTTGGATAGGATGCGATAATTTCTTAAGATCGCAAATATCAGGAATATGCTTACGAAAAAATCGTATTAGTCAAGAAAAATAATATCGCATTGGTGATCTGAAAATTTTTGTACCAAACGATCGTAAAATGCAGGAAAACCTTTCCTACTTTGATCCTTCAATCACATATGTCTAGTTAAACTGAAGACCTTTGTAGCTCATTATTAAAATTACCATTACAGTCAAATTACTAACACAGATGCAACATTTTCCCAGCACAGATACCTATGGTCCGTTTCCTGACAATGCCACTGACCAAGTTCCTTCCTTCTCCTATGTATAACATGGTTTTGGCATCTGACCTCTGTGCAGGACACTACCTCTCTCCCTGTTGCCGGTCCTGAAAACCAACCTTTACAGTGGATTTGCCTCCTGCTTCAAATTGACTTGCTGCCTAGATTATTCTCAGGTTTATCTATTATGAGTATTCAGTATACTTATCCTCCAAAACAGATCCTCCATAGGTCACTTATCTTCTGTCCACCCAAATCATGGGCTCATGCCTGGGAGTCCCAAACTAGACATTTGTGATTGTCAGACTAAGCTGAGCACAGAACAGAATTCTGCTAGCCTGGAATGGTTTATTTTTGATTCTCAGCAATGAACAGTTTAGAGGATCTTATACATGTCGTGTTTTAGTGTATTTTAATATACAGTTTATATGGAGGTTTGAGCACACAAACACATGAGCAAATCAAGCCCATCTTAATCTACCTGCCTGTACACACAAGATATGTGCATTAGCACAGTGGGGTTCTGCAACATTAATTTGACATATATACATAGTATATTAACATAGAGAAATGCATTTCACCAAACCACAAGCTTGCATTAGAAAATGCATATAGATTTTGATGCAGAATTCAGAGTTAATAGATGCATATTCAAACGGCCATGTTTAAGAGCCTAAAGAATCAGCTCTTTTTTAATAAGATTTAAATAAGGAAGTGCTGTATGGAACAGATCAGCAGATGTCAACATCAAGAAAATTCATTCTGATGTTCAATTGCTTATTCGTTTATTCTTGGCCTAATGAAAACTGAAAAGTCTATAAACAGCTCTGTGAAGCAGAAACAATCGCCAGTATTTAACTGTCAACCACCAATGCTTGATTAAATGCACTATAACGTTACACACTTAAGTGGTTTATTAGAAAAACGTGCCTCTGCATTTTTCTTTGGAATGAATAGTGTTTGCCTATATGGAAGTTAGCTGATGAGTAGGTTTCCATTGGATACAACATTTCTGAATAACAACACAGTAATTCTGACACTAATGTGCTCGAGAGAGATTAAAGTCGACCATACACATAGAGATTTTTCCACTACTTAACAGCCAATTTCAGTGCGATTTAACAAAACTGACAAATTATTGTAGTGTGCACTGAACAATCGTACGTCTAGCACTCTTTGATCCAATGTCAATCAGAAAATCGATCAAATGGAAATTTGCCTATTGTCCAATTGTTTGCAGGACCAAGCAGGTAGTTTTCCTAGCTTCAACAAGATGATATCACTTGAAATGGTAGTTCTCATTGATGGACAAATCACACTTTTAAACGATCATTTCACAATAAATTTGGTACTACGATAATTAAAAGATCTTTTAAAAATCTTACTTTGTATGGGCAGCTTTAAACATCTTTTCCCTATAGCTGGCCATACACACACCCATGATCAGATTCTGTACAAATGAAAAAGCAACACAAAAGTTTATACAAGCCCCTTAAAATTGGTAAAACATATAAAAATGAAAAATGCAATACATCCCAGAATATAAAAAAGTGCAGAGATCTATCAGGGGTGGCTGAGATTAGAGAGACTAAGAATATGGAATACTTGCTCTGCATGCATATATTTAAGCTTAAAATAAAATACATGTTGTAGACAGCTATAATTAAAAAAGCAAACCCGCTGCTAGTTTTGGCACACACTTTTGACTCTTGTAATTCAATTAACAAGCTGTTATGCAAGGTATGATCCATTTGTATTCTTCTTGTGGCAAGCACTAGACATTTACATGAACCAGAGCAGTCAGCAGTATAAAAGGAAAGAGTTTCAGTGAGACATGATTATCGATTGCCACTTAAGCCAAATGTTAATGCGTGCTATTGTATGACAAAGGTGCCCTGTCTATTTCTGGCAATCTGATCAAATGTGATGGATGGTTAAACTTCTTTCATGTAAAAAAAAGGGTTACTAAATACATTCCCCTAAGAGGATGATTGATCACAGACAGCTTTTCAGCTAAATACCCTGAAACCAATCAGTGAACTTTGAGTTTCCAAAAATGCTTGCACTTTCATGAATTGTGAATACTATAGCAGGTCACAATGGCCCAACCTACATCATAGAAACCATATTTGTGGGGTCATGACCAAATAAGTATAATGTTCCATTAGTATAAATTCAAAGATGTCTGGACATGATACAGATTCATAATTTAGTATCAATTAGCCCTCTAGCATCTATATTTGGATCCATGTTTGCCAAACCTAAATTGATATAGTAAGTAGTTGTAATGTAATAAAATCCTTCAGTACAGTGGTTTTATATATTTGTTTAGAAAATTGGTTTGATATTTTTGAATATGTATTTCTTAAGTACTTCCATTTGCTATAAAGGAGAACTAAAGCCTGGGAAATAATTTGGAACAAAACAGAGTCCTCCCTCACCCACTGGGGATCCTCGTAAACATGACTACTTATCCTAACTTGTTCTTAAAAAAAAAAAAAAAAAAAAAGAAGAGTAAAGCAGTGGGTTTAATAGGGCTCCATCTCACCAAGCCAAGTCTGGACCTGGCTTTAACTGCCCTTGCTCACAGCAGGCATCTGCAAAGAGGAGGAAACCATGCAAGATGGCACCCACCAACCCCGCTGTGCTATTCTGCTTTTAAGGAACAAGGTAGAACGAACAGCCATGGTTGTCCCCAGTTGTGCGGTTCTGGAGGGGGAATGAGGACTTCGGAGGAAGTCCCAGTGATCACTCAGGATTTAGTTCTTCTTTGAGTCCTATAGTGATAGATTTAGTCAATGGTTTTGCAAAGGGAAAATTTAAGGGGAAACTGTAAGTAAGTGATTTGCTTATCTAAAAAGCTGATTCCAGCATGAGTCAATAATTTGAAATGCCAGACTATCAGCGAGATTGAGATGTCTGCATTAAGAATATAAACTGGAGTGCATACAAATAAACTATTTAATATAGAAAAAGCTGTTAGAAAAAATTATGAAAACCTGTTTGGGAAACAGCTGAATTAAACATATACAATATCTCATGCAATTAATGCAATATATAGCTATACCAGCTTCATTTTATAAAATTATTGTGAATTTTGCATTATTTTTAAAGTTATTAAAGATTTATAAATAGTATATGCAACGTTTTCGAGTTTCTATCAAACTGTGGCTCACAGGAGGTAATGGGTTGTTGAAATATTCTGTTCTGGAAGTTGTAGACCTTTGTGGTGTCAAGGTATTTTGAGATCAAGCAAATCTACATGATCAGAGCAAGTTTTACACATACAGTGAAAATGAGCTCAACATTCTACGGCTTTTTTTGTTCCTAGAAATTAAGCATGTCACTCCTATAATAGAGCCTTGAGGAGACAAGCAATAAAGAACAAATAAATATATAATGAAGTCTACATATAAAAATAATACAAGTATAAGAGATGAACAATGCAAAATATGGGACAATTACTAGGTATTGGGGGTTCTTTATTAAAAAATTTTGCAAAAAGAAATGTCTTATAGGTATTTGGAAGTATTTCACATGTAACCAATCTGCAGCTTATACTGCCAAAGACCATTTTTGTTTTCAAAGATACACAGGTATAGGATCAACGTTGTATTATCTGAAATTCTCAGGACCTGGAGTTTTCCAGAAAAGGGATCTTTCTGTAATTTGGCTTACCATACTATGTCTGCTATAGATCTTTTAAACATTAAATAAACACAATATGACTGTACTGGCACATGTAAATTACTAAATGTAATCTAAAGCACAATAAAAAAGACCAGGGCCTGTGTATGTATTTGTTCTTATTTTTCCAGCTGATTCACCTATAAATTGGAACTGATTCAGTCTAATAATAGTAACTAACATGTAACTGAAATTTTCAGTGAATTTTTTTGCAGCACAATATCTTTTATATAATGTATTCTGAAAAATATATCAGTCTAAATGGCAGTTTGTGATGCCACAGTCCCCTTTATACTGGTAAGGAACTCCATAACAAATGTATCCTTTATTTCTTATGCCTCTTCATTAATGAAAAACTAAACCCTAGAAATGCCATATTTTAAATATGTTCTGAAATGTGTAGCATGACTATAGTAGTAATGGCCCAGCCTTTCAAAGTTGTGAACAGGAGCTCCCCATCTTGGATTAGGAGTGTCAGTGACACTCAGATGCTCAGCTACGTTTAGGGGTGATCACAAATTATCAAGCAAAATATGATGCTGTCATATAAACTGATGCTACAGGCTGATTATTCTATTCTGATATTAATTCTTCCAATTTCAAAGCTGCTATTTACTAATACTCTCAATAATTTATCAGTCAGGCTTATATTGTGACATTTATATTCTATATACATACGTTATATTGCGTGTCTGTCCCTAAGCTCAGTAACTGACAGCAGCACAGAGCATGTGCAGTGAAGAAGATGAGGAGCTACTGGGGGCATATTTGGAGGCACAGACCTTCCCTGCTAAAGGGCTGCGGTTGCCTTGGGCTGGTACAGAATCCCAAAACATAATGTACAACATATTTGCCCTACTTCTTTAGTTAAGCTTTTTTCCCCTTTAAGGCACTGTGAAGCTTCACAAAATTTTCGATGTATTTTTACACAGAAAAGCAGCATTATTTCCTAAAAATCCAGCAAATTTACAGCCACCACAGAACAGGAGCAAGCATTTATGCTGGTCAGTGGTCAGAGTTGGGAGTGGTGATGTGCAGGGTGGACAAATAGCCAAGCTACATCTAACCCTAACCTGCCTGCTCCCCAACCTGAGCCCAACACAACCAAGGGATCAACTTCTATTTATAGACCCACACCTGTCCTGTTCCAATCTCTGACATCACAGAGGAGGAGGAATAGGAACATAGAGGTGGAAGCAAGGCTCAGTTAGGTCACAGATAGGAAGGGTGGCAAGAAGAGCTTGGCCTGAATCTGCTTCTGTTGTGTGACTGTCGGCCTCAACCCATGGGTTTCGGGACGGCCCGCACAAAACAAGTCGAGAGCCCAATGTTTATAAATGAGCCCCCACATCAGGTACAATGGACAAAGGAAAATCTGTATTTAATGCCTGCTCTAATCAGGTGCAAAGGACTGCGACTGGCACAGGATGGACCTATAGGGGAATGCATATGAATAGTATTTTCATTGGCACAAATAAGCAACTATTATTGTGCTTAGCGCTGCACAAACATATTAGAAATAATCTCAACTAACTCAACCACAAAAATCAGTTTTAACCATTATATCTGACCTCCATAATGAGTAAAATATCTGTACTGCATTCTAAATCCAACCTGAAAAGCACCCTAAAATACAACTGAATAGCTAATATTGGGACCAGTCCTTCTACACACTGCAGTACAATTTCATGGAAAATTAAGTACTCATTTTTTTTTTTTTTTTATTATCAGAAATCAGGTGAAAAGTTTTATCTTATGTAAAATTCCATGTGAACATGAACACAGCTAAATATTATTTTGAGAGTAAGAAAATAATTGAGAAAGCTGATAAGCATTAGCATTGTTCTTGGTATCCTGGCAGGATACAGCAGTTTTGCATTCTGCTTTATTTGAAATGGATCGTGGCTATGGAAAAAAAAATTCCTGGCCTTAAAAATACAGCTCAGTTTACTTACCTGCAACTTGTGTGCCCAGGAAAAAAACACTGAAAAACTGTACTTGGTAAAATATACAAGACTATATAAAAACTATACTAGCAAAAATGGATGCTAAACTATTTTGCTCCCCACACAAAACTACCCTACTGTTTATGTATAAAACAGTTACAGTTTTATACATAAAAAGCTCATGGCCATTTTGCAAGAGTAATAAATGCAACAAAATTAAATTTCCCCAAAACAGAGATATTTATGGTGGGGGGATTTACAGATTAAAAAAATCAAGCCCCTTGATGCTCATTAAAGTAGAACTCATGTCCAGGCCTTGCTGTGATCTGAAGCTTGTGCCAAATTAAAATTTAGCATAGGGTGCATAGTTCAGATGTACGGGGTACAAGGCAGCCCTTTCCTTACCGTATGCCATAGGGAAGGCTGTAAGTGCAAGTTACTGGGTTGGAAAGTGGTAGGAAGGGGACACCTACTTGCTTCTCTCCTTTCACCTCCACTGCTGAACACAGGCAGCACAGTATCCATGGAGTGAACGGCAGGACAGCGTGCAAGCTGTAAAAACCAAATGGTTTGTATTTGTTTTATGCACTTTGCACCTTGCCCTTCTGTCAGCAAATGAGCCCTCTGGAGTTTGAAAAAAAATATATAAATATTTTTAAAAAATGATTACAATTATTATCTGTAGTAATAAGTCAAATCAACTGGACTTGCTGTGTTTTTTTCGCCAGTCATCCAACTGGCTTTCTCAATTCAGAATGACTTGTGCAAAGTTCTTCCTGGAATAAATACCCTAGAATGTTGTGACAACAACACGTATGAAGCTCTAAGAAGCGACCCAACCAACAGATACAAAAAAAGGCCACAGACCTCTTAAAACAGCTACAAGAAGACGATCGGGCCTTGTAAGAGTCAAAGAGGGTGAAAGCTGGAAATAGAGGTCTACAGGAAACCAACCCACACAGACCAGTACCTGTTGTTTGACTCCCACCATCCACTAGATCACAAACTGGGGGTTATCAGAACCTTACATCACAGAGCAGAAAAGATCACCACCAGCACAGAGGCAAAGGTGAAAGTGTTGAAACATCTCAGAGGGGCCCTGGATCCAGATTGGGCCTTTGTTTAACCAGTAGGAAGAGAAGCAATAACACCAAAACTACTGGTGAAGGAGGAAAGCAGGACAGGCGAAAGAACTTGGTTGTCCCATATTAGCTGGGGTGTCCGAAAAACTTAGAAGTATTTTTAATAAACACCACATCCCTGTCTGCTTTAAACCCAGTAACACACTGAGGCAGTACCTGGGTCACCCAAAAGACCCGATCCCAAAGCATAAGAAGAGTAACATTGTGTATGCAGTGCAGTGAGGAGTGCTCTGACTTGTATGTGGGAGAAACCAAACAGCAGTTACACCAGCATATGGACTCAGCCATGTACCTACATCTAAAAAAAAAGGTCACACATTTGAAGACTGCCAGATCCAGATTTTAGACAGGTAGAGCGACTGGTTCAAAAGAGGTGATAAAGAGGCCATATGTGTGAAAACAGAAAAACCAAGTTTGAATTGCGGCGGGTGGGGGGGTGTGACATCTATTGTCTGTCACATATAATGCTGTTTTGGCACCTCTCACTGGAAGGTATATTAACACGTCAAAGCTCCAATCATGCTTATACAATCAGCACCTCACCACCATGAGATCCCTGATCCCATTCTGGTTATGATAAAAAAAAAAAAGTCATTCTGAATTGAGAAAGCCAGTTGGATGACTGGCGAAACATCTTCAAGAAAAAAAAAAAAATAGCAAGTCCAGTTAACTTATTACTACAGATATATGAATGAGATATATGAATGAGAATCTTCACAAACATATTACAATTATTATTTTAAAACGTGAAGATATAAGAATCTGAAACACATTTGTTTTAATTGGTGACAGCCCAGATGATATAAATTAAACAATATATGACTAATGGTTAAACAAAGTTACCAACTGTGCTTTTTACTAATGTTATTAATTGGAGAGAACTATAATGTATAAAGTATTCTCTCTCTATAATGTGGCAAGCCTACTTGAGATATACTAACCCTGCACAATGTTCAGATCCACCTAGACATTATTCTTAATATGTCAGCTCCAGAAAGCCATCCTTGACTATTTTATGATGTGCACAATTAATAGTTAACTTAACATGCAAACAGAAATGTACTGCATATTCAGGAAGACATGCTCCCATTACTTTTAAGGGTGCCATGCTGTGACTTTTGGTCATGAAACATTCTCCTCCTTGCCCTATACAGGAAAGCCAAGCTCCTGAAGTAATGGGAGAAAAATAAAAACACAGGGGACTATCAAAATGGATGGGGAAGGTGGCCTATTTCCTGGAAGTCTATGCCCTGGATACTGCACACAGCCATATCCACCACTAGAACAGGTAGATAAGTAATGGTATTACAACAAGAATACTGCATTAAAATATGTAAGCAAAAGGAAACAAAATAAAGGATTGTGGAATGTAAGCCAGTTGTTTCTTGCCTATGCAGGCAACTGAAATTATATTTTTATTTACACAGCTGTGTTTTTCTTTAATAACTGACAATATAACCATTCTTATATACCCAGTCTTACTTGCCAAATGTTCTTCTTTTTGCAATACATGAGAAAGTGAACTCATTTTCTCTTTCAATTATACTTATTGCTTTTCATCCTATTTGTGAAAAGTAAACAGATTCTGGGAACAGGGATCCCCAATCTTCAGCATACTATCGTTTGTGCTTCAATGTCCAGCTGAGCATGTTTGACATTCCTAAATTTGGCCGCAGCTCTACAAATTGATCAGACCAGTGTCCCCAATAATGAGTTTATGAGAATAGGCAAAATAATTTGGGCAAAAAAAATAAAAAACATGCAGAAAAATATCCCATGAATTAATGGAATGCATATATAAAATACCAAAACGTCTGAATGTCAGAGATGTGTTCCCAGGTACAGTACTTCTGTCAGGATATGCCTGTTTACACAGATAAAGGTACCCAATTTTCCTGTATTTCAGCCCATTCTATTAAGTACAGCAACACACTTTGTTCTGCAAAATGTATCCTGTGCTTGTACTAATAGCAAAATCTAATTTTTTCCAGGGAAACACAGTTCAGAACAAAGGAAGCTGTTTACAATACAGTCAGATGAGTTCCTTTTGATCTAGATACAAGTAATACAGGCACGGAAGGCATTAATTGGCCAATAAATGTTTTTCGTGCAGCCTAAACTCAGCTTACATCAGCTAAATACAGTGAAAAAAAATCTCAACAGTTAATAATTCATGGTTTTTTTCTTGAAAATTACAAGAGAATCTTCTAACATATCTTCTAACATAGTAATTATAGTTATTAATTAAATAACTATATTTAATTTAGTGATTGCTGTGCCCCTTAATCAATCTAGTTAACCATGGACATTGTGCTTTCACATCAATAAGCTCTAAACCAGTTTGCATTATTTGTGGGAGCAGTCCTACACTAGCATTGAGGCAGCAGGGAAGAACCCAACACGGATTTTTTTCAGCAAAGGTAAAAATATAGCACATATAAAGAAACTTGTGTAGTTAGTAAGCATGCTAGCTCCCAATGAAACAAATTAATGTGATCCACTGGGTCTGGGACTGATGTAAATGATGAGCAACTGTGAAACCTGTAAAGGTTTATAATTGCAGCTTCTCCTCACAGATCTAATAGCAAAGTCTGTCCTCTCAAACTGGATAGAAAAATTGGAATCTGGATTCACCCAAAATTCCCCAGGTCAGCCCGCAGACACTAACCCTAAGGTCAGCTAATGTATAGCCACCTGTATAGCTACCTGGAGCAGTAATCCCCAATTAGTGGTATATGACATGTTGTTCCTCTCACACTTTAGTGTTGCTCACATTTTGCTATGGGTTACTGCTCTTGGGCAAACTTGCCTTGTATAACATAGCCCCATAAGTCTTCTATTTTAGAGGAAACCAGAATAGTCAGAATATTCTGGTTTTCTGACAAAAGAGGTAAAGGTAGATGTCGGTGGCTAGCTTGATATAATGGCAGTTTAGGCAAGGCTGAGTCACTAAAACCTTTATAGTAGCTTTGTGGGGGGAATGTACATTTTAATGTAAATTTATTTTATTTTTATTGGACAGACACAAAGCTTTTTATTTGAATAACATTGTGACAAAGGGTACATTTTCACATTGCTCAATCATCAAATATATATACATTCTGTAGTTTCACATAAGTATTATGCTTTCCCTTTTGTTTTAGCTGTAATCTTAAAAGTTTTGTACATATCAACAGTATTCAGTTGGTATGCCCGAGTGTTCTTATTTTGTCTTATTTGCGCTATGCAGTTTATTTTCTTAGATTATTGCTTTGTTTTGTTTGTAATTTTACCGTTGCTTTGTTTTATTTGTTATTTCCATTGGGGATTTCCGTTGATGCTTGTTGTTTGTCGATATGTTATCTACATGGTAGCCAGACTGCTAAATAGTCATAATATTTGTCCCCTATTGATGCTGTTAATTCTTCCATTAGGCATAGTTCGTTAATTACTTTGAACCATTGTTCTTTTGAAGGAACTTTGCTGGAGCGCCAATGTACTGGTATTGTGGCTTTAGCAGCCATGATTAATTGCAATACTAACTCCTTTTTTGTCCAATCTGCAGGTTTGTATCGATGGAACAGGAGTATTGCTGGAGCATTTATGTCGATCTGACTTCCTATAATTTCCTCGCAGATGACCTTCACTTGTTTCCAGAATAAGGTAAGTTTCAGGCAGGTTAACCATAAGTGTTGTTAAGTCCCTGCAGATTGGTTGCATCTCCAGCATGTATCATTTGGCATTAGTCCCATTTTATAGAGCACTACGGGGGTTCTATACCATCTTGATATTAATTTATAGGAGGATTCTACAACTCACTGAGCATTTAGCAATAGTCTTAAAAATTTGTTCCCAGTCCTCTTCTGTAAGAGTTATATTTAAGTCTCTTTCCCACGCCTTAGTATATGTGGGGAAAGCTACTAAAATTTTATATAGGGATGATAGACTATGTCTGACGGGAAAGGTAATGCGCATAGTGTTTCAAATTTTGTTAATTCCTGGCTTTTGTTTCGCTGAGTGTATTTGCTCTCAGCCACGCTTGTATTTCTCTATATCTCCACTGGTCTGTTCATCTTATTCTGGAGAATAGCGGGGTCTTTCCCGGTAGACGTTTTAATTAAGTGGGCTGGTCTGAGGCTTTGTATTCCAAAGGCTGTTACATAGCCTTTATCTAATATTCCTGAAGTAAACTGGAAGGACATTTTTATTTCAAACGTATTTTAATTTATTTTTTACTATTTCTCTTGGACATACACAAAGGGAAAAAACAATGGATGCATAGTGGTCTCTTAATTAAAATACAATGCCTTATGTACTGTGATGGGTAGTTATTGACATGTTTCATAAGAATACAGAATGCTCCCAAAGTGAAGTCACGTCTTTAAAATACCTGGACGTAAGCCTCGTTTCCTGTCTGAGCATAAAAAGAATTCTTGCCCTAAACGGAAAAATCAATAATAGCCTACTTGGCAGCACCACAAGACTTAGTTGTTTTAATGTGCCCCCCTCAACTCTTTTCCTCTGCACCTAACAATTAGTTCTTTTTAAGGCTTGCCACAAAATGGAGCTTTGAACGTTCCAGCATAGATTTAGCCAAGGTTATGCCTGTTTGGGGCACTTAAATGAAATCATGAGAAATTGAAGAGCTTCTTTAATGGATGGCTGGACAAAGAACACTTGATTTGGGCAATAAATTAGGTAGCTGGGAAAAACGTATGCTAAAGTTCATTTCCAGTCCACAGGCAAATTACTTTAAAAGAAAGGACTTTAAAACTTGAACTAAAAACAAAGGGTATTTTGTAGGAATTCACTTTTTTTTAAATATAAATCATATATCAAGTATAACTATAAAGTACATTTGAATGTTTGTATTTTTTTGTTTACCTTTTATTTAAGCATCTTTATAACTAAGTAACCAAACCCCTTTCCACTGAAGTTAACATAACATACAATATCTTAGCAGAGCACAAAGAAATTTAAATTCAGTTAAATATAAATACGATTAAGCACTTTTGATGTGGTTTTAAGAAATAAGCATTTGTTCAGTATGTTAAAATATGATTTGTTCTGGATAGGGGGGATTCAGTGAATAAATAAAGTACCGTATTTTTCACCATATAAGACGCACTTTTTCTTCCCCAAAACCGGGGGGGGGGAAAGTTGGTGCGTCTTATACGACAAACTGCGTCTTCCTCTATGTGCCGCGGCTCTCTGCTACCCCCGTGCGTACTGACGTCACACGCACAGGGCGCAACCTTATAAAAGCACAGAAGCAGCTGGGGAGCCGCGGCACAGAGAGGAAGACATCACGGGAGCCAGAGGCCGCTGGGGGGAGGTTAGGGGGGAAATGGAAGGTGCTTGGGGGCCCTGGGGGAAGCTGAAGAATGCTGGGGGTGCCGTGGGGGAGCTGGAGGATGCTTGGAGGCCCTGGGGGACGCTGAAGAATACTTGGGGGGGGCCTGGGGGAAGCTGAAGGATACTTGGGGGGGCCCTGGGGGAAGCTGAAGGATGCTTGGGGGGGGGCCCTGGGGGAAGCCTCATTATGTGAGACAATTAACTTTATACAGTTGATATAAAATATTTTACTACAGTATTTGGTTCAGAATCTTTTTATTCTAGATTTTCCTACTTTAAAATTGGGTGCGTCTTATATTCCGGAGTGTCTTATAGGGCGAAAAATAAGGTAAATACTGTACATGAAAAGGCTTTTTATCTGCTATATCTGCCAGGGAATATTCACTATAAGCTGTGAGTGAAGATACAAATTTCAGCCCAGAGCACACAACTAAATGTAGTATAGAAAAATAATTTTGTGATGCTGTTGTAAAAATTACACACTGTCACCAATGTCTGTACTGAGTTCTTGGTCAAATAATATAAACCAATCTGATTCTGGACTAGCAATGCATTGCTTACTTGAAAGATGACCTTCCTTCACACACATTTTGTAAAGCGGTTAAAATTTTGGTCATTGACAGTTCCCTTATCAAAAAAGTGAGAGCAAGATAAAGAACCCACTTGTGCTTTTTTACATAATTTTACTTGAACCCATCTCTTGAATTCTAATAAATCCTAAAATGCACTGTGCTTGCTGATGGCTCTGTCATACATGGAGTTTTGTTAGGTGATCTACTCTATAAGGTTACTAAGTACCACTATGAGCAAATCTAATAAACGTTAGAGGAAGAACAGGGATTTATATTGATTGCTTGCAGGATTGGACTAGGGTGTGCGAGGCCCATCTGGTTGCTACTTCAGGGGCCCCAACACCCACTATGTGGCCCCCACCACCTTCCCACTCAGTCATTACCACAGCCCCTTCCCCCCGCGCACGGACCTTATACCACCTTATGCCACCTTAAAGTACCAGCGGGCCATGGGCAAAATTTCATTGGTAGGCCCCCACTGCCCCAGGAAATTTGTGATAGAATAACCCACAAGCATGTGAAGTTCCATATAGTAAGTGAGTAGGCAGTGAAGAAATAGTCTGTCCTTACTGAATTAGAAAAGATTCCCAGGCGTGCCACCCTGCACCAACAGCCCTGGGAGCAGAAAAAATGACAAAGTGGAGGTGCCACAAGAAAAAAAGGCAAAGCAATTAATAAAACCATACAGCAGAGCTCTTCCAGTTGATTAAAATGAAGGGTATTTATTATCATACATAGGTAGTGTCTTGACATCTCTCTACTTGTACAGCAAGTGGTTACTATTCCAACTGCTTGCAAACAACCCTACAGCCCTTTGAATCTAATTATTAATTTTAGGGGTAGGGTAGGTTTAAGGATTTTTATTTTTATTCTAATATATTTTTGCTGCCTTTTTTTGAAGAGAAGATTGAAGAATCAATGGGGATCTCAATCCGCTCAACTTCAAGTAGTTGAAAAAGCATTTCAATATAGACACAAGAGAATTTCTAATAAGAAAGTGGCATACCAGCACTTTATCACTTATCTTGGAATTTAGTTTCACAATATAATATTTAATTGTAATCAGATATCAAGAGCACATACAGATGTTACAATATAAAACAGCTATGATTTAACCTTCCAGCTCTAGTTGAAGAAAGCAAAAAGGATTTACACAGATCAGGCAGCTGTCTCAGTGGAGAATTATTTTGCATTTTAATAAGTGACTGACCTTGAAGTGTCAATTTTATTCAATATTACTGGGCAATACCGCTTTAAGAAAACAACTTTGATGTAGCTGTATTACAGCTTACAGCATGCTTTAACCCCTGATAATATCTTATGCTGAGATTTGTAGCTGCAATAAATGAGTGTGAGTAAGCAACAGTGGTTTGATACTCTTTAACTTTATGTACAGGTCTGCTCAAATGTTCAACTTGAATTAGCACCATGTGGGGGTAGGTGGTCCAAGATATGACCTAACTTGGGGTTACAAGTGTGACATAGGACTAAATTGACCTTTATGTTAAATATATGGATAACACACACCACTTATCGCAAGGTTTCTCTTTGAAAAGCACTATGCAAAATGTTTGTCTGGTGCTTGAGTTTTTAGGCCAGCTGCAGAGGCGCTGTCAGTTGTAATATAAGCACCTGCCTTATTTAAATAGACCCTTGCCAAATTATAAGTAGATACTAGCCTGTGTCATGTAACATAACACTTATGTATTTCTGTCAATTTATTTATTTAGAAATGTAATTCATTTTTATTTTCTAAATATTACATACCATAGCCACATCAGATCAAAGTCTGTCCATTCATTATCCAGTCTACAGATAACTGCTACTTGTGCATGAGGGGCACTGGCTGACCAGAGAATTGCAGGCACCTTCCTCTGGCTCCCCTTCTTGGTCAACTGGCAAATATGGATACATGTACAATGAAACGTGTATAACTTCATTATGGGGCTGATTTTCAAGGTTTGAGAGCAGTAAACTTTCATTTACTTTCAGTGACCCAGAAGTTTAAAATTCTTGGCATCTGTGTGGCACTTATTAAGCATATACATGTAACAGCATGATAAAATGATAACTGTACACTGTGCTTATTTACAGATAAAAGAGGAGGTGTTGGAAATCAGATCTAATACTGGCAGGCACTCAAAGGCACAAGATGCCAACATTTATATATAATCTGAAAAAGAGGGAAAAGGGTGGCAGTAGCAAATGCAAGTAAACTTGTAATTAACACTATAATCAAATGTTCTCAGACTGTTTACATTCAAACAAATACCCTTAAAAAGTATTGATGGTTTTTAGCTAGATACCAATTGGCATACACATAAAGCACATTGAGTAGAGGTATGGGAGCTGTTATCCAGAATTCTCAGAACCTGGGTTTTTTTCAGATAAGGGGTCTTTCCATAATTTTGATCTCCATAACTTAAGTCTGCTAAAAATCATTTAAATATGAAATTAACCCAATTAGCTTGTTTTGCCTTCAATAAAGATTAATTATATCTTAGTTGGGATCAAGCACAAGGTTCTGTTTTATTATTACAAAGAAAAAGGAAATCATTTTATGAAATTATTATATAATATGCTTTGGCCTAAACATTCACTAACTTACCATACGTGCAATGCATACACCGTATCACGGGAATTTAACTTGTCTGAGCTAAATGTATTTGGACTACTTGCAATAAGTAATAACTTTGAAGGTACAGGTATGGGATCCCTTATCCGGAAACCCGTTATCCAGAAAGCTCCGAATTATGGAAAGCCCGTCTCCCATAGACTCCATTTTAATCAAATAATTCAGAATTTTAAAACTGATTTCCCTTTTCTCTGTAGTAATAAAACAGTATCTTGTAATTGATCCCAACTAAGATACAAATAACCCTTATTGGATGCAAAACAATCTTATTGGCTTTAATTGCAGTTTTATTGATTCTTTGGTAGACTTAAGGTATGGAGATCCAAATTACGGAAAGACCCCTTATCCGGAATACCCTTGGTCCCGAGCATTCTGGATAACGGGTCCTATACCTGTATTTGAAAAGGCAGCAAAGGTCATGCTTTGGGTACTTTCTCTATCCCTATCCCTTAAAAAAAACGGAGCCTGCCATCACATTAAATTCTTCCTCTCCTCAGTGTACAGAAGCACTTAATGAATATAATATATTTTTATCTTAATGAAACAGAATTGAGCAATGTAACCGTTTAACCCCCAAATGTGCCAATTAGTAGTAAGGAAAGCATATTTTGAAGTGAAATAGGCCAGAAGATTGGACGTCAGCATCTGCTGTATAGTTACAGGTGGCTGAAGCATAATGATCTCCATAAGCACCACTCAGACTGTAAGAATCTGGTCAGTAAACAGTGTATCATTTATAAAACTCTCTAATAGATGAAATACCATTTTAAAAGCATTACTTTCTACCGTATTAATAGAAAAGCTTTTTGTTATGCACTAATACAAGTACAGTTTTACTGTGTGTATAAATTATCTCCCTTTGCATGCCTCCAGAGGGTGGTACCCTTTCATATTTAACTGGCTCGCATCAAACAAAGTGAAAATAGGAACTACTATTATAACAATGAATTACCAAAAGTTTAAATGTTAGGGAACAACTAAAAACATTTGCCTTGATAGCAATTCCATTTCCTTGACAAACTCTAAGTCACTTATTTCATGAAGCTTTACTTTATAAGGAAACATTAGCTACAAGGAGAGCTGTATAGTGTTAGTGCCAGGGTTGAGATCATGAACATAATGCATTTCCAACTCACGAGAAACACACTTTTTAACAGAACATATCACTGGTAAGTGGCCAGTTGGTAGCCATGGTAAATACAATAAGCCCCTAAGTCACAGCCATTTACATCTGTAATCCTGGAATGCTTTCACATAAAATTTTCAGTGTTGGGATGTCGTCATTCAAATGTCATCTTCCTGTGATTCTTTAGGCACAAGCATAATGTGTCTATTGAAGCAGTATACTGTGGAAACCCTGGAGCTACCTCTACCATCGAGGTGGTAGTAAATCAAGGGTTCCCCAGCCTTAACAGAAAACAGTTTGGGTCATTCCTCCACCCCATTTGGTTTACCTATAAAGGCTGGGGAACCTTTGATTTACCACCAACTTGAAAGTAGAGGTAGCAATGAAACACATGCCGCAGTGCACAAATGCAAGAAGCAGTTAAATACACCAGTACCCTTAATGAATACAGTCAATAAATGCAATGACTGCAACCACCTTGAATGAAAATTTGCAGTTTGTAAATGAGTTTTACACATACCACAACAAAATACAAAATCCCATTGAAGCAAGAGGCTCCACCTTTAATCAGTTGGTATGTATTTTTTTGAACAAGGCTGAGCTACCCAAATAAACTAATACCGCCTAAAAACAGCTGGAAACAGAGATCACTATAGAAGATGTCCAAGAGGCAATTAAAATGTCCCCAAATAGGAAAAAGCCTGGGACCAGATGGCCTCATAATCAATTATATTGAGTTTTCAAATTACTTTGCACCACCTAGCCTTTTCCTTTTATTCAATACAAAAATAAATTATATTTCATAAATCATATCATATAATACTATTGTTAAAGCACAATAAAAATCAAAAAAACATGTGCAGATACAGGCCTATATCATTTAATAAATGCAGGTGGTAAACTCCTGTCTAAAATTCTAGCCAATAGAGTACAAAAAGTGTTATGTGAGCTTACTGAGCCCAAACCAGTTGGAGAGAGGCGTGTGAGAACAAATATTCTCCATTATTCCAGGATTAAAAAAATCCCTCTAATCTACAGACAACAAAAAAGTATTTGATAGAGTAAATAGTTTTGAAGACTGCTTGTGTAATTGGATTAAGCCTTTATACAGAAACCCAAAAGAATGTGGATCCATGGAGAGCTTTCACATTGCATCCATAAAAAATGGAACAACACAGATTTACCCCATTTTCTCTACATTATTAAGAGCCTGAAGCCACTTTTGACAGCTATTTAAACCATCCCAACATATATATATATATATATAACTGAGACAAAAATAGGAGGTAGTCACCGTAAAGTAGCTGCATCCGCTGACAATGTATTGCTTTTTATCATAATTCTTATTATCTCTATCACAAACTAAAATAGAATCCTAGCAGAATATCAGCAACTTTAAGGGGCAGATTTACTAAGACACGAACGCTCGAAGCGTATTTAAGCCAAATTTTTCATCGCTTGTGCAACTTTTTTGACACTCGTGCGACTTTTTCGTACGCTTGCGTGAAAAAATCGGAAAGGTTTGTCCACTGCTTACAATTGCTCGGTACGAACATTTTGTGACTTTCGGATCGCCAATACGATATTATTGTGACGAACACGATTTTTTTGTAAGCATTTTCGATTTCGATATTCAGAAATTTTCGTGTCCAATCCGAATCCCATTCGGGATTCGAACACATGATTTTATGAAATTGCCTCTATGTCAGTTAGTTACGATAAGGGGCATGTTTCTGATCACTCGAGGAATGTGTTTGGGCTAAACAAAGGCAAGAAAAGTGACTTCTTGAACTTGTTTTATGCAATTGTTTGCTTTCGATTTTTTCCCAATCCTGTTGTAAAAATCCTGGGTGTATTTTTCCCCACAAGTAGGGTTTTGTCAAAAAATGAAAAGCTTGCCTAAAACACCTTGCATACACCCCTTATAAGGTTGTACATGATATTAAAGAACTGCCATTCATTAAAATGGGTTAGAATTAGGACTGTATTTACCTGAGCATCATCTTTAAATTGGACTAAAACTGTGTATATAACTATAGATGTAGCAGAATTCATAATTAAATTATAAACTACTGGCCACATGCTATTACAAATTGTGTCAGTTTAGGCACAATTTCCAAAGGCCAGCAGTGTATGCTTGTGGTGCAAAAAAAAAAGAGGGAGAAGAAGGCACCTCACTGCATATATTGAAGAAGTGTCAACAGCTATATGTATGTATGTATGTATATTTTTATTTATAAAGTGCTACTTATCTACCCAGCGCTGTACAGTAGAATAGATTAATACAAACAGGGGGTTATTAAAATTATAATAGATAAATACAAAGTTTAACAATAAATATAAATAAATCCAAGATACAGTTGCAATAAGTTAAGAGTCAAAGACACAAGAGGATGGAGGTCCCTAAAAGCATCTTGGCAAACATTTCTAGACAATATGGCGCTACTCAGTTCAGATACAGATGATTTCAGCAAGTGCAAAAATGTACACCGGGCACATGTTTTCCTGTCTTTGTGTGCATATTTCAGCTTAGATGTCAGCTCCTACTTCTACTGCTCAAAGGATCTGGGTGTAATTAGGCATGCAAGAAAAGCAGTCCAACACAGGAAGGAACATGGCATCAACACTTAACCAATAAAACTAAGAGTTAGGCATCATGCCAAAAACACCATATAAAACACACCTCTACAAATGATGCAGTTCATATAACAAACTAGTTGATGTTTATTACGGTAATCTCTTGTGCAAGGAGACCTCCACATACATTCCTGATGCCTATATAAGAATATGCAGTAATATGATCATATTCCAAATTTACTAGGAGGACTAATTTATCTTCTCAAAACACAGAGAAGTAGATGTATACATGCAGAGACAATTAACACAATAGCTTAGCCGCTGGCATTTAACATAAGAAAATAGTTAAAAACAACCTTGGAACAATGGGAGGCTTTCAATTCACACTGAATTTTATCCAAATGTTTTTAGAATATGAGCTATACAAAATGGCAATGAATACTTATATTATATGCAGACCACTGTACGCTTGCCAAAAAAGATATCTCCAGACAAAACATCATACTTATACAAAATTCAAAACAGACTGTACACCACAGACCAGCTGGACTTAAGCTTAATAGTACAGCAGCATATTTTCAAGTAAGGTAGTACGCCCTTGTATTGTAACTGCAGATGCAGTCCTCCAAACCAACATTAAAAAAATAACCATTTTCTGGCTGCATAGTTAAATTAGCAACATTTCCTGGGCTCAAAAAAATACTTTGAAGTCAGATATGAAAATTAACCTCATAAGTATCTGACTGTTGATTTCTCCTAAAATAGGAAGTTATAAGGTTTCCCTGTTAGCTTAAAATGCCTTTGCATTCAATCTTTTATAAAAATGTTATTAAAACTAACTACAGGTCCATTACCTGCTGAAGAAAAAGCAAGCTGCCAGCTGAGAACTATTGGTAAATACTGTAAAGTAAAGTGTTCAATCATCTTTAGGATAAGGTCATCCAAATGTTCTTGTCTTTTAGAGGCCACCTATGTCTTACTTAAATGTACATCTCATACTGATGAACTTTAATAACTTATAAACCTACAGTCATCTTGTTAATCCATTAGAATGACGGGTCTACATCTGCTCCCTCTATGCTGTAATAAATGATGTTCAGCTGACATAAACCTTTCTGGTCACATAAGAAAGCTATTTGTATAACAGAACACTGGGGGGGGGGGGCTGATTTATTATCATTTGGTTGGGTTTGGGGTGATACATGATGATTTCAGAATGTGTTCTGGGAACCATGATTATTGTAAAGATTTGCAAATGACGACCCACAAAGTTGTCTACTGTATCTCTTGATCTACCAAATTTCTTAACCTTTTGCACCAGGGGCTCAGCCAAAGCCTGATAATAGTAACTGTTGTCCTGGCTTTTTGTTGAATTTAACATTTTAAAGCAGAATAAAACAAAGGGAATTACTGAAGGAAAATCTATCATGCCAAAGACTATATTTATTTGTATAATATATAAACATGAAGAAGTGTTGGTCCTGTACAATGTGCATTACATATTTCCACCCAAAGAGGCATAATATGACCATTTTTAAATGATAAAAAAATACAATGAAATAAATATTCCATAGATAATGGATTCTATATTTTGTTCTATATTTCTCTAGAATTAACTGACCCTAAAAAGTAGAACTGATAATATTATCACAAACACCAAAGGTAAGTTGCTCAACCATACCAGCCGCCTTATGTAGCATCATCTGCAAGCTGCTTACTCCACTACCATGAGAACAGTATGCTTTAAAAGAAATCACAGTGCAGCACTCCAAAATGGTGAAGACAGTGTTTTATTTGTGCCCAAAACATTCCCTAGTCTTTGGCAAAAATAAAACACTTTCTTCACCACTTATATAAATAATATTATATAATAATTCAGTTTTTGCCTCCTGATGAAAGTCCCAGACTGTCCCGACCGAAACGTTGAGGCTTGCTATGTTTATTTTGCTCTTTTTTTCTCAATAAATATCATTTTATATACATTTGTATGAAACCCTGTGTGTGGGTTTAGTTTATATGGCTCTTGCACCCAGGTTGTATTTTTTGTTAGTGGCGTGCACCATGATGATCTCTGTGTATATATATAAAAAATGCTGATGCACACCAGGAAAATTGCATCAAAAAATACTTATTTTATTTAGATAAAAGATAGATTAGACTGAAACGTCGATCTAAATAAAATAAGTATTTATTTTGATGAAATTTTCCTGGTGTGCATCAGCATTTTTTACATATTCATATTGTTTTTCTGATTTGCACCCAGGTTGCAATCCCTATAAGTGTGTGCCTCAGCCTTTTTATACATGTATATATATATATGTATATATATATATACATATATATATATATATGTATATATATATATACATGTATATATATAGTATTTGCTTGTAAACAGGCACTCACGTCTAAGATAGAATAGCGATGCCTGGGTGCAGTCCCAATGGGTTTAGGAAAAATAGCAAGTAAAGATGTCCCGCACTCACAGGTCTTAAGTGAAATAAAGGTGTTTATTCAATCCACATCTAACGTTTCGGCTGCCTCCGCAGCCTTTCTCAAAGACAAAGTGAGAACACAAACAGTGCACTGAAAAAACCACAGTTTGGCGCCAAAACTATGACGTCACAAGATGTGTGATACATCTAATTAGCCTATACGAGTCCAAAAGAAACAAACATATACATAAGAGTCAAAAAACCAAGTGTCAAAAAACGAGTATACATAATACCGGAAATTAACATACAACCGGAAATTAACATACAAACGGAAATTAACTATTTAAATTAATTATTTGTATTTATTTTACTGTTTTCCTGCCCCCATTGTATGTTAATTTCCGGTATTATGTATACTCGTTTTTTGACACTTGGTTTTTTGACTCTTATGTATATGTTTGTTTCTTTTGGACTCGTATAGGCTAATTAGATGTATCACACATCTTGTGACGTCATAGTTTTGGCGCCAAACTGTGGTTTTTTCAGTGCACTGTTTGTGTTCTCACTTTGTCTTTGAGAAAGGCTGCGGAGGCAGCCGAAACGTTAGATGTGGATTGAATAAACACCTTTATTTCACTTAAGACCTGTGAGTGCGGGACATCTTTACTTGCCATGTATATATATATATATAAGGTGTAAGGCAACAGGCACTCACGTTTACAAGGGTATAGGGTGCCTGGGTGCAGAGTCCAAACAACATCCACTTGCAAAATTATGAGCCGCACTCACAGGTCTTAGTGTGCAAATAAAGAAACATTTATTATAGCAACATGCTATTATAGCATGTTGCTATAATAAATGTTTCTTTATTTGCACACTTAGACCTGTGAGTGTGGCTCATAATTTTGCAAGTATATATATATACTGTAAAAATGACCAGCAATGACCAGTTGTTTAAAAAATACACTTTTTTTCACAAGAGATCTCGGTGTTGCTGGTCCTTTTTACAGTATTGGAAAGTGCACTAGATAATCACAAAATGGCGTGAAACAAAGTGACTAAATGGCGCCATTTTGTGCTTATCTAGTGCACTTTCCCTGTCTCACATTGTATTTGAGAAAGGCTGCAGCTGCAGCCGAAACGTTAGATGCATTTTTGAAATAAACTATGAAAATGAACTATGTTACAGCTAAACTTACCTGGGTTTGCATCATAGCTCGTTCTACACGTCGAGCACTTCCTTTTTCAAGTTTGGTTCTCATGAGGAGTGCGGTGGTCTGCAGAGCCCAAAACTTGGGTTGTGAGAGCAAACACTGCAAACAGAAGATTGTATTAGTATTTAAACTAGCTCTATGGAACTCCAAATACCCATATTTTTGTAAATACTAGAGACAAAATAAATGTTCACCTGAGTACTGATATGAATTGATATAATGTGGGTAATACATTATCACAAAATTTCGTTTTAAGTTAAGAAATAAAAGTTGGTATTATCAGAAGCATGGAAAGTGGGGTTTAGCTTTAATATAACATTTAAACACAGTTTATTACATAAATAAATCAGTTTTGTGCAGTGCAGGATGTGTACATTAATCTATACCGTAAAACATATGCACATTATATCAAACACACTACAGAGGCCATAAGTATATAAACAAGGGGAAATCAAAGGACTTGTGGTTTCATAGGTCTGAAAGCTTCAAAGTTCTGTGTAACCTCATTTACCTTTGATTTAGCCCCAAATAATTCAGCTGTTCCTTAAGTGTTCCAGGTTTTCCATTGTTATTTTTTTTTTGAATGATTTGATTTAGGCTACAGTTCTCGACTTTTTAACTCTTAAGATTTATCAATGGAATGTATAGCTATACAGCACTAATGTAAACATAGTATTGTTGCTGTTTTACACATACTGAACTACAGACAGATTTAAGCAGGACTGGAATCTCTATGGATAAACTAGTATATCGTATTAAAGGATAACAACAACTTTTTCTTTACATTTATGGTGGCAACTTGAGCTACATCTTATTTAGATGTTTCATGTTTATGTATATATGTGTGTGACTGGTTTGCATCACAATATTGCTTTCCCTTCATGTGCTCTTTATTCTTTGATCTCTGATGCTGACAAATTTATGTGAAATAAGATTCAGTGAATATATTTGTTAAAAAACCTCTGTTCATCATCAGCTTGTGTCAACTACTAACTATATCTTTATAAAGAACATGCAGCTTTATAGACAATTGGGCTCATGAATGTCCGCAAGTGCAGTTGTGGCCCCTGCACTTTTAACCTAGTTAGTTGCAAGTAAAAGGTACTTGCATCAAAATGCGCTCCTTGCACTTCCATATAGCTGCACTCACAGCTGTTCAGTCATTCCAGCCTTTCATTCCGAACTGAATGCTCCCGCATCTATGGAACCCTGGATCTGCCCCCAGCTCCGGACCAGGTGGTAGCTTAAGGCTGGCCTTAGGCTTCCCTCAGCCCCCTGTGTCAATCTTTGTGAAATTGCACTTGCGGACATACACATGCCCCAAGGAATGTAAAATGATTCTTCCAAACCATGGTCCAAAGGTTCCATTTTAATCATGATATCCCTGAAGCACAATACAATATAACATATTAATCTGGATGACATGCAGGGAGAAAACTGGCAAATCTTACTATTCACCAGACCCATCCCTAACAATACAATGTTGGCTGTTGGCATTTTTCCTTTTTAATGGGTGGTTTCAGTTTTGGGATTATCATTATCATTTCTCTTCCTAGGGTGTCAGCATTTCCGTGCTATTATAATTCCCATGGCATGGGCAGTCATGCATAAAAGCAGGATACATATGTAATATAGGTATGTCAGCAAAAAAATCAGCAAAATTTACCTTGACAAAAGCAGTTATTTGACTTACTAATACATTTATGTGATGATGCAGTGGTCTCAGGGTAAAAAAAAAAACAGCTAATTTAAAAGGACATTGCCTTTAAAAAGTAATACTACTACAGGTAATAACACATTGAGAGTATGGGAGTCTTAATTTGAGGCACTCAAAGCTTTATGAAACTGAGGGATTCATGAATGTAGTGCAAATAATTACTTACATGCATTTTTCTGTAGCAGGGTGAAATAAGATCTCATAAAGTATGTTTATATATGATGCAACCAACTAATCAAACTATAAAATACTACTACCTAGGTACTAAGACTTTCAGTGGTTTCTTCCATGAACCTCAGTGCACTTCATCAAGCCAACTGAAATCTATGAGCCCCAAGCCTTTACACTGAAATTTACAGAAAAAGAGGAAGCTCAGCAAGACATACTAACACCACAACTTATACATATATTTCATTTTATGACAAATGTTATATATTTGGTAAAAAGTGACACCTTTTTTAATACAGCCATCACCAGGCCAAATTCTACTGATGCCCAAGTCATGACGCACAGCCATCCCACATCCTGAGCTGGTTACTTGCAAACCCCCCCATCACCACCAGAATCTCACAAGCCCCCATTAAACCATTCACCACTGCTGCTCCTCTGCTGGTTGAATCCTTGTTCCTGTTCCCTGTGCCAGTGAGTAACTTACTGACCTTGCACCCCTCATCCTGTTGTACCCTAGACAGCAGCCTGCTCTGCCTAACACTAGCCCCGGCATTTCTAAAGACTAATCTTCACAGAGAAACAATCCCTGAAATCTGTACACCATTATAGATATTCTGTAACTAGGCTGGTGCAGAAAGTTCAGTATTTAAAATATAACATTTCTACCCATATTTGTTTTTAGGGTTTAGTTCTTCTTTAATACATGGCATCATTCTCTTCTTCAGACCTAGTAAATTTGCATTGACATTTATAAAGAAAAGTGGATTATGTGGCACTCTCCCATTCCATTGCAATAATAATGCCCAAAAAAGCTTTATTGAAGAAAGCAAACAACCCAACCACTTTGGAAGGCTCCCTTCTCGTTTCCTTAATTAATACTTAAAAACTAAACATTGATAAGGTCATGAAAAAATTGCAGTAAAGCTTGCAACCAAAAGAAACCTGCAATTACATTTTATATTGGATTTCAGGTTAATGCAGCTCTTTCCACTGAATTACAAAGTATTGATTTAAATTATCGTGCTATAAATATGCTGTGAACTCCAACATTGTTGGAAGGCCAATGAATTCAGTGGTCCGCTAAGCAAATGCTGTGCAGATTCTATTAACAATAAAGACTGTGATGTAATTTATTGGTTCTGGTGACAGACCAGAGGTCGAATTCTTACTTTGTGATTTAAAAGTCAGCTCTGTAAATCACTAAGTATCGCCTCTATACTCTGAAGGCTCATCAAACAAAAGCATGAAATGGAAATTTCAATGCAAAAACTAAAGATTCACAGGTTCTTTCTATTCTTGTGGTTGCATATGAACATCCTTTTCAATGCAGGAGAAGCTTTAAACAGAAAACCATTCACCATCTGTCATGTAATGACATCTTTATCATGAAAAAAAGTTGCTGTTATCTGTAGTAACAAATTAGAAATACAGAAGAAGGTTAATGCAGAGCAGGTCCCAGGACAACTAAAGATATTCATGTAAAGGACCTGCATAAGCACAGATGGATCTGTCAGTGTGATAGATTTATTTGTGCTAAAAACAAAGCCGCCTCTTCTTCTTATCTGGACTCTTGATGGGCAATACTAAATGCAATTCAAAACCTACAAATTAAATGTGAATTAAAAAAGTATTCTGTATATTTAATTGGCTATCATCAGCTATAGTACAATACAAACAGGTAGTCACAACTCGTTGACCCAACAAGTGGCATTTTAGCAACTACAGAACTTTCAGCATCCTATTGTCAAAGCCATTCCCTAGGTAAGGTTGTTCTTGTAGTACAACCACATTGGGAGGGCAGCAAGCTGCAGGTATAAGCACCGAAAGAGAGTTTTAATGAAAATCAAATTTAAAAAGTTCAGTCTCCTTAGGTGATAACCCATGATTGGCTTGTGTACTTACATGATAGTTGCCTGCCTAAACTGCAAACATTTTACATTCTAGTTGTTTGACTTCTTGTTCATACTCCTATAACCCTAAAGCCTATGGCACAGGGGTAATATTCTCTGTTGCCATTTATCCAGTGTAAACCCACTGTAATAGGCCTATTAAACCAGGCATTCAGTCTAATGGAATAATCCTGCCACTTGCAGTGCAGATTTGGCCAGAAAACATGAATCTGAATGACTTTCTTTTAGCTAAATCACATTCGGCACAAATATATGCAATCCATTTATCTGAAACATCATTGATTATGGGCAAATGAGGCCTCATGGCAGGAGCTGCCCAGCGGCACAATAACCCTTTGAGAGTTCTGTCAAGACAGAATCTATTGAAAATACAAAAATCATTGGATGATTAACTAGAGTGCAGCAGGTGAAGGTTTTAGAGCCTAACAATATTATGACAACAGCAATTTAAGTTAGGCTGGTACACAATAAGTGAGGGGTTACCTCTCTACATTTCAAATCTGTCAGCTGCCCTGGGTAAAAACTGAAAAATTGCAATTCTTCTTGTATATCGAAATCATATGATCACAAAAATTTACGGCTTAAAAGGTGTTTCTTGGCATTCTATGGTCCTTGTAAATGACGGGCCAGATGTTTTAGTGTCTGACCATCCATTTGGCTGCCTGTCTCATGTCCACATAACTTAAACCCCAAGAGCACTTGAAGTTGATGAAATCATTTATGTGCTTAGTATGCTGAAAAATAGACATGACCTGGTAAATTTTACGAAATGTCCCACAGCCAGATGCCATTAACTTTTGGTTCCTCAGCAAATACAAAATGTTTTGAGCTCTGGAACTGCGATAATAAAAATAAGGAATACTTTCTTTTCTGTATTCAAACTTACATTTAAGAAAAAAGCTATGTGCGTGCAAGGAAAGCATTCCATTCAGGATGCACACTGCAGCCGAAACTGCCGCTTATTAACCCGTATCAGTTGAAAAGATATGTACACAATAAACAGCACAAAGCAAGAAAGTAGAATGAATAGAGCACAGCAAATATAATTGTCTAGGGAATGTCACTGAGGAAAATTGTAATGTCACTGAATAACCAATTCTTTTAAAAGAATGAAAGATCTTGTGGACAGGGCTCTCTTACACGATTCTATTCCTATGTAAAACTTGCTAGTTAATTTATTTTAAGATCCCTTTTTGTTCTGTATATTGTTAAGTGGTGCATAATTTGCAGGAACTACATATATAAATGATGATGATGATGCAAGGTGAGCCTTAAGAATAGAGCACAAGCATTTTGTTAGATTAACTTGGCCTTGCTGACAGATACTTATAAAACAAAGACTATCATTCAAATAATTCCTCCTTAGCTTAAACAAGGCAAAAATATCAACCTTAATTGGCTTCAAAAAGAGAAAAATGCATGCTAGCAAAATATAAACCAAATGAAACCTTTTCTGGTTAAGGGGTATTTTTTTCGTAATTTGGATTACCATACTTTACCATCTACTAGAAAATAAAAAAAAACAAAAAAAAAAAAACCCTTAATAGGACTGTCTTGCAACCAATAAGAATTCCCTATATCTTAGTTGGAATCAAGTACAAAGGTAAAGGTACTTCTTTTTATTACAGAGAAAAAGTAAATTATTTTATGAAAAATTGATTAAAATTGAGTCTACGGAAGGCCTTTCCATAATTCTGAGCTTTCTGTATAATAGATTTCCAGATAATGGATCCCATACCTCTATAACAAATATACAGTGTGATCAGGCTTTACTGGATCCCTGTTCTTTAAATAAAACAGGGTCTCTCACTCACACCTGATTGCCATCCCATTGACTGAAAACACCAGACTCTGATTTCACCTTCAAATTATATGATAACCCTAAGGATTCACTTACTTTTGCTACAAGCAGATAATTTATTAAATGTTTTCAATAAATACATGACTAAATAAAATAATTTTTGTTTCATTTGTTTGACTAGGTTTTCTTCATCAGATGATGTTTTAAGTCCCATTCATATAAAAATGTAGGAACTTTCAAGCATTCCCCAGCTAAGGTTGAAGATCCATGTGCCAATACTCATGTCACTCCCAAAACAAAGAATGCAATAAAAATTAAACAAAAGTTGTAGACTCATCTTCATGTAAACTGTAAAACGAAACACTTCATGGGGAGGCATATTTATCGAATATCGAGTTGGTGAATTTTTGAGTTTTCCTTTAATTCAAAAAAATTGAAAATTCATTAAACTTGAATGTATGTGTTTTTATTATAAAAACTCAAATCCCAAACACTACTCTTTAAAACATGGAATAAAGCTTGAACACAACAAAATAGCATTCTACTTATTATTTTCAATGGGTCTACCGACATTCAAATAAAAAATCAAAAAACACAAACTGAAAAAAAATTGCTTCCATTTAGCTAAGACAAGTCCAACTGACTCCTACATAAATTTGCCAGCTTTTAGATGTCACATTTTTACATTTAAGGTTTTTGACGTTAATAAATATTGAATATCCAAGTTTCAGTAAACGTAATTTGTATTCAAAAGATACAAACAAAAAACCTCAAACTGCAGTAAAAACCTGAATTTGACCACTGATAATTCAACCATATAGGGTTGCCAACTGAATTTTAAATTAGAACTGAGCAATTTGATTGTCTTAAGGCTGCTTTGTTCACAACTGTCTGCTTCAGTTTCAGAATTGTTAAACCCAAACAAAAATTTGACCATTACCCACCTCAGATATCACAGCCCCGCCCCCATTTGGCACAAACATTGCCACATTATGACCCTGCCTACTATGTTATAGCTCCACTTCTGATGCAGTCAACCTGTCCCTTTGTTCAGTTTTTGCAGAAGAGAAAAATGGCAATCCTACCTTCAATGTACAGATTTAAAAAAAAAAACCTTTTTTAAGGCAAAAGGGCCTAGACTCCAGACAGGGGCAATATTTTAGGCTGTTCAGAACCTGTGTCTTTTCTATACCAGAAAAGTTGATATGGTAGCACCTTACAAATAAAGCTGGTAATATGATAATAATAACTAACTATGCGACTATAGTGAAAAACCTCTAGTCAAGTTTGGTTCATAAATGCAGAACAGCACCAGTGATTACTCACAGGATACTGATTAGGTGTAATTTACTTTTCTTAGCTCTGGAATTACCTTCAAGGAAGAAACATTATGAGAGATTCATTGGCAAGTTTAAATGTGCTGTTTGACATGGGATAAACACGCTGAGTGATTTTGAACACATTAAATAAAAGACTTTATCACAGTTTTCAAATCCTATTGCAGTCCCTTAATCATAAGTAAATTTTCAGAAAATGTCCAAAATTTTAAAATACCTCATGTACAAATTAGACTGTTTCAGAGCAACGTTGAATAATTTTTCTTGAAAATACAGCCCCCTAGTGTTAAAAAAAAAACATAATCCAGCTGGAAAATGGAAACAGAACATTAATAATGATGTGCAGAAATAGTAAACCCATGGTTGAAATGAGGCCCCTCTAGTTTGAAACGTAGGCCACTGATTAAATGACTAGTAATATAATTATTTACAAATGCATGACATTTTAAAAAAAATAAGTAAAATTGTATTCAAAAAAGTTAATGTGAGTTTTAATGGTCTGTCAATAAAATGTACCAGTAACACAACAATCAGCCTAAATATACTGTAGCTACAGTAATATCCATGTACCAATGATTTATCTGTTCCAGTAATCCAATTTATAAGACAATCAGATGAAAATTGTTAGTGACAGGGTCCATAAATGGCATTTATCATTTGAAAAATATATTTACAAAAATTGCAAATTCTAAATTTTAATCAACTAGATTAACTTTAAAGTACAGAGGGCAGGGGTATTACACTCATTGAATACCCCTAAAGTGTGAATAATTCAGACAACTGTAGGATGCCACAGAAGTTGGGAGCTATAATGTACATTTAGTTAGGGTTTAAGCGAAACATTTTTTGCGCAATATGTGGTCCGGGGTTATATATGACCACTAATTCAATGAGCCTTCAGTTATATATGATCACTAATTCAATGAGCCTTCGGTGTCTTAGGATCTCTATTTCAAAGGACTGTGGCACCTCAAGCAATAATCACAAGGTATAAAATTAGTTTCCATCTGCCACATGAAAGAATATACCCTGCAAACCAGTAGCCCAAGTACTCATGCACAAGGGAAAAAAATATAATAAAGGGAATATAAAAATAAAAGAAAAGAAATAAATACAAGAAATATAACTAATGTAATACAGTATAAATGCTGTAATTATAAAAGGAAAAAATAAATATTAGTTCATGGCAACAATTTTTGACTAATAGAGAAGTCCTTGCAAAAACAGGGAAGGATGACCAATGAAATATTTTCACAAGCTTGTAATAAATAAGTCTTTTTTTGGACAATAACAAGTAATGTATTATATAATTAGTAAAGTCATTTTTATTCATTTTGCCAAGTAGTTGCACGGTAGCCTAGTAAACAAGTACATTGTAACTACAAACAATAAAATTTCCTATTTCAGACTGTGAAGACTTAAATCAACTTACATGTAGTAATTTCATTTTTGAACATAGATATAAAAATAAGATTATGCCTAGAAAAGATACAGTGAATTTCCAGCCATGGGTAAGTTCCAGTCATCATTCCATTATGATGTAATGCAAACTTTCAGCCCATGTGCTAAAATACTTGAGTCACATGAACGATTGTTTTCCCCTTTTCAACATCATAACATTTTGTACTAGGAAAAAATACCCAGACATGGTTGATTTTATTTAAAGCATATAAATTACGAGAATGTTTATTTACAAAGCTTACAATTTTTCTTAAAGTGGTAATTTCAGACAAATTAAAAATGTGATCATCTTACAACTCCTAGAAATAGTAAACACTCTAAATACTGGTATAGGATCTTCTTTTGAATGTTTGGTTTCCAAGGTTATTCTCACATTTCAAAATTCAAATTACTCTTTATTTATTCTCATTATTCCCTTCTCAACAATCTTCCATAATATGCAGCTTTGTGTAAAAGTAATTTAACTGAACAGGTCAAAATGTAAAATTTAAAGTAAAGTCGCAATCTACTTGCTGGCTTGTAGGAGAAAAACAGCAACATTCCAGCATTCCATTGAGAAGCATCTAAACAAACCCATCCCCCTTCCACCAGCAGCTGCCTGGTAGGTTGTAAGATAGGAAGTCTCTTATTAACTCTCAGAGTACTGCCCATTTGTTTTAACCTTCTACTACAAGTCAAAAGTAGAATGTACTTCCAGTTAAAGATTTTGCACTAAATCCTAGCTGCCAATCATATATTGCCTGACCTTTGCCCTGCCCCGCCCCTGCCCTATGCCCTAGACACAGAGGTGGGGCAGTCAATTATTTTCACTTTCCATTCAGCACCTCCTAGATATCACTGTACTTACATAGCCTGCGGATTGACATCAGGTCCCCCATTCTGGCACATACACAAGATATTATGTGTGATACAAAGCTAGCTTTAATAACAATGTACAAAATAACAGCAAAACAAACAAAAACAAAATAGTACCTGCCTGCTTGCTGTGATTGTGAATTCAAAGACTGAAGGAAACAAAATCTAAATCATTTATATAGTGTAAGTAAAGTTTATTTTGCTTAAGTAGCATGATAGAACAGGATTTGGAATTATTTTTTAGGGTGACAAGTCCCCACTTAGCTGAAATACATCATCTAGACAAAGCGAGTACAAACCAGTTATGTATTAGAGTTAACAAATACAGTCACTTTGTGCAGTACAAAAATGTTTTTATATATTTATATTTGGAAGGTTTCTTATTTCCATGGGATAAAGTTTAAATTACATTTTTTTATTTCATGATAGTTCCTGCTTAACCCCAAGGCTTAGTAGCTAAACAATGACTATGATGACAATTAATTTATTATAATTATTTAGTGCTTGAAAAGTTATTTGTAAATGTAATTGCTATTGAAAGCAGCATTTGTTGAACTCCTGGATGTTACTTTTTAAACAATGTTACAAAGGTCAGTCTCCTCCAGCAAGACAGGTCTGTCAATATGCTGCCTTGTGTTACATTGTGTCAAAAGTCTGAGTCACCAGGGCAGAGAATATAAAAGGACAGACAAACATTGCTTTTAATAGCAGTTATATATACAAATAACTCAAAAACCATTACACATGTATAATGAACGTATATTGCTAAGTTGCTCAGAATGTTGTTTAAGTTTATTAGGCAAAAATAAATAAATGACATTTTGGGTTGACTTGTCCTATAAGCTCCCCTGGAGCAGGTACTGATGTGAATGATGTACAATCTGTATAAATGTGTTGGAGCTACATAGATACTTATTATAAACCTATTATCTGCCTCATTAGAACACAAAATAATTATGAGAGTTTACAGAATCCTGTTAAGGAGAAGTAAATTAAAGGAGAAGGAAAGGCTAAATAACTATGGCGTGCCAAAATGTTAGACACCCCCAGTGATTAGAATCAATTACCTAAACCCCAGCTGGTGCTGTTAGGAGAAAACTGCACCGGCCGGGGTGAATGCAAGCAAGCGATCCTCTTCCTTCCATCTCCTTTCGCAGTAATTCTTGGTTCCACTCATGCACAGTTGAGCAAAAAAAGGCATTTTTTTGTTAACATTCGGCTTGTCAGTCTACTGTGCATGCACGTAGACCGAAGGAGGAAGAGGAACGCTTGCTTGGGTACATACCAGCCAGTGCAGTTTTCTCCAAACACGAACACCAGTTGGGGGTTTCAGGTAAGCGATTACAATAACTGGGGGGTGACTGTAACTTTCCTTCTCCTTTAACAGCTTAACAAAAGCTAGATTGCTACTGATTGGACAAGAGTGTAACCCAGGGGTAGCCAATACATTGATCGCGGTCCACCAGTAGATCCCCCGTGGATTTCTGGTGGACCACGATGAAGCTGGGGATGCGAAAGTGCTGCGTGAAGGCATTCGTACGCATTCACGTCGCACTTCCGCGTTCCCTGGTCGATGGCGGACGAAGAAAGTCTGGCCAACCCTGGTGTAACCTATTTAAATACCCACAGGATGAAAACCAGGTAAACAATATAAAATAGGACTATTTTTGCCAATAAATATTTTATTGCAGGTGCTGGACAAACAAGTATAGGGGCTGATCTACTAACAACGGTGCTATATGGCAGAGGCTGATAAAACTTGCTGACATGTTGCTATTGGTAACTGCACTGGTGCAATTTAGCATCTATGTTAATATATCAGCTCTAAATCTTTAAATGTAAATACAGATTTTAATTTGAGATGCCTGTGGCTGGCCAGCAATCAAATTATGTCATCAAAAGGGATTCCAGCACCGAGTTAACTCAAACATGAGCTAAAGATGGGCAACACATTATTCTGATATCATAATTTCCTGTGTGATAATCTATTTAAGTGGAAAGACACTGTGTGACATAGCAAGCCATCTGAGTCAGAGAGAAAAAGTTTGCTCCATCTGAAATTTTAGAAAAACTACTTGTAGCTGGTTACAATAAGTAAACCCCATCTAAATAGAAAATTAAATAATTTAAAAAATATATAAAATACATGCAATCTTTTTAACAGCACATGCAAAAAGTATTTTAATAAATACATTTTTTCAAAAGGATGATATCAACTTATGGATTTAGCTGGTCAGATGAAAATGGCCTTGTACTTATAAAATATTCCGGCAATTCCAGAGGGATGAATAAGGATGGGGTTCCTGTTGTGAAATCATACCAACCATTTCTTGCACTCTAAGATGAACCATATGTTCTAGTATAAGAATGTAGGCATGACATTTCAGACTATTCTGAGCACCTGACCTCAGTCTGTCAGACTGAAATAGCATTAAAAAGTTTAATGGGGCCATGCATGGAATATTAACAAAACATGGAGAAGAAAAAAAAACATGAAACAGCACTTGATGGAAGTGTTGATTTATGGTCTATAAGCAAATCAGATATTATGACACATATTGTGCCAGAGATATGAATTGTTATGGCTACAAAGCCTGTTGGACAAGTACTGCATTGGGTCCTGAGGGGTCTATAAGGGGGGCCCTCTGGTCAAATCTTCCAATGTATTCTGGTAGCACTAGTAACTGACCTACTCTGCCACCTCTATAATTCGGCACTTCCAAATGAGAGTCTTAGGGCAAGTGCACAAGGGGCGGATTGTAAGCCTGTGCGTAAGCACACAGTTTGTTGGACAGCAACTGGACAGTGTTTGTAGTGAGATCAATTTTACATGTATTTTGTTTATTTTATACAAGCTGATGTTCTGTATCCAGGCCCGGATTTGTGGCAAGGCCACAAAGGCCAGGGCCTAGGGCGCCCAACCGCAAGGGAAATGTGCTCAGATACGGAACACTGGGAACGGGATGCTCAATCTGGCAAGGGGGGGGGGGGGATGGGGTGGCCCATGGGCACCTTAAACTGAAATACAGGGCTGCCTGTATCATTGTGAACCATTTATAAAACCATTAGTGTATAGTATAACACCGCAGAATGATGAGACAGCAATATGTCTGTAAATGCAATATATCTGTAAATGCTGCTTTGCCTTTTCAACAGACACTGCTAGAATGAAGAGCACTGCATGCTACTTTCAACATGATCTTTTGGAAAACAGCACATGCACACTTTGATTTAAGCCCATACAAAGAGCTTTGAATGTTTCACATATTCATCCTCATTACTAGAACTCAGACTTTCATATAAGATGATCCTTGATTTTAGCGTTAGCATTCCTTTCATTGCTGCTGTGTGGGCGGACAAGCAGCTGGGGAGTGCCTACTAATATTTCAGACTCTGGATTCTGGAATGCTGAGCATGAAGTCAAGAGTCCATGCAAAGCATAATCGCACTTGTAAAAACATTACATCACCTCAGTGGGCTCTGTATCTATTTCTGTACTATTTAATTCTAAGGGCTTTTATTAATAATCATCCTGTTTTTCCACAACAGAGCTGAAGTAAAAACATAAATATTTAAATTTAAGCACTAGTCCAACTCATGTGCTAAAATAAACTTTCCAGACAATACCTCACACTGAATACTGTATTGGCATTCCCTTCCAACATACCATTAGATGTTCTCCTGATCTTCTAGCCATTTAACCAGATCATGAAATGAATGTCTTTAGAGATGCTTACCCTTAGCTATGCAATGCTAGCCTAGCTTCTGCCAAGTACAATACTCAGTACTACATCTTTCACTTTGTTGACTCAGTCTTGCTCATCAATTCAAATTGTCTTATACCATCATCTTTACTTTAAGCTCTACTGAGCAAGTCCTCTCTCCTTGCTTGGATAATACCTTGGTGTACCTGGTTTCATCTCACACTTCAAAAATATACTAGCAGGTTAAATGGTTCCTGATAAAACTGACCATAATGTTTGTGTATGTTATAGGGTGCTTAGATGATAAAATGCACTGATTGCACTAGAGGCCACCCCTTTATATTAGAGGAATGGAACTTTAATTTGAAAACAGTGTTAGTGGTTTTTTACTGTGAGGGCAGTGAGGTTGTGAAATGCCCTTCCAAATGATGTTGGGATGGCAGATTCTGTAAATGCCTTTAAGAGGGGCTTTGATGATTTTTTGAACAAGCATAGTATCCAAGGCTATTGTGATACTGAAATCTACAGTTAGTATTGATGTTCGTATATATGATTTATGTATGTGAGTGTATAGATAGGTCAGTATGGGTCTGTATGTGAGTGTATAGGTAGGTCAGTATAGGTTTATGTATGTGAGTGTATAGATAGGTCAGTATGGGTCTGTATGTGAGTGTATAGGTAGGTCAGTATAGGTTTATGTATGTGAGTGTATAGATAGGTCAGTATGGGTCTGTATGTGAGTGTATAGATAGGTCAGTATGGGTCTGTATGTGAGTGTATAGATAGGTCAGTATGGGTCTGTATGTGAGTGTATAGATAGGTCAGTATGGGTCTGTATGTGAGTGTATAGATAGGTCAGTATGGGTCTGTATGTGAGTGGATAGATAGGTCAGTATGGGTCTGTATGTGAGTGTATAGATAGGTCAGTATGGGTCTGTATGCGAGTGTATAGATAGGTCAGTATGGGTCTGTATGCGAGTGCACAGATAGGTCAGTATGGGTTTATGTATGTGAGTGTATAGATAGGTCAGTATGGGTCTAAGTGTGTGCACTGAGGTTTACTTGGAAGGGTTGAACTTGATCGACTTTTTTGTAATTGGAGAAATAAAAGGTCAGTTGCACAACTTTTAAAAGATTTTCCTATATTTATCCTAAATAGATCAATAAAAAATTGATGCTTACAAGAAAGAGCTGTAAACCCATAAAATGCTTTCTATAGGTTACACCAGAGGTCCCCAACCTTTCTTACTCGTGAGCCACAGTCAAATGTAAAAAGACTTGGAGAGCAACACAAGCATCAGAAGGTGCCAAATAAGGGCTAAGATTGGCTATTATGTAGCCTCTATGCAGATTATAGGGGGCTTTATTTGGTAATAAATCATGTTTTTATTCAACCAAAACTTGCCACAAAGTCAGGAATTCAAAAATAACTACCTGGTTTGGCACTGAGAGCAACATCCAAAGGGTTGGTGAGCAACATGTTGCCCCTGAGCCACTGGTTGGGGATCACTGCGTTACACCAACACTGCACAAGGCTTGTTACATGCAATATTTGCAGTTCATAAACCCCACATATTTAGCATACATATCAATGTGTTACATTGCAGGATTGCATTTTTAAATGCTCAACTGTAAACTTAACGTCTTCCCATGGTGCAGGAACAAAAGACTGGTGCATCTATCTCCCAATTCCACTTTTTTAACCAAAAAGCACCAACAATACCATATGGAAAAGTAAAACCATCAGATAACACAGAAAATTAAAATGATAGTTGTATGCAAGCACATTAATTCAAACCCTGTAGTAGTTTACCTTTATACTGAAAGCAATATTTCTACTGTACCCTATACATTCCTTAGTGCCCCTACAAATACAATGTTTCCAAGCTTTTTTGCAGATATCAAATGAATGTATGACAACCATCTAACCAGCCTGCAGATTTGACAATCTACATGTAGGCTGAGAAGATGCCTGCTCACACACACACAAAGCTTAAGTGGCAGCCCTTATAAATACAATTGCCTGGGATTCCCTAACCCCTTGTATCTGTCGTCTCCCATACTGGTTCCAAAACCCTTCTCAGAGGCAACTGCCTAAAGCACAAGTCACAGTAGCATTAAACACCTTGCTTCTGAAGATCTCCTCTCAAATACCGTAAGCTCTTTAAGACATGTAGTCTTTTTTTTAGTTGTGCCATGAAGTTTACCTAATTTCTACCAAGTTATAGTACAGGTGATAGTGATTTGATTTTCCAATAATCCCAAGAGAAGTTATTACTTAATCAAATCAAGAATTTGGCAATATTGTTTTTGACATTGTTGCCTTTTCATATACAGCAAAACCAACAACACACCCAGGGCTTTTATTTTTCTTTATAATGGCTTACATAACTAAAAAAAAATGCTTGCTTATAAATAAAATATTTGTATTAACTACATGTTAATGCAAAGCTACTCGCGAATTTGTAAGTAATTTTAAAATAAACAGAGGGAAGTACAAAACCAACAACACACCTAGGACTTTTATTTTTCTTTATAATGGCTTACATAACAACATTTAATATTCATGCTTGCTTACAACTAAAATAATTGCAACATGTTTACGCAAAGCCACTCACAATTTTGCAAGCAATTTTAAGATAAACAGGGAAGTATTCCCCTAAGTCATTGCCCCAGGTTTGTTTTAAAAATGTTCTGCATTGCATTAAGGAACAATAGCAAGAACATTACAAAAGGCTGCAGCACAGCTGCCTAAATAATGTGCTATGGTCCAGGGAAGGCTGTTCTTTTCCTATGCCCAGGGCTGCACTGTAAGATATCAAATATATTTTATGTTTAGCTCTCTTTATTGTGACTTGATCCAGGCTAAAATAATACATCCAACAAATCAGAATAGCACAAAGTGTATTAGATCTGGTATGTATTATACTCCTTAACAAAAGCACCTATCAGGTGTGGTTTAATAGAATACTAATTAATAGTATTTTTTTCTGGATCTCACCATTAAGTGCTCTGTCCCCCATACCAGCAGGGAGCTTCTGGTGCAGGTGGCTGTGTTGGGGCACATGAATATGTACAAAGGGAAATTACACCACCTTTCTTGTTATGAACATGCATGTGATGTATGTATGTGCACACCCAACCCTTGTCACACATTTGAGCTTAATGAGCAAACTGGGGGACCATTCATTATGCCCGTGCATGTGCCCCAACATGACCATAGCACTCAACACAGGAGTTTTCTTATAAAATTTCTACTGTTTCCCCATCCAGAGTGTGGGCTTTAATAGATGATAAAATATTTAGATGATAGGTGCCCTTTAAAATATCAGGGGGCTGTGGTTAAATTGCAGATGAGCTGCATTTGTGGTGAAGCTTAAAGAATTACAGTTAAACACATGCAACAATCAAAATGATTTTACTCCAAAAAAGGATGGAAAGATTTTTAAAAGTCTGGAATATTAAGCATTACGGAAAACTTTTACACATCTAGGAGGTACATGTAGATTGGGCCTCATTATAGAAATGTTAGAGAAAAACTAACAAAAGTAATACCGGTAAGTATAATCTTAACTATGTTTTTTTGTCAAGGGTCCTTTTAGAACGTTAATCCTGTAAACTGGTCTCAGCTTAACCCATCTATCCCATGTATCACCAACATGTTTACCTCCCATCCTCTCCAAATCAAGCTTTGACAGCATAATGTTTAAAACTTAAATATTAAGCAACAGCGATAGAACAATATGGGTTACCTGCAGAGATAAGATACATCAGTATTTATGTGCATTAAAGGGGTAGTTGCATGCAATAGGAAACGTGACACTATATGGATGATAGTAACAACTGGATTAAAGGGCCACCAATCCTCTATGGTGCCAAATTAATGCAAAAAATGTACAGGTGCAATCAAATTATACAATTGTTGATTAATAGAAAGGTTTTTTTTTATTGCCATTTACATAAAGAGTTTCCCAATACCAGAACATTGTTACCAATTATGGAATCAACATTCGCACTGTGACACAGACTTGATGCATATGCAGGGCCTGCTCTATCCAATGCTTCTTTTAGCACCTCCGGACTGCACACAAGATGGCACCAAATAGTATAAGCGCATGTTTCAGCACTGAATTAAACTCTCTGGAACTGAATATCACTTCATGTTCTGCAGCTACCACAGTCGACTCGAATAAATATTTCACTAACTCTTAACTATATTAATAATAACTGTTTCAGCTGGATTCTGCTACATGTTTCATCCCTCAGGACTTTATCAAGTAGATTCTATTAGATGCTAAGCATTTTGCAACCCTTTATATACCCTCGCTCTTTAAGGGATATTTCAGCTCTCAAAGTGATACCTTTCACCTCTATCATACAAAAATCATACATAATATAACAGAAACACAGTTATAGCGCAAAAATAAAAATTACATTGACAACTATTTGTGCTAGTTCAAATTTACTGTATAAACCTTTAGGACATAGCGTATCTAAAATGAAAATCCTGTCTTGTTCTTTACGGCGCAGCAGCTTATCTCTACCCCTCCTCTGTATCAGTACCCAAACTATTACTATAAACTTCAATTCTTCTTAAATGTCTCCCTTTCCTCCTACTTCCCTTCTTATATTACCCAGATGTTTTCCCATCCTAATTCTTAGTGGGAGATAGTTTTGCCTATAAATTGTAAATTGCATGTACACTGACTTAAATACACCACGTAAGTTAACCAACAATTAAAATAATATTTTATATATTATGTCTTAGAGTCTTTCACGTGATTTAAAATCTGGCCATTTACATTTTGAACAATGGCCACAAGGAATTCACTACTTGTATTTTTTCCTTCCTTAACTTAAGCTAGTGTATTTTTTTATTTTAGGGGCTTCACATCTGGTTTCTTCTCCAAAATTTATCTAACACTAAGGGGCCCACTGATCAAGGTACGACTGGTTACTAATAGAAAAAAATTGTATTTTTTCTAACTTTTAGAACTGTGCGTTTTTTCCCCCAACTTTTTCATAAATTTCCACAACTTTTTCGTACTTTGTGTCAATCTGTGTGACAAAATTGTATTTGTCGCAACAAGTACGAAAGTTTCGGATTCATTCAAGCTTCGTTATCGTGACTTTCCTTGGGCCAGGTTGGAGCTGCAGAGTTCCAATGAGTCCTATGGGAGACTTTCCTTGGGCCAGGTTGGAGCTGCAGAGTGCCATTGAGCCCTATGGGAGACTTTCCTTGGGCCAGGTTGGAGCTGCAGAGTGCCATTGAGCCCTATGGGAGACTTTCCTTGGGCCAGGTTGGAGCTGCAGAGTGCCATTGAGCCCTATAGGAGACTTTCCTTGGGCCAGGTTGGAGCTGCAGAGTGCCATTGAGCCCTATGGAAGACTTTCCTTGGGCCAGGTTGGAGCTGCAGAGTGCCATTGAGTCCTATGGGAGGCTTCCAAAATAATAGACTGAGTTTAAAGTCAGGTTTTTGCACCGCTTACGAACGTTCGAATATGAAAATTTCGTAACTTTCAGATCGTATGACGATATTTTCGTACAAGCATGATTAACGCACATCAGAAATTTTCGTATTTAATGTGAATTGTCACAAATCGTACTCGTATACGGACTTTAATGAATAATATACGGTGCTGGTTTCACTTTGTGCTAAAAATTAATCCTATCTGCAAAAATGGCCCCTTTATTGGAGCTCCCTATAGATCCTATCACTTCTCTGTCTGAGTTTGAAATGAAGAGTGGGCGTGTCCTAACGGTCCCTGCCAGAAGCCCAGTAGGAGGGGGAGAGCCAATCACAGCCCTGCACTCACACAAGCAAAGTCAGGCTTCAGTTCCCTATCAGGTCAGCCTAGCTGCTGATTGGTTCCTATCCTACAGTGCAATGTACGGAGGGCCACCGCCCCCCCTGCACATTCACAGAATTCAGCCAGCAGGAAGTGGAACAGATGGGCGGGGATAGTGGGGTTTTGGTTAAATTTCTCAATAAATCTGAAATACAACTTTTTTTAAGCACAATCCTTCTATATCTAGAGGAGTATAATTCACTGGTACATTCTTAATTTTTATAGGATATGTCTCCTTTAAGTGAGCTCTAATACATCTTCTGGGCAAAAGGAGCACCCTCCTCTCTAAAGTCTGTATTAGACCTGTCAAAATCTGACCCTGAGAAAGAATGAAAAGAGACAGATGCTGAGAGGGGGGAGTAGTGAAGAGTAACTTGATTAGTTCATAATTTTTAATTGATTATATTTAGAAAACTTCTTATTTCAGTATAATAAAGCTTATATTAAATTTTCATTTTCCCAATAGTTGGCTGTTGGTCAAGTATATGTAACTTAAAGCAAATTTGTAACAAACAATCCATTATATATATCCATGATATATACCATAATGTCTGATAATAAATACCAATATCTTGTTTCCACATCTTACATTACAATTACAAAATAACAGGCAAACATCATTTCTTTAGAAACTGTAGCAGTCAGATATTGTAGACAAATGGGTATCATTGTGCCATTGCTTATAGTCCAATAACCTCTGGGAATGTAACTTTGAAGCACAATTACATTCAAGGGTATTACATAACAGAGCTTTGAATAAGAGTTATTAAAGTATGCCTGTTCCACAATATTGCTTTGTATCTACTGCAGAATGTAAAAAAGATGAATATGAAAATGCAGATAGCTTGCATTACGAAAAAGTTACAAATTAAAGCAACTTTCTTGAGAGCATGAACCATTATGTTTAACAACAATTGCAAAGGATTTCTGTTTAGACCTGCACAACAATTACTGAAAGAGAACACTTTATCAGCAATAATTTCTGCCTAACCAAAAAAAAAACCTCAGCTTTTAAAAAAACTGAAACCAACCCCTGTCCTAGAACAAAATGTACATCGGTAACAATAAATGAAAAACCAGTGTTATACCTTAAGGTTGGCATTCTAAAATGTAGAATAGCATAGTGATCTGGGCTAATTATAGCATATGTGTGCAAAACAAATTCGTAAAATGGATTATCCAACATCATATTTCTATGCAGTTAAAGGGGTCATCCACCCAAAAAGTTTCTTTTTTTTTTTGTTTGTTTTTTCATAACGAAAGAAGTTGTAATTCTAAGCAGTTGTCCAGGATACATTATTTAAACATGAAACGTTTTTAATGGTTTTAAAGTTGTAATTGCAGTTGAAAGCTGTGTTTATAACTTTCTATTCTCTGGGCCTGACTCCTAAAACAATGTTAACAGGACTCAATAGCTCTTCTAAATCTTATAATTAGCTGCTTTGCAATTCCTGCACTGCCAAATTCATAGGTTAGGGAATTAATGGGGAGGATGTGGGTCATACAGTGGGTTCTCTTGCTGCAGTATAAAACCAACCTGTCACAGTATTTTGTGTTTGCAAATCATCTTAGCAATATATTCTCAAAACAAATCAATTTGATGGAGCCAGACACAAAGAAGTAAAATAATTAGAAAGAACAGAAAAAGCATAAAAGAATCTCTTGTTTGCTCATAGCTCTATGCGATAACACAAAATGCTGCACAAAATATGTAATCGTCTTTATTAGCACAATTAAGCTTTTGAGAATAATATATTTTTTAATATATTTTTCATTTGGGTAATTCCTTAATATCTCATACACCCTCCTTCTTTTTAGATTATAAGCTCTAATGAACATGGCCCTCTTTATCTCCTGTATCAGTCAATACACTGCTGAAGAATAAGTTGGCACTTTGTGACATTTGTGATGATATTAATAACAATAACAATATCATCTTCTTGTTAGCATCCAGCACAGAATTCAATTACATATAATTGAGAAGGGATGTGTAACTAATAAACACCAATAAGAATGTGAGTGAATAGGTTTGTATGGTATTGCAGGCTGCATTACTTGTAAGCAAGGGATTATGCAATGATATATTTAAAGCATAATCAGAAGACAGAATACAATGAAAAACTGGGGAATGTGAGACCCATGTATAATTATGTTGACTATTCCCTCTGGACTTGGTACCAATGTATCAGGAAGGAGGTTTGAAAGTGAAAGTGTCAAGTAAATAAGTTATCATATAATATTAGATGGGTTAAATTATTGTTTAGAAAACTATCATTTTAAGAACTGGAAAACCACAAAACCTGGCAAAAAATTGGTGACCTATTATCTTCAAGCTCCTTTAAATCCTATAAATACATATAAATAAACCACAGATTATAGCACAGTTTTCTGAAGCCAATAACTTTCACCAAATATATAATAGAAATGGTGCAATTATTTTATACTCACAAAAGAAAATATATCTCTATCATCTCTGCAATAAATGTGCCCTATAAGCCACGTGAATATGGAATCCATGTTGCATCAATCTTATAGTAACAGACATTTACCTTGAGCTTTTCAGTTTCCAGACATCTCCTTCTTTTATACTGCAGAGAATGTGCTTTGCGTGCGAAAAGTACAAAATATTCACTACAAACATACTGTGAGTAAAAAAAAAATGACAACTGTATATTTACAGAGATTTTTTTCGCCAGTTTTTCATATAATTGAAAAAGAAAAAAACTCATGTTCTCATTATAGTTGCCCTTGAGCACAAAGAATCCAGATGGCACATTCAAAAAGCTGTGATAGAGTGGAAACATGTCATCATATCTTTCTCTTCAGCTGAACTGGATCAACTAATAAAGTTGCATAACTACATATGGATAATGATATTCATAGCAACATCCTAAGCAAGATTAGTTCCAGCGGCACAGGCATTAATTGGTTTAGGAGAAATTGTGTGCATTAAGCCTCTTTTGATCTCCTTAACGTCTTATATGCTGTACAGTATATCATGGGCTTAATTGCAATTGTAGTCAGGTAAATAGTTACATAGGGTTGAAAAAAGACCAGAGTCCATCAAGTTCAACCTTTCCAACTGAACCCAGCACACAAATTATAAAAGAACAAATTATATGCATTCACCCCAATTATCTGCAATTTTTCCTTATTCACTCTTATATACTTTAATTGTCATTTGGCTTAATTTGTCATTTTTGAACTTGCTTGCAGGAAAAATCATTCTCAAAGTGGTCTTAGGTTGACTTTCCCACTTTAAATGCTTTGGGACCATGGGTGCCCACAACTTTCTCAAAGGGAAATACAATATTGTTACTGCTAGCATGTGAATAACCTAATTTTACCATAAGTGGCCTGGTTGATCACACTCCTTTAACTGCTTTGGGCTCCTGGGTTTCACATTTTAGAAACCCCTAGCTTAGAGGAAAATTCAATATTTTTCTCACCATGTGGCAGCATTTTTTGTCCTTTAAAATTTCAGGGCACAAGGCACAGGTCATTGGCATGTTGCCCCATTTCTCATACCCATTTGATATTAAAATGTCTACTTCTTTATTATTCTGTAAACTGGTGGTATTTATGCTGACAATCTGCCAGTATTCAGCAAGGACATGTGACAAAAAGAAGATTAAGCAAAATATACCTTCCCATACTATCACTGGAAATCAATACTATCATACTATCAATGGAAATTGCCAAAACTATGGAAATATTCACATTTACAATTTCCACTGAGAACAGAAAAACCTCTATGCTGTTTTGACTTGCCTTTTCACAAGAAAAATCACAGAGACAGAATGCAGACAAACACACCAAAAATTAATCCTGTCTATATACAATTATCCAGGGAAGCATAACATATGGCTTAAATGAGAAGGAAAGGTAAAAACTTTATCAGAAAGGTCTATGTAAATACAGCCATAAGCACTCACAGAAACACTGCAGAGTCCTCTACAAAAAAACACATGGGATTTCTCGTCTCCTTTTTTGTAAACATTTTTGACTTTCTCTCTCAGAAAAAATCCTTCATTCCTGGGGCCAGAGTCTGTGCTCTCTCTTCTCATGCTTCCCCCTCCCATAAGAATTCATAAAACTCACTCCCCCCTCTCTTAGGAATGTGTGATCTGAGCTACAAGGAGTAGAGCTGCAGCAGGAAGCTACTTAAAATGGCAGCTGCTATCTTAAACAAACAGAGAAAGTTTCTAGGGTTCTTTATTCAGGTATGGTAAAGCTTTCTGCAGCATAAATATAGCATTCTAGGTGGCACTAATGTGGCGAATCAATTGGCAGTAAAATGCCAAAATGACTTTCCTTCTCCTTTAAGCCCCAATGTAGACTGGCTCACAAAAATGCATTGCTGTAGAGAAGATGGCAACCTGCTTAAAGGAAATGGCAAGCCAAAATTTATAAATAGTACCAATGGATAGAGTTACAATTGCTAAAGAAAAACGCCACCCTTTTGGCTCAATTACAGCATAAAAAATGTTTAAAAACTTACTTCTAAGTTTGTGCTCTCTGCAAAGAATGGCACGGCCATTTTGGAAACGGTATACCCACTTCCTTGCCTTCACTATCTACACTGCGCATGCGCAACCTTCTCTCCCCCTTCCCCCCCGGAGCATGCCCTCCTGTGCGCATGCGCAAACTTTCCTTCCCCCCAGCCTAGGCGCGCATCTGTGCGCGCTTCTAGGGGCCGGTTCAGGGGATTTGATTGACAGGGAGCGTGCCTGCTTGTGCGCGCCCCCAGAAGAGCCAACTGCGCATGTGCAACCTAAATTACAAGTCCTCAAGTCCGGCTAAGCGCGAGGGATCATGGGAAATTTTATCACACTGCTCCTAGGATTTCTTTGCGTTTCTGCTTCGGTTCTACTTAACTGTGGAGATATGGGGAGACTTAAGGGCACCTTTGACACAACAGATGGTAAGCCTGCAGCCTGAAATTAACTCTTATCTAGCCTTTCCTTCTCCTTTAAAATTTGGACCTCAAAAGGTTCATCTTCTAAATTAATGAACACAAATAAATGGAACCAGTTTAAAGCAAAGTTCTGATCAGTATGTACCCAGGTATACTCTATAACCATGTACAGCAGTGATCCCCAACCAGTGGCTCAGGGGCCACATGTTGCTCACCAACCCATTGGATGTTGCTCTCAATGCCCCCAAACCAAATTACTGACTTGGAGGCTGAATAAAAACAAGATTTCCTACCAAATAAAGCCCCCTGTAAGCTGATAGTGTGCATAGATGCTACCCAATAGCCAATCTTAGCCCTTATTTGGCACCTCCATAAACTTTTATGATGCTTGTGTTGCTCTCCAAGTCTTTTTACGTTTGGATCCCTGATGTACAGAAACACAAGCAAAGAAACACAGGAAGAGAAACCAATCTGTTGCTCTGATCAACAAATAAACCTGCAAAAGGCCTCAGCTTTCAAAACCCAGCAGGTGAAAAAGCTCCTACAGCTGAGGTTTTTTTTATTCTTTTGGGGTTAAACCCATGTTGTGGTCTACGATTTCCTTTAGTCCCCCATTACCTTATAATAAGGTTAAAATTATATGAAAAAACTGTCACAATAATTATCACCATTGAATAAGTCTTATCTCCTCTATTGCTATGACTTCAATAGAGGGGAGCCGTCCTATAAATTTTGATGCAAAACATGACCTGCTTCCTAGGAGGAAAACTCACAATAGCAACTTTCATAAACTTGCAATTATATTTATAAAGATAAAATAAAGTCTTCTCACATCCCCATATGTTATTGGCCAATATAAAAACTACTCATGTTGCTTAGGCCCTAACAAGAAATTCTTTACAATCATTCCTTGAATGAGTCCCACTAAAGCAGCAGAATATGTCAGGGGCAAACCGCCCTCTATTCTCTGAGCTGTGGTTGTTGCTTTGCATTTGTGCAAATAAGGACTGAAATCCATCAGAAGTGTGGGCAGCACAGACATGAGGGCGAGACATGTAGTAATGTACGTTGGCAGTCCCAGATATGGCAGCAGTTAAAGGTGTAGCTTTTTTATTTGTATGCAAACAGTAACAAGAAGATAGTAATATAGTTAGGGGCTGGCATGACCTTTTTTGTAATGCTAAGTGTGAGGATGTTATAGAAGGGTCTAGAAGGTCATAGAAAGGTTCCCTGTTAAAGAAAGGAACAAACGTTACTTACTGAGTTGAAAGCCAGCAATTCTTCCTCTGTTAACTTGTGCACGGGATTGTTCTTCTGGAAATCTATACTGTAAAAATAAGCATGTTAAGAACTGGTTAAAAATAAGCATTTCAAGAACTGGTTTAAAAATGTGTTTAATCAGGTGAATTAGAAGCAAAAAGCAAAAACCTCAAAAATGAGAAACAAACTGGAAGACTAACCACAATTGTTTGTGGATGCTCACATGATAACTATGAACCATTCAAAGGGTTGACTGTGGTAACAGGAGAGTGCCAGCCATGTTTACTCAGCATCCCTTTAACCATTTCACTGCCAGCTGATTTGTTCACAGCAAAACTTTTATTGCCAGACAGTTTTTGAACATTTTGTGCTCCTTCACTTTAGGAGCCTTTCCTCAGGAGGACTTTTAGATTACCCAGCAAAACCTAAGCTTTCTAAATTTTGTATAATTCCACTTCTGTAACAAGCTGTATGCTTCTAAATGCATAAAAAAAGAAAGATAAAATACTTTCCATAATATAAACACATATATCAGAAGCATAAATTATTTTATGCATGAAAATACAATTCATTTGAAAAGTCCCATGTCTCCTGAACGTGCCAATTCCAAATATATATATATATATTTATATATATATAGTTTTATGGAGATTTCTCACTTGCATAGGTCAAAAGCTCCCAGCAGTACACTACCAAACCACTGCTCTAGAAAGCTGCATACTTTAGATTTCAAGGGCAAAAATTCCACTAACAGAAGGTTTATTCCAGAAAACTATACATTTTTTGAGAGAACAGATTTAGGGGAATGCCTAATAAAATACAGGTAAAGCCATCTGTCTACTCCAAACTAACAAGTAGCAATACTTTCCTAAAAGTTTTGGTTTTAATGAAAATGTGTGGCATTTTTGAAAAATAGCTTCAAAGTTTCCAGTCTGTAGCATCTGATCTCCTACAGGTCATAAGGTAACCAGATAAAAAAATCCATAATATGACCCCAGGGGTACACTGAATAATTTGATGCCCAATATGCATATGCTTGGAAAGTACACATTCTGACAAATCCAACATGGGTAAAGATGCCTTTCTACACCAAAGTACCAATCTGCAAAGCTTTCCTAAAGTTAGCATTTTTTTATGACTTTTCTGAAAGTCTACTGAACAGTTTGATGGCCAATAAGCATAGATTTACCACAGTATGTGATATGTACGAAACCAAAATAGTGCATTTGAATTTTCTTAGCTGCTAACTCTGCTTTGGCAAATAAGACCCCCTGTTGTATATTATGTGCTGTAAGACACCCTAACTGTACAGTGACCCCCCCCAGAAAACCATATATTTTTCGAAAGTACACATTCTGATGAATTAAAAATAGGGAAAGATGTATTTCTACACCAAAGTACCAAAAAACAAAAGAGGCAGGAGAAGCTGCAGACGCAGTTGCATCTAAGTTTGCATCTTCAAAAACCCCAGGTAACAAATAAATGTACATACTAATGTGTGAACAGTGTTTATATGCTAAAAGCATAATAGTAAGAATGCTGACAAAATATATAGTCATATGTCATTATTAAAAAGAAGAACACATTCTCACAAGGGTTCACAGATCTGTAAAACAATCTGTTGAGGACATGATGAGAGAACAAATGTCCCTGCTTTGAAAAGATATCTCACACCTCTTTCAGTAAAAAAGAACTGACATAACTGACTTAAAGGAGAACTTAACCCAAACAAATATGGCTAGAAATACCATATTTTATATACTGAATTTGTTGCAGAAGCCAAAAGGTTAAGCATCTCTATAGTAGTAATGATCCACGCCTTTAAAATTCACATGCCAAGTGTGCTCTGTGCAGCTGTTTGGAAACTAAGCTTTGGGATTGTAGCAAATTATCATGTAGAAAATGAGGCTGTCCTGATGCTACAGGGCTGATTATTATATCCTGATGCTAATTACACTGGTTTTAGAGCCACCATGAACTAATAATCTGTATTATTTTCTGATCAGTCTTATATTGTGACATTTGAATTCTCTATATACAGTATGTAGTGAGTCAGTCCCTAAGCTCAGTAAGTGACAGCAGCACAGAGCATGTGCAATGAATCAGCAGAAAAGAAGATGGGGAGCTACTGGGGCATCTTTGGACACATCTTTTGGCACTGATCTGCCCTGCTGAAGGGCTATGGTTGCCTTGGTACAACACTTCTAGCCTACTTCATTAGTTAAGCTTTAGTTCTCTTTTATCAAAGACAATATGATACATTACCTTGCCAATATTTATACCCCAAATCTGGAAATTAAATTTAAGGGAGTGAGGAGGAGCACAATGCAAGGGGGCTGTATTGGATGCAGGAAAATCAATTTATACCCTAGAGAAAAAAATAACCTGCAGGCCTAATCTGGTGCCATTGAAGTTAATACTATTTATAAAGGGAATAATGCATCCCCTTTTGTAAAATATCTATATAATCAATGTTCCCTCTAAGCTGTGCGCTCGTGCACGCACACAATTTGAGACCAGAGCACATAACAAATTGTGGTGCACACAAGGAATTTTGCATTACAACACAAAATTGTGTACTGTGCACACCAGTCTTTCAAAAGTGCACACATGGTTTTAAAAAGTGCACACAAAATAATTTTTTGGTGCACACAGCCAAGAATTAGAGGGAACATTGCATACAATATGTATACATAATCTGGTCATTCTTGGGTAGGGAATAAGCTAAGACAGTGCTGTCCAACTTCTGTGGTACCGAGGGCCGGAATTTTTCCGACCTACGTGGTGGAGGGCCGATAATGGAAGCCAGTTTTGACTACTCCCCTTTTTGAAACCGCACCCACTTGAAACCACACCCATGTTATCACATGACCATACCCATATTAATGGTTGTAGTACAGCAAAAACTTGCCATACTCTGCCTGTGTGTGCCATACTCTGCCTTCCCTACCCTGCCTGTGTGTGCCATACTCTGCCTTCCCTACCCTGCCTGTGTGTGCCATACTCTGCCTTCCCTACCCTGCCTGTGTGCCATACTTGGCTGGTTTGTGCCATACTTGGCCTGTGTTTGCCATACTCTGCCTGTGTGTGCCATACTCTGCCTTCCCTACCCTGCCTGCATGTGCCATACTTTCACTGTGTTTGCCATTCTTGGCTGGTTTGTGCCATACTTGGCCTGTGTGTGCCATACTCTGCCTTCCCTACCCTGCCTGTGTGTGCCATACTCTGCCTTCCCTACCCTGCCTGCGTGTGCCATACTCTGCTTGCCCTATGATGCCTGTGTGTATGGCACACACAGGCAGCATACAGTGACACAATGCTGGCATTGCTCCTACAGTCTGCACAATAACTATATATTAAAAAACTTTTTAATTGCAGTACCACCTCAGTATATGTTCTTTTTGTAGTGTGCAGGGATTATTTGTGGGTTTCTACTGCTCCTGAGGTGTGAACAGATGAACATGGGGGTGATTACAGCCTGAGCCTGAGGTGTGAACACTGCAGGGGGTGAACAATGCAGAGATTAAAAGGTGTGAACAACACAGGGGATTACATATTTAAACAATACAGCCTGATTACAGCCTGAATCTGAGGTGAGAACCATGCAGGGGGCCAGTTAATCACAGTACTGATACCATTTAAAGCTTACACAAGAGTAAGCCATCAAAGCAGCCAGACAGGTGGGGGGCCACACAGAGGGGGGTCGCGGGCCGCCAGTTGGACAGCACTGAGCTAAGACACACCTGACCATTCACCCAGCTTCTAGTTGCAACACACAGCAAAGCTGTCTCAGGCTGGTACGAAACCTTATTAATCTTACAGGTTAACCTTATAACTTATTAAACAAAATAATTTGCCCTATTTCAATTCCAAGGTTTGTGGATAACAGGCTTGTCATATCTATAAAGATATATTTATAAAAGATATATAAAGATATATCTATTAAAAACATCAAATCCCAGCCTACACACTAAACTATCACATTCCCTGCAGAAAACAAATAAGCCAACAATGTCTACTAAGGCTGCTAAAATCTGGAAACTGCTCAACCCAAACTTCAATTGTTGTTGTTGCACTTGCGCACATCACTGTATTTACCATATAGACACACAAGGGCCCATATGCCTAGGGATGTATCTTTTACTCCTGTGATGTACATATGCACATTCCCTGCATGCAGAGGGCACAGGAGAAGATGAGGTTCAGTGCCTAGGGCAGGGCCAAAACAAAATACTGCCCTGCTTGTGCAATAGGAAAAAAAATTTACTCTACTACACATGTGCAAGCACAAGCCAGAGATGTCTGGGAGGTAGGTAAAATGGCAGTGTGTAGCTCTGTTTTTTTACAAAAAGCACTGTCCTAGGGGGAAAAAACATACTAATTTAATTCACTGAGAGTTTCTAACATTCCCCCCCCCAGTGAATGAACTTTACCTTGAATGCTGTTTCTTATAATTCCTGTGAATTATAAGAAACAGCATTCAATTCACACTGAACTACATATAGCCAAAGATTTATAACATGGGACCATTTTAAAGGAGAAGGAAAGGCTCTTGGGGGTGCAAAAAATGTTGCTTACTTTGTGTCCTGGGCTGGTGCCCCTGTTAGGAGAAAACCGCACCAGTCCGGGGTACCTGTAGTGAGCGCTTCCTTTTTCCACGGCAAAATCCCTGGGCCGGCGCATGTGCATTAGAGTGAAAAGCTGACTTTGTTGTTAAAGTTTGGCTTTTCACTCTAATGCGCATGCACAGCGCGCCAACGCGGATGAAGGAAGCGCTCGTTGCAGGTACCCCGGGCTGGTGCCGTTCTCTCCTAACAGGGGCACTAGCCCAAGGTAAAAGGTAAGTGATTTAAGTCACTTGGGGGTGTCTAACAACTTGGCACCACCAAGTGACTTAGGCTTTCCTTACCCTTTAATCTAAATTACCATGTTTTAAAGTATATACAAATATTGTGATCTATTTATTCATAAATTAAGCTTTCACTGGTTTCTTCCCCCCACTAACATACCATTCTAATGAATTCATAACAATCTATGCAGGCCTACAAAAACATTATCATGAAGACAAAGCTATGAGAATAGAAATTAAACAGTCAAATGAGCATTGAGCAGAGGATGATGTAATGTGTTTAAGCACACATACCTAAAAGCATGCTAGAGAATATCCATTTCATTCTGTATTCAAGGCAAGTTTAGCTTAAGTAAAGCAGAATAAGCTGCAAATGAGCATCCATTTACAAGATCTCTAGCTATAACATATTCCAGAAATTAAAACAGTATGGGCGAAGGGGTTGATCAAAGTCAGCTTTAATTTATTTTCTAAAATCTTTAAACATCAAAATACCAGTCAAGAAAGATATACACACTGTAAGTAATAACAGTTGATGGTTAAAGGGGAACAATGTGCAAACTGTTTTTTTCTTACAGACATAAGAATGACGTTATAGCAGGAACTGGGTTGTCCTTTTTTGCACTACTGTTCCTGACTTTGGAATCATTGTAGAAACTAGCTCTTCTTTAGACTCTAGTTCCCACAATGCCTGTCAAGCTTCTTCACAAGTCTGTTAATCAGCTGTTACAAGAGCAGGAACCAGCAGTGCAAAGACAAATTCTGATTTTAATAACAATTGCATTTACAAAATAATAAAAGTGAGGAAAAGTACTTTATTTTAAACTGAATTGCCCAACTCTATTTAGTCCGTAAAGCATAAGTGCATGGCAAGAAGGCAATCTTAGAAGGGAACTATTGAGTATTTTACCATATTCTTGAATTTTTCTATTGCAAAAAAGGAAGCTTTGTTTTTCATTTTTGTCCGCTACATCCAATTTTTTCAATGTATAAATAGACAAAACATAGAACGCACAAAAAGGCAGTGAGCCAAAATTCAATGTAATTTGTCCAAAAGGCAAAAGCAAATACATTCGTAAAATTGGCACTCACATAATACTATGCTAATTTAACTGCGCATTCACAAATTTAAAACATACTTTTGTATGACTTTTGTTTGCAATATATTTCACGCAAGGATAAAATGTTCCCTTTTCTTCTGGATTACAATTTCCATCTTCTGGTGTTTTCTCTCTTTTTCCCAAACTAAACAAACAGCATCTCTTATGCAAGCTCTAAAATTTGTAATTATAAGTTACACCAGTACATCAGCCATAATGTAATCCAACAATAGGTTTAAGAATAATAATGAAAAACCGTGCCCACCAAAACTCTTCAGAATTTTAGGAGAAGGAAAAGGTAAAAACTAAGTAAGCTTTATCAGAAAGGTCTATGTAAATACAGCCATAAGTACTCACAGAAATGCTCTATCAAAGAAACACAGAAATTCTTGTCTCATTTTTTGTAAACATGTTCTTTGGTATCAGACTTCCTCTCTCCATCTAAGGTTTATTGGGCTAATTCGATTGTTTGGTCCTAGCTTATCTGCCTTTGTAGGGGGCCTACCTTGCCGACTTCTGGAAGAAAATCGTCCGATCGTTCAATCGAGCAGGCTGGATTTTCCTGTCAAATTGGGGACACCATCAGCTCATTGAAAAGGTCCTCATTCCGATGGCTCCTATAACCATCATTATAAAGATGGTCAAAGAGCTATGTATTGCACATACATGCTGCTTCTGCTCCAATTGAAATCAATCAGGCATGCATAGTAGTCGCTTCTTCGACTATCTTTACAGTCAGAGAGAGGAGGAAAGCTTAGCAAGGAAAAGGGGGCAGTGCTTCACACTAGACTAGGTAGAAGCTGAGAGAGTTGAAGTTGAGGTGTTTGTTTTATAGAATCTACATGAAACTGGGTGCAGGGAGAAAGGTATGTTATTCTGGGGGCCATATAGTGTCATTTTAAGGAGCTTTTATGATAAAAGGCTTACTTATCCTTTAAGACAGCCTATGCAGAGAAAGCAATTACCTTCAAAACTAGTGTTTTCTATTATTATTCTGGTATATTGAGCATCCACTGAGCACTCTCCATGTTGTGATTGGTAAATGTGTATCTAAGGGAAGTCACATCAGATCAGATACATAATGCTCTCCCTGAATATGAACATACGTACACCACACTATACCTCCTGAAAATCTCTATGATTGGATTTTTGTAAAGTAAGGGGTTGACAGACATCTATAAATGTTTGCTCCTGTTAAACCTTTATGCATGACTTTGAAAAAGCTTGGCTGATCTGAGCAAAATGCATGTCAAGTGCAATTTTAGACTTCTGGAACTTGTAGCAAAGTTTGGGGTGGGTATTTTGCAATACTGATGGGAATCAAAAATGGGCAGGGGAATGAAAGCTGGTGGAAATGTTGTTATGAGACTGAGTTCAAAACCTATAGCCTGCTTATAGTGAAGATGAACAACTTGTTGTGCGTACTGATAGAGAGATTTATGCATTTAATTATTTGTGTTCTTCAGGATCCCAACGATACTTTGCATCAACCAAAATTCATTGGTCTGACTCAACTACTGATAACAGGCAGCTCTTTATTATATACAAAATAAAGTTTATCAAAAGGTATATTATCAATGAAATAAAGATAAAGGCTTCTGTTGGAAATAACAACTCATACCTAGTAAATCATTAAGGTCCAGGTGTATAAACCTGTACGAACCGTGCTCAAATGCAATAAAAATCCAGAAGCCTGCGACAGGTCAAACTTGAGTCAAAATCAAACACGCTCACCAGAGTCCTGTAATGGTCCGGGTGTTCGGGGCCCGACCCCGTAGCTGAAGGAAAAATGCATACATAAAACGAAAAGAACTCCAAGAACACCTCATCTCAAGTCCTTAAAACAGCTTATCATTGGCATCAGCATATGATTAAAAGGCATTGCACCAGGGTTATTATCATTCCACTGTATCATGACTTTTCTAAACAAAAGTACTGACAAGAAACTTTTGGTGAAAAGTAGATGTACATCATTATTATATTTATAGCACTTTTCTAAGATCTGCCTCACAAAAAAATCTGGTCTGTAGTAGACATATTAGCTCTCGAGTCATATTAATAATTCCATAAGATATTTTCCATGTGTGGTTCAAGCCTCATGGCCATAATCTTGGTCAAAACCTTATATCATGATAATTTTCCCAATCTGTATTAGCATGTTACTCTACTTTTTCAGTTCTATTTTCAGGTATTGAGGGGAAACAGTCCTTTTTATCAAAGGTGATCATACCTCATGCTTTGACATCCCCCTTAAAGTCCTGCTTGAACTTCTACCACTTCAGTAGGCCATTCCAATATCAGCCACCCATAGATTCACCCACTGGTAAGACCCGGCCTAAGGATTTTTAATTAAATGATAAGGAAAAGTGAATTCATGAAATACCAAAAGGAACACGGTGCTGACTGGCCATTTTACTGCCAAAACATAAAACAAAAGCTCCAAAATCAGGGGCAACATTTATTTTGCCCCCCCAAGTAAACACCTTTACTTGTTCTTTGTGATAATGTATGCAATATGTCTATGAAGATTCTCATTCATCCAGGTCATGATATACAGTATCTAGTAGAATTAAGTCTAAAACAACTGGACTTTTCTGAGTTTTTCTTGAAAACGTTTCACCACTCATCCGAGTGGCTTCTTCAGTTCAAATGACTGGTAGGGAATTCCCCGGTATTTAAACTCTTGATGGTAGTAGAGTCACAGACATCCAATCACAATGGTTCCTGTCAGTTTCAGCTAACACCTAACTGAACAAGTTCAATGGAACCATTGTGATTGGATGTCTGTGACTCTACTACCATCAAGAGTTTAAATACCGGGGAATTCCCTACCAGTCATTTGAACTGAAGAAGCCACTCGGATGAGTGGTGAAACGTTTTCAAGAAAAACTCAGAAAAGTCCAGTTGTTTTAGACTTAATTCTACTAGATACTGTATATCATGACCTGGATGAATGAGAATCTTCATAGACATATTGCTACTCAATTTGGGGAGAATACCCTAAAATTGGTACGGGAATATGAGAGGACGGCCAGAAAACTTGCGGATTACAGAAACCATCTTCGTTTTAACCTACGATGCCGATATCAGGGAATCACACCATGCAGCCTACGTCTGGGTTCTTCGGTTAAAGGTCACAGGGCCAAGGTGATCCTTCAGAAAGCCCAGAAACAACTGTTAAATGAACGGGTGAGGCAGACTAACTTCTCAATTGAGGTCCTGGTTCATAAATTTGATAATGCAAAACAGAGACTGACAGCAAAACTACCGGTGCTGACGTTGCAAAGAGTGGTTGAATTCACAGAGCGGGCGCAACTTGCACAACATGCCAAGGGCAAGGAGAGGCAAATAAACAAATTCACCAGTTTATTATCACGTACCAACAACACCCAGCGAACAGACAAATCAACAGGGAGGAAGGAAGATGAAAACAAGACATGCCAGAACATCAAGGATCTGTGGGTAAAGAATTTATCAGACAGGGAACTCACAGAACCAGAGAAGGATGTCTTAGCCAAGGGACTGAACTTTGCAGTGGCCCCACGGTATGTACCAGTGGTAGACTTCATCACAGCCACAGAATCATCCATCCACAACAATAAGATACCAGTGGATGAGGCTGAAAACATCCGGTTAAAAGTATCAGCAGCCCTAGCTAATGCTAAAGCTCCCCCTTCCAATCTAAGTCTGCAAGAGAGGAGGGCTCTGACATCACTTGCCAAGGACTCAAGTGTCACCATCCTGCCAGCAGATAAAGGAAGGTGTACAGTGGTACTGAATACATCAGACTACCATGCCAAAGTGTCCACACTGCTCAACGATTCAGACACATATGAGCAACTCAAGAGAGATCCAACAAGCAACTACAAGAAGAAGGTTATAGACTGCTTGCAGCACCTTGAGAAGGAAAAGGTCATCAGTCCAGCTTTGTATCGTCGCCTTTACCCAGGCGAAGCCACTCCATGCCTATATGGACTCCCAAAAATACACAAAGAAGGAGCCCCTTTGAGGCCAATTGTCAGCAGCATTAACTGTGTGACTTATAACATTGCTAAATACGTGGCCAACATCTTAGCCCCCTTAGTTGGAAACACAGTACATCACATTCAGAACTCCATGGACTTTGTCAAAAAAAGTGAAGGAGTTAAAGCTGGAGATCGATGATACAATGGTGTCCTATGACGTAACATCTCTGTTCACATGCATACCCACTGCCGAGGCAATTGATACAGTGAGGAAACGGCTGAAACAAGACACCACCCTCAGCAGCAGAACAAAGCTGACCCCAGAACAAGTTTGTTCCTTACTGGACCTATGTCTCAATACCACTTACTTCAAGCACAAGGACGTTTTCTATAGACAAAAACATGGCTGTGCCATGGGTTCGCCTGTGTCTCCAATTGTAGCGAACCTTTACATGGAAGAAGTGGAAAAGAAAGCCCTGGACACCTTCAAGGGAACAACACCAAGTCATTGGTTCAGATATGTGGATGACACCTGGGTCAAAATTAAAGAACGCGAGGTTCCAGCCTTCACCAAACACATAAACTCGGTGGACAAAAACATCACGTTCACAAGGGAGGATGTGAAAGACAGCAAACTGGCTTTTTTGGACTGTGCTATAGTTATCAAAGAGGGGAGGGACCTGGATATTGAAGTATACAGGAAACCCACCCACACAGACCAGTACTTGCTGTTTGATTCCCACCACCCTTTGGAACATAAACTGGGTGTAATTAGGACTCTACATCATCGGGCTGAAACTGTGGCATCCAATGCAGAGGCCAAGGAGAAAGAATATAAACATCTAAAAGGAGCTCTGAAAACTTGTGGGTACCCAGACTGGGCCTTCATCAAAACCAAATCAAAGACCAACAGAAAGACCAGACCTACAAACAGAAGGGAGGAACACAGCAGGCGAAACAACATAGTCATTCCATATGTTGCTGGAACATCAGAAAAACTTAGGAGAATTTTCAACAAACATCGCATTCCTGTGTTTTTCAAACCCAGCAACACCCTGAGACAGAAGCTGGTGCACCCGAAAGACCCAACACCCAAGCACATGAAAAGTAATGTGGTCTATGCTGTCCAGTGTAGTGAAGAGTGCTCAGACTTATACATTGGGGAGACAAAACAACCTCTCTGTAAGAGAATGGCCCAACATAGGCGGGCAAACTCCTCAGGACAAGACTCAGCGGTCTATCTACACCTCAAAGAAAAAGGTCACTCTTTTGAGGACAGTAACGTGCATATTTTGGACCGAGAGGACAGATGGTTTGAAAGAGGTGTGAAAGAGGCCATTTATGCCAACCTGGAAAAACCATCCCTGAACAGAGGAGGGGGCCTGAGACACCGCTTGTCACCAACATACAATGGCGCGTTGACATCCTTACCCCGGCAGTTTCACAACAGTTCACACTTCCAGTCATGTACTTTGAAGGATTAACACCTTCATCAATGAGAATCTTGGTACCATTGTGATTGGATCATACCTTCTTACACCTGTCAGTTTCAGCTAACACCTAACTGAACAAGTTCAATGGAACCATTGTGATTGGATGTCTGTGACTCTACTACCATCAAGAGTTTAAATACCGGGGAATTCCCTACCAGTCATTTGAACTGAAGAAGCCACTCGGATGAGTGGTGAAACGTTTTCAAGAAAAACTCAGAAAAGTCCAGTTGTTTTAGACTTAATTCTACTAGATACTGTATAATGTATGCACTCTATTCTTGCACCCTTTCTTGATCCACAATAAGTTAACCATCCTCCTCCCAACAGTAAGCAGATAAAAGGGATGCTAACAATGACTAAGCAAATGCAGAGGTGGATCTTTAAACATTCAGCTGCTTTTTGTTAGTTGTAATGATTAAAGGCTAGCTTTCCCATTTTACTGAATATGCAAAACCACTGTACAATTACAGATCACTGTGGGAGCGGGATACAAACTGGTATTGCTCCCAATGTCATTAAAATAAATCAAACTTTCCCAAGCAATAATATTCATTTTTCAACTTCAAGGACATGTCACATTTGCTTATCTCAGTTATATGTTAAAACAACGCTAAGTCCTTAGCCAATTCATTACAATCACTCTCTGGCATCATTGAGTGCTTGGCAAAGCTGTCATGTTGACTTGGAATTGTCAGGGATCACTTATGAACAGATCAGATCTCATATGGCTCCTATCTTACTGATTGATGTGTTAGTAATGCACTCTCTTTGTTCATGCACAGACACCCTAATAACAATCAGCCACATACACTATAATTACCTCTATATATTAACAACTTTAGTAAATCTCCTAAAGTGAAAATGATGCTATTAGCACTTATTCTGTAACAAACATAATACAATACATACTACTTTATGCGGCCCATGGTCAATTAAAGGACAAGACTAAATTAATTTAATCATATCATGCATAATTATAATCCAACCCCCAACATGTAGTATGGTGGATAAACTGTCCACTAAATGAGACAAATTTGGGTGGTCCTGATAACACAAATAGCCAGATGCAAGTAAGCATATAATTTGAATAAAGATGCAGAAGTCAGAGAGGCATTTTGAATAGCCTTGATAAATTCAAGAATGGAGAACATTCCACCAGTGTTGTTGGCCTAAAAACTTCAACCTCACAGACCAAAACTCAACAGATACTGTTAGAAGGACAGTCAAGGCTGCCCCCTGTAATACTCAATATTGGTCTATAGGTCTTATGGTCCAGATTGCTTGCTTGTGTGTTTCATTATAATGACAATAACTATGACTATATTAAGGTTAAATATGAAGGGTCATCTGGTTTGTAAATTTTGCATGGTGCTTAACAAATTTTGCATACAGCAATGATTAACTAAGGTCAGGGTTATTAAGATTTATAGGATAAGCCATGTCTGCCTATCATCATGATATATTGCATGACAGAAAACCTTCCAAAAAGGAATTTTTAAATCTCACGCAGTTCTTCACCACTTCCCTACCCCATTGAGCATACAAGTTGATGGGACATTTTTCTCCATGAGCCAATCTGCATACTGTGGGTTCTTGTAGTCAATTAGATTCATGCACACCTTTTTTAATAGGAGCTGAGAAAAATAAGTAATTAAAAGTAACAATAACTATAAAATTGTAGCTTCACGGAGCAATAGTTTTTTGGCTGCTGAGGTCAGAGAAGAAATAAAAAGAATAAAAGCCGATTAAAAAGTTGGTTAGAAAAGACCATTCTGTAATATGCTAAAAGTTAACTCATATGGGACATCTTTAAGAGTTTTGCTGTTGACATCTGCAGTTGTTCCTTTTTTCAAGTATTTTTTGGGGGGAAATGTCCTCTGCATTTAGTCTCCCCTGGAAAGTTGCCCCATGTAACATTAGCCTAAATAACACTGTGAACTCACAGGAATGTGAACATTAGATTGTACAAAAAAATAGAAATGCCATAAATGTGGGAGCCTATATCAGTATGCTGATCTGAAAAGAAATCCAAAGCCTTCTCAGGAATTAGAAAAAAATGGGTTTACTTATGAAGTAAAACCTCTAAGAAATACAACTGGGGCTTTGCTTCCTTTTTTTTCTCCATAGAAAGGGGAAAACATATTTTGTTTAACCATTAATTGAAAAGCTGCATAGCAAGTTAGGAATTCTAGTTTATAACAACAGGAGACCATTTAAGAGTATTAAGCAGCAACACCCGACAGACATCTTAAACAGATTGCCAACAAGTTATAAACTATTCATCTGCTTCTGCTTCACTCCAGTTGACTTATTCACTACTCACTATTATTCTCTGCTTTACAGGTAAAATGTTTTTTGTCTTTGTTTTTTGACTTTGCAAAAAAAAAACAAATTTTAATGGGAAAAAACAAGTCCAACGTTTCGAGCACAAACCGTGCTCTTCCTCAGGGACAAACCAACAGACAGTGTACATTCACCCCCTTAAAATACCCCACCCATAAAAAAGGGCGCCAAAACCAAATATATATATATATATATATATATATATATAAAAATCTAGTGAATATTGGTGCACACCGGGAATCATTTAAAACATAACTTTTATTATAATAAATACATTACGCGACATGCCAACATTTCGGTCTGTATCTGAGACCTTTATCAAGACCATCTATATCTATCTATATATATATATATATTATGCAGCAGAAGCCGGCACTCACGTGTAAAGTTGATAAGTGTGCCTGGGTGCAGTCCCAACAAAATGTTTGCAGATGCTTGGAGGAAGGTACCGCTCACACAGGTCTTAGGATCAATTTTGAAATTTTATTGTAGAGGCAAGGGAACTGACGTTTCGGCTGCAACACCAGCCTTTGTCAAAGTTGACTTTGACAAAGGCTGGTGTTGCAGCCGAAACGTCAGTTCCCTTGCCTCTACAATAAAATTTCAAAATTGATCCTAAGACCTGTGTGAGCGGTACCTTCCTCCAAGCATCTGTATATATATATATATATATATATATATATATATATATATATACACACACACACACACATCTGATCAGTGGACAGCAGTGAGGAGATGAAGCAGCTTGTGACAAGACAGCATGTGAGGACTGCAGATCAGAGGTGCTGGAGCCTGCAGAGAGAAGCCATGATGGACTTGCTGGAGAGAAGAAACCAGGCCACCATGTTTTGTGTTTGTTTGGAACTATGTAATTTAGACCAGGCATTAATTAATTTTCAATTTATTCCCTTTAATATACTTATTGTTGTGTATTGTCTGCTTCTCAAAAGAACTGTAACCCTAGTAATAATATTAATAATATTTTATAAAATCTTACAGTATGGCATATATTGGGAGAATAACTCTTTAAAAACCAGTGAAATTAAATAATTTACTGTGTCATGTAAACACCAAAGAACACAGTTTTCTATGTGAACCACTGCTGATATATTACTGATGTCTGGCCAAATATTGGTTGCGCAGGGCATCATGGACCTATAAGCTGTTTGACTGATTCTGAAAGTGACCAAGTTGGCAGTCCATGTTGCCCACATGACCATCTTAAAGAACATGTAAACCCCACACACAAAAATTTAATCAGTGAACAGCCTCTTTGAAATCTTTCAATACCTGCCACACTGGTTGTCCAGTGGTTAATAGTAAGGCTGCAACACCCCCTTAATCACTTAGATTTGCTTCTCCTCCTGTAACCCACTCGGCCCCCTCCCTCAGGAATTTGCTTTGGCTGTTGGCTTGTGGGCATGCTCAGTTGTTCTAAGCTCAGATTACTAAACACGCCCCCCAGTCTAGCAGTCTAGAACTCTGCTTCAATTTTTTTCTCCCAACCAACTCTCCTGAGTTCAGCTCAAACAAAGCCTCCAGGTGAAAACTGCTATTTGCTTTAGGAAAATGCGATAATGCTGGTGAATGGAGGGGATATATGCAGTACACATGATGCCATTTGGGTGGGGGAGCTGTGCCCAACTGATATACATTGTAGGCAAATGTAGGCATTACATGTCTTTTAAGACATTTCATCATTAGTAGAACAGATCAAAAACAGTATACAGAATACTAAAAATATTCAGCCATAAACCCGAGTATTTACATTTGGTGGTTTTTAGCACAGTTATATGTAAATAAGACTTGAATTTTGATTGCTACCTTCTTCTGAGTCTAGATTTGCCTGACCACTGCCAGCTCTTCTTCTGGCCTGTTTCCAATTTGGGAATTTGCAGCTACACCTGCTGCTGGGGAAAGTGCTTGATCATGTTCCTAAATTTAGTTTACCATAGAGAACTAGAGCATTCAACCTAAGGAGTATGTGGGGCGCTAGAGGTTAAAAGCTTGTAAAGAGAAAAATAAAACAGCTATGTCTGCTTTCCCAGGACAGGAAATTATTGCAGGATTTCCAATAAACCATCACTGTAATAACCATAAAAAGAATACATGGCATGAAGCAACAGACACAAATCCACACCCACAGGCTGCCAAACTACAGAGAGTTTTGTGTAGGTGAAAGCATAGAACAAACCTAATCAAAGGAAACTCCAAACAAAAAATGCACATCTCGGCCAAAAAAGATATTCTTCTTCCCAATAAAAGATATTCTTTTTCCCCTATTTTAGCACTTCATATATAAATACTTAAAAAACAGAAGAGATGGAGCTGAACAGATTAATATTTTTCATTATGTAAAATTCATAATGGCCTTTTCTTTTTCCTGGATCTATTTGGCCAGGTACCTAAAATGTTTATCTGCATGGAACTGTTGCTCCATTTGCAAGTCAATAGAATAAACCGATTATATCAATTCATATATCATATGCAATTTCTTTGTATATATTATTTCTCCATTCAGGGGAAAAAGGTTTTCAGAAATGATTAATATTTAATGCAAACTATACATACAAATATTCCAAAAACTCTCTCTCTGCAAAGGAAACCACATTAAATATTTATGCACATGGTCTGATAAACAAAATATATTACTGGAAACAAATATTGGGCATTCTTTAAAAGACAATTAAGATCCATAGGCCCTCAAGACAAAGAGAACTGTTTTGACTACTTGGATGTTCTACCATCACTAAAACACTTCCAATTTGGTAGAAGAAGCACCAAGATCTTTGGAAAAACTCCTGCCTGGAATTATAGTGTAGAAACTGTGGAGAATGCAATGGTGTTCTGCTTGTCCAGCCAGTAAAAGAGACCTTGCTAATGAACAGATAGAACATTGTAAGCTCAGCCTACAGTTACAAGAGCATTGACAAGAGTACATCTGCTGTTGAAGGAAGCTTAACCTACCAACAGTCATTTATTTCATAGATGTCGTACCATCCAGGTGGTACAGGCATCTATACTTATACAAAGGAAGAAAGCGGTTATAAACCTATCCAATTGTTATATATCCTTACACATTACACCAGTAAGGCTTGTTGCAAATGGGTAGATAAGTTGCCTGTGCTAAATCTTCGATACCACGCATGACTAATCTCCCCGAATTGCCTTCCCACCGGCAAGATGTGAATTGCCGGCAGGATGGCATACATGTTGGCTCGGCTTTCCTAAGTTGCCGAAAGTTTACTTGTGTAAAGAAGTATAAAAGTAGTATACACAATATACACTATAAAGAAGTATAAAAGTAGTATAAAAAAAGAGACTTACAGAGTGAGTGATACCAGTTAAAGATTAAATTAATAGAAAGCCTAAGACAAAACAAACACAATAGATACTGTAGGTAGGTTTAGGTACTATCTTTTCATACAGCAGAAAAAAAGTCCCTCTAAGTATTTTGCTGGAGCCTAGAAACTCAATTGTTTTAAATACAGGTCTGCATAGACCTCGCATAAAACAAAGTCATACAAGCAAAATATGTCCAGGGGGGGGGGTGCAACAGCTGTTATGTAGTTTGAAATGTGCACTTTGTTTTCTCTGGAAACTAGTCAAAGGCCAGGGACAGAGATTCTGTGTTTATGTTTAGTTGGTGGCCAGATGGCAGGATTTGTTTTCTTTCCTTTTTGTTTGTTTGCTGCTCATTAAAGCCACCTGTAATGCACCTGCAAGAATACACTTGCTTGCTTTCTATACAAATAAAGGTCTGACTTTCTGGTACTGTTTAATGTATACACACACACAAATATATATAAATGAACATCTGAAATCCTATATGCCCTGTGTGTGTGGATCTCCTTTGCAACATTGCAATACTTCAGGGACTGCACCCTGGCTCTGTTTAACCTTCTACACATGAATGCTGGTAATTTGTGAAGCAATGTTAGCCAGTTTGTTGGGAATTTACTGAGTAGCCAAACACCCATATCAACTTACGGGCACAAATTCAATGAACTACTGCAAAACAACTAAAGGCGGCCATGCACATTGAGATCAATGAGGTTGCCGAATGAGTAGATCTTCTCCAAATATATCCACCTAAGGTGGGTGGTATAGGGCTGGTTTGACTGTTTGGCCCTAGAGGTTTAGGAGACATGGGGACCACATCGGTCCCTGATCTGATGGGAAAATCAAACCTGCACGATCAACACCTGCCAGGTTTTTCCGAAGTTGCATGAAGTTGCCTGCAGGAGAAAACACTTTACAACTTCGGAAAAACACAGCAACACGTATGCCTTTCCACCGGCGATTCACTGTTACAGGTGATCAGGCCTTTGGAGAGATTAGTCGCCTGAACTAATCTCTCTGTGGGGCATTAACCTAAAGGTCTAGAATCAGAAGCTTAAATCTGCCTGTTTATGGCCACCTTAGGTTAGTGAGGAAAGAATGAACTGATAAGTTGGACAACTAAAATGAACACTGTATTGATAACAGCAAGGAACAAATGAAGCAGAGTGCTTTTTCCTTTTTGTGGAAAAAAAATAAAATAAACTTTTGAAAAATGTATAAGCAGCGACAAGATTTAGAAAAGGATGCACCAAATTTATAAATTTTGAGTTTAGCCTAACACCAAATGGTCCACGAATGTTTTGACAAATTGCATCAATTATTCACAAAAATTGTCATACTCATCCAAACTGTTTAGAGGGACCGATTTGGACAAATATAAACCACAAAAGTGCAAGGATTTTACTGAATAATTTTGGTGGATCCATAAGTTTCAGGGGCACATTTCTAAATGCTTGAGCCTTTGTATCCAAAAACCACGCAAGAGTTCTGAATAGCCCGACTAGTGCGAATCGGGTTTTTCTTTTTCTCGATCACCTAAAACCTGTTGAGTATTTTATTTTTTGGTCGGGGAAAAGAAAGACTCAACAATTCAGGAACACTCAAAGGGGCGTATTTAATACGTCATGTAAAAAATACGTTTCCATAGGTTAATGGTTTTACTAGTGACCTACCAGACACCAAGAATAACGGCCAGCTCTTCTGCACAAAGATCAGGAATGTGAAATTGCTCTGGGTCCTCTAATTTAATTTGATTAAGAACTGTGTCATCTTCTAAATCTTGATTCTGTGAAAGAAAATAACAGTTTTAAATGGAAAAGGCATTTTACATGTTTTTAAAAATGTTATCAATGAAATACCACATTAGTGGCTTCATTCCATAGTGAGCACTGATACAAATGCAAACTTGTACAAGAAATAATGTTCATTTTAAGTCTACCATGTTTCTTTATAGGGTAACATAATATACCAGCGACTAATGAACATCAGCCAGATATCAGAGCATGCTGGGTTTACCAGAAATACATTGAACATTTACTCTGAAATATAGAGGCAGATTAGGCACAGCTAGCCAGTAACACTTTCACAAAAGCTGCAGGGACAAAAGTAAGAGTAAGTGGCAAAATATTTTTTGGGTCCATGAGGCCCGCAGCACCAGCATTATTTTTGAATGCTTGGAGGTAAGCTTGGTTGCATAAAGACCAGGTGTATTGACAAAAGGAACCTCATATAGGCTGCCAGTCCATATAGGGCTACCAAAAAGCTGATATCAGCCCTTATTTAGGACCACAGGAACATTTTTATGCCTATGTTGCTCCCCAAATCTATTTACATTTGAATGTTGTTCGAAGAAAAAAAAAAAAGGTTGGGGCACCCAGCACTAAACAGTCCTTTATTGTGCTCTAGCTCTTATATCCTACTTAGTTCTAATTTCACAGTCTTAAACCATAGCCTACCTCCAGCTCCCCCAGTACCTACCGATGTCCCCGATAGGCTGGAGGACGAATGTTAACAGTACCCTGCCCCTAATGCTCTGGCCCTAAACTCTGGAAGACCATTTCCAGTAACTAATTTGGGGTCTTTGTGGAGGCAGTGGGCTAATTTTAGAGTCTGAAAGTAGGTTTTTAAAGAAAAAAAAATGGCACATTCCTATTAACATCTGTAGCATGTTTGTATTGCTTTCAAGAGAAGTTATTTTGCAGAGCTTACTTTCCAAAGCACATATTACAGCTTGCCTCAGTTGCCTCACCTATGCATAATTAGCTATTTGACATGGTCCACTGCAGTCATTAGGAACTAGGGAAAAACAATTAGAATCACATTATGTGGGCTGTGAATATAGCTCCTCTGCACCCCAGCTGAGCTTGTGAATGGAGAAATATACATATAGAAAGGGTTTACAAAAGTTGAGGGTGATGGACTATGTTTAATGTTTTTCTACTACGTTTTAAATTAATTAGTAAAGTGTTAGGAAAACCAATAAAAAGCAATGCAAGCAGCTAAGCTGGTTTATAATTTGCATGAAAATGTATACTGAATGTGTACTGAATAAATTTAACATCCATAAAATCTAAACAATAATGTAAAAAAAAATACATATTAAGTAGGATAGTGTTTTTTCAGACTCTGGTAGGTCATCTAGAGGGTTCTAAAGCAGTAAAAATCCACCCAAGCTGAACACCTGTTAGAGTTGGCTGTGAATGCCAATTTTTTTTGTTTTAGATAACCCTGATACTATAAGGGCATGATTCATAAAATGTTTTTGTGCACTGGACAATACTATGTGGTAAGTGGTAGGCAAAATCCTGTTGGACTGTCAAAAGAGCTTAGACCCAATGAAGAAAGTGGAATCTTTGCTTTGTGATCCTGGCACACGTAATTTAATGTAAAGTAATGCAGGGTGGTCATAGGACTCTGAACTGTGCAGTTTGTGCCCAATTTTTAAAATTCATATATGTGGCATATACCTCACATCCACCTCCTGATCCACTGACAAGTGGGAGCTACTCTCTATCATTTGAACAGGGATCCTCTGCTCCTAGCTTCCTCTGGCGCTCTTGCCTTGTGTGACCTGAGCTATATACAAGTTAGACACAGGTCAGGCGATGCCCTCAGCCACATAATATGCAGTGCTGACAGGTACTACCAGCAATGCAAGCAGACAACATTGATTTGCAGTTCAAATGAATAGGGCCCTATATTACCCATCTATGGAGCTATGACTCGGAAATCCGATAATCATGCATGCCATTGCCCATTTCGTCTTTTTATAATTAGTATGATAAGTTTATAAGTGGGCACTTAATGAAAACTTTAATGAGTAACACTATGCACATATGCTGCCAAGCAACACTGGCATCTTCATGAAAGCTAAACATCACATCACAGCAATGTAGACTTACTTTACACGCTCTTTAAAGCCACAGCATGCCTATACTCAACTAAACTGACACTCAACACAACGCACATATTTTGCATAAATGTCCCATTATCCATAGCCGTCAACTTACCCCTGGACATTGCTATAAAACATTAGCATAAAAAAATTGTAAATCTGACTTACATGTGAAGCAGGAATAATAACCTGACAGCTGGCCTGAACTATAACTCTCAGCATTCTAAGACTGGTGTTGGTTGGTTGCAGGGACAATAGCCAGAAAGCTGTAATTGCTTGCTATAGAGACCACGGATCTATTACTGATGGTAATTTAAATGTATTTAATAGGAAGGACAGCCATATTTGTAAAAGGGGCATATATTCCTTGCAAAGCAGATGATATAACATATAATTTGAAGTGACATGTCTTCTGAAAGTTTTCAGTATTGTCTTAACCAACTAATACCAGCATGTTCATTACAAGGATATTTCATGCCTTTCTCCCACAGCATAAATTCTAAATGGTAATAGACTTGTATACTATATATATATATATACTAAAATAAGTAACTCATCTGAGTAAAACAGTTATTTTCATTATCAGTATTCTGACTATTATCTTACCATATCTGATAATAATTGGCAGTGTTGTAAAGAACATTTCCCCACTGCTATTTGTTTCTTTATATTATCTGGGGATTCTTACTACATCCCTTTGTCTGGAAGCCTTTACTATACTCCACTGCATATTTCCTTGCAAGCATTTGTTTGACAATAATGGCCAACATACACCAAGCTCAGTCTTGTTTAGTAAAGTTAAATGGGTTAAGGATTAAGTTTTACCTTTCTCATTATTTTCCTTTGTCAGACACACTGCAGTTACCTAACACAAATCATTGCAATAATGAAACTGTTAACCCTTTCACCAACACAAGGGTTATTTATATAGTACAAGGGATTATGGAAATGATTAGAGACACTGATGGAGAGATAAATGAAGATACAATAAGTAACTGCATTTGAATGATGAATGGGAGGTTAATACCGATAGAAGCATAGCTGAGATCTCACAGCTTACCTTTGGTAAGTACTCTATGGGAGTCGGGGCTGGTGTCAGTCCTTGGCGCAAGAAGAGGTCCCCTTTTCTCTGCACATCTAAAATAAGCTGGGCCACATTGTTTTCCTGAAACCGTGTCCGTTTTCCCAAAGCACCTGGAGGAGATGAAGACACGTTTCAGGTTAATTTAATGGCTGTCAGTGAGCAGTCCTGCTCGGGGCTTTCTGGAAAAAGAAAATCTACCTCAGACAACAGCTGCTAGTAAGGCTGTTAACCTTTTCTTCACCAGCAGAAGAGAAGCTGAGATGCATCCTGATGGGATCTAAGCATCCGTAGACATTGTTTGGGAGAAATCACCATGCTTTCCTATAGCAACTCTGCTGCATGCTACTGTGTTGATAGCACATCAGTTCACTAATACTCCCCAGAGTTCCCTTCTCGTCTGATAATAAAGAGGAAGTGTATTCCTTTGTCTTAGAAATTCAGTGGTCTTATAATAAAAATGCTCAGTTAATGTGCTCTGTTCCTTCTAGTCACTGGCATATTTATGCATGCATCTCTTATCTCTGTATGTATAAATCAGACAAAAGAACAGTAATATAGATAGATAGATAGATAGATAGATAGATATAGATTAACCTGATGCAAATTTTCACATACAGTATTAAGTTTCCATATGGCTGCCACCACACAATCTTTGTAGTGTTTTGGCTTACTTAGAAAGTGACTAAATCATTTTAAACACAGTAAATTACATTTTGTTTGAAAAGAATGCATTCCATATTTGATAGTGAAAAGTGTAGAACACACCTTAACAAAAGTATCTGTCTGTATGCTGCCATCTATGTCCTAGACCAGCCAACTTAATGGGCTACCAAGGAGGATCTGATCTTAAATAGCATATAAAAGACAAAGTGCTGCCACACTGGTAATTAGGACAGAATTTTGGGTCCCTAAGAAATTAATTATTATTACACTAAACACAGTTTTACCTTGTAATGATGTGCAGGTTGACACAAAACCATGGGAACTGCAGGTTTACCCTTAGATCAGGCAGTGAGTAAATAGTTCAAATCTTAAAAAATGATTTACCTTTTTCTCTGTATTAATAAAACAGCACCTTGTATTGTACATGATGGTAACTAAGCTGCATGAATCCATATTGGTGGCAAATCAATCCTATTGGGTTTATTCAATGTCTAAATAATTTTCATCAGACTTATGGTATAGCGATCCAAATTACGAAAAGATTTCTTATCCAAAAAATCCAAGGTCTAAACATCCCAGGTAATAGATCCTATACCTGTATTGGTATAGTCCAGGTTAATAATAATTCAAAGATTGTAGAAGTAGGCTACACTTAGGGGCGTATTTATTATGCTGTGTAAAACTAATTCGCCGAAAAAACGGAGTAAAAAGCTGTGCAAAATAAATGGAAAAGATCGCCATCTGAACGCCGGATATTACGCCGTTATTTTCCATTAGTTCCGGTGTAAGAAAAAACGCATAAAACAATTACGCCGATTTTACGCTGTTTTTACGCCATTTTTACATGGCGAAGTCTGGCGATGTGTGGCAAATTTTCTCGCCGTTTTTTACACAGCATAATAAATATGCCCCTTAAAGTGGACCTGTCACCCAGGCATAAAAAGCTGTATAATAACAGTCCTTTTCAAATTAAACATGAAACCCAAACTCATTTTTTTATTAAAACATCCATACCCATTATAAAAGCATTTAAAAATCCCAGCTGTCAATCAAATATTGCCTGCCCCGCCTCTATGCCTAAGGCATAGAGGCAGGGCAGACACTTAGGGGCTGATTTACTAAGACACGAATTCGAAACCGAATTGGAAAAATTCCGATTGGAAAACGAACATTTTGCGTCTTTTTCGTATTTGTTGCGATTTTTTCGGCGCCTTTACGACTTTTCGGAAATTGTCGCGTCTTTTTCGTTACCAATACGATTTTCGCGAAAAAACGCAAGTTTTTCGTAGCCATTACGATTCGCTCATATCTTGTCGCGACTTTTTCGTATTGAGCGCTCGTAAGCAGCGGCCGAAACTTTCAGACTTAGCATGATTTTGGAAGCCTCCCATAGGACTCAATGGCACCCTGCAGCTCCAACCTGGCCCAAGAAAAGTCACCATACTGAAGCTTGAATGAATCTGAACGCTACGAAAAAATCGCAACATTTTGCGCAACTTTCGGAATGGCTATGAAAAAGGCGCGACTTTTCGCGCAAGTTTTAACGCTACGAAAAAATCGCCAGATTTTGCGCAACATTCGGATGGCAACGAAAAAGTCGCGATAATTTTCCGAAAAAATCGCCAAATACCGATCATTACGAAAAAAACGCAATCGGACGCATTCAGCCGGTTCGTGAGTAAGTAAATGGGCCCCTTACTTTCAACTTTGAATTCAGAACTTCTTAGATGTTGCTGCACTCCTCACATTCCCTCTCCCTCCTTACCATCTAATTTTGTAACCAGTGCATAGGTATGTGAGCAGCTCACAGTAGGAAAGCTATGTAATATTCTTCATTTCACAGATTAACAAGAAAAATGCAAAACCATTAGAGACCTTAAGGCTAAATAATGCATTTTGTATCAAGATAAAAACTAAAAGTTAGGAACTCAACTTTAAACATAATACACCTGTAATAAATTCAAACCAGCTTAAAATGTATATTGATGACAAGATGTAAAATGACTGTTTAACGATATTATTTAAACATAAAGAATTATAGTGCAGGAAGTAAAACTCAACAAGTCAAAAATGACAGGAAAATCAGAAAGACGTCATTTGATGAGGAATTTGGTAATGGTAAAGCTGTGCTGCCCCTCTGCATATGTTATTTTTAAGCTCTATAAATCTTCATCTATCCACAATGAAAATTAAATAAGCGTAACATGCATACTCAGCTGAATGTACAGTTTGTTTTGACTAATCACAATGAGGCAGGTGCAAACAATTTGTGACAGTGAAATGCCCAACAAATACATTACCAAGCCAGACTAAGATAGCCATAACAGCCCTGGCTGCTAATAAAAATTAGACAGATCTCATTGCAATAGACAGATAAAAAGATATATGGACATTTTGTACTGTATGTGTTATCAAAGATGATCGATGATCCACAAACCCCTGTAGATGACACGTTTACCACAAAAACAAAATTACAATAAAGGAGGAATGGTGTAATTAGTTGTATTTATATTAGACTCTTTCCAAGAAGTGATTTACACTAACAGAAAGTGGTAAGTACAGCAAGAAATTCTGGGATCAACACGTCTTCCATGCAAAGGGAGCACCCCCAAAGGATGTATTAGACCTAAATGCCAATCAAAACCTGACTCGGACTCAGATCAGAGACAGATGCCGAGAGGGGGACAGGGATATACAGTACAAATGGTTATACTTAGTAAGCTTTCATTTAAAGCTCATATTAATCTATGAATCTATTACTGATTGCAAATGAACTAAGTAAAGTCTTGTAACTGTTTCAAATTAAGCTTGGGACAAGCACACATCCTAACTAAACCCAAGGAAACCTTCCCACCCTTCCCATACCCTTTTTTAAATCCTTTGTTCTTCCATTGCTCTTCTTCAGTACCTTATAGCTAAATGCCCTTTTATACTTACAACATTAATACTGCCTTAGTTGCAAAAGAATATAATTTAAAAAAATCAACAGTTTTGGACAGAAAATGTAAAAAGTATTGCAAATCATAGGACTTCAGGGCTGCTGGCCAGAATATATTGTACAACGGGAATTTAATCCCATAACAATAATCCAATAACACTATCAGCAGGAAATATTAATTATTCAAAATAAAGTGCTCTATGGTATTTCTAGGTTAATGGGAGTGTTTAAATACGGTAACAATAATGCATACTTCAAGATGAAAACAGTACCATTATGCTGAAAAGAGAGCAAACTGCGGTCTACGATCCACCTTTTTTTGTATACAGCAGAAATTCTGGGAAATAAATTGGCAAGGTCATCAGCTTATTGGGTATTTCATGCAAATAGTAAAAACTTAAAAGGCTTGTAAAATTCTTTCCATAGCTGCAGCTGAGCATTGGTTAGTTACCTATCAAGAAAGCACTGTGTCTGCAAAAATGATATAAGTAGTAAATAATGTACATAGAGCACATGGTAAAAGAGGCACAGTTGATATCTGAATTCTTGTGACAAATTCAAATAATAAATACAGGTATAGGACCTAAATCCTGGAAACCTGTTATCCAGAATGCTCCAGATATCTCTGATGATGATAAAACAGTACCTTGTACTTGATCCCAACTAAGATATAAATATCCAATCCTATTTGGTATATATAATGTTTAAATGATATTTTAGTAGACAATGTATGGAAATCCAAATTATGGAAAAATCTAGGTCCCCAGCATTCTGGATAACAGGTCCAATACCTGTACAGTAAGTCAACATGTAGCATGTCAAGCCCTGGTTGTAGATTTATTGCTAAATGGCAACATTCTTCAGTTTAGTATAAGTGATAAGGAAAGCTGCAGTTGCTGTAATTTCTTCATGTTCACATAATGTTTATGTGACAAATTCTCCTTGTGCTATTCAAATATAAATACATCAATATTATGACTGTGTGCTCTCTTAGTAATCAAGTGTGGTGCATGTTTATACTTCTATATAAACAGTCAATTTACATTTGTACATGTTTATGGAATCATATTTGTACTACTCACATGTGAATGAGGGTAGAAATTATATTGTTCTTTCTGTCTAAAAATCCTAACAAAACAAAGAAAGGCTTTTATTCTAAGTGCTGCACAACAAGTTCCTAAACATTAGCAGTTCAGGTATGGGATCCCTTATCCGGAAACCCATTATCCAGAAAGTTCCAAATTACGGAAAGGTCATCACCTATAGACTCCATTATAAGCAAATAATTTTAATTTTATAAAATCATTTTCTTTTTATCTATAATTATAAAATAGTACCTTGTAGTTGATCCCATCTAAGATATAATTAATCCTTATTGGAGGCAAAACAAGCCTATGGGGTTTATTCAATATTTAACCCTTTAAGTGCCAGCCGAATTCGTCATTTCGGTTCCCCCCAGTGCCAGACGTTTTTTAAGCATTTTGTACTCATTCACTTTAACAATGTTTTTTGGTAGGAAAACCTCCACGAAACTAGGGAAATTATATATCGTTTTTTTCGTCACTAATTGGGCTTCGACATACATACCAAATTTTATAACTTTTCTGGAGATATGATGTGTATTTTGGGTGAAATATGTAAAAAAAAAATAAAATTATGAAAAATTTCTGTATATTTTGAGGTTTTTTTCCATAGAAAAGTTAATTTTACTCACTTTTTTTTATTGTTTGTAAAAGCCCTGATACTCCCAATTCCAACGATACCAAATATGTGGTGGTACCCCACAGTTCCTGTCCAGAAGTAACCCCCAAACTAAGGCAATACTTAGTACAATATCACACCAGAACAAAGCAGAAAAGCGCTTGTAACAGTTAATGCAGCATAACTTATATGTAAATCTAAAATATCCCCTCATGTTTGGTATCTTTAGAAACTACAGACCTTCAGGTTTCTAGGTGCAATGTAGTTTTCACTCAAAAGCCAAATACCTTTTGTCAGTGCATTGTGAAATTTGGAACTTTTTATGACATTTTTTTTTTTTTTCTAAAACGTAAACTTGGACGCATGATCAAATGTGGATTTGACAAAAAAAAATCTCATAAAAATTTTCTAACAAAGGCATATTTGAAAGACAAACTTCTCCTGAATAAAATGATGCCCCATATGTATGGGTGCACATAAAGACATGGGCACCAAACACTCCAAAGCAGGGGCAATGCACAAGGGCAATTACAGCTAAAATTGTGGGGGCTGCGCTCTATGTGCACTTCCTGCAGTTTTTCAGTGTTAACCCCCCCTACCTGTGAAATAACCCCCACAAACTATATATTTCTGAAAAGTGCACACCTTCAGCTATTCAGAGACACCACTCTTCTCTTTCTACATGGAAAATTGTGGCCGCAGTCCCTTGCAGAAGTCAGCGCTTTGGTCAGAAATCAAGGAAAAACCAGATACAACCCTAGATTTTGGTCAGAAATCAAGGAAAAACCAGATAAAAACCTAGATTTCTCCCCAAAATCTCCATGGCAACTACCAAAAACTTACTAAACCTCAATTTGCAAGTTCCCCTGAATAAAACGATACCCCATATGTATGGGTGCACATAAAGACGTGGCCACCAAATGCCCCAAAACAGGGGCAATGCATAAGGGCAATTTCAGTTGAAATTTTGGGGGCTGCGCTCTATGTGCACTACCTGCAGTTTTTCAGTGTTAACCCCCCCTACCTGTGAAATAACCCCCGCAAACTATATATTTCTGAAAAGTGCACACCTTCAGCTATTCAGAGACGCCACTCTCCTCTTTCTACATGGAAAATTGTGGCCGCAGTCCCTTGCAGAAGTTAGCGCTTTGGTCAGAAATCAAGGAAAAACCAGATACAAACCTAGATTTCTCCCCAAAATCTCCATGGCAACTACCAAAAACTTACTAACCATCAATCTGCAAGTTCCCCTGAATAAAACGATACCCCATATGTATGGGTGCACATAAAGACGTGGCCACCAAATGCCCCAAAACAGGGGCAATGCATAAGGGGAATTTCAGTTGAAATTTTGGGGGCTGCGCTCTATGTGCACTACCTGCAGTTTTTCAGTGATAACCCCCCCTACCTGTGAGATACCCCCACAATCTATATATTTACGAAAAGTGCACACCTTCAGCTATTCAGAGACACCACTCTTCTCTTTCTACATGGAAAATTGTGGCCGCAGTCCCTTGCAGAAGTCAGCGCTTTGGTCAGAAATCAAGGAAAAACCAGATACAACACTAGATTTTGGTCAGAAATCAAGGAAAAACCAGATAAAAACCTAGATTTCTCCCCAAAATCTCCATGGCAACTACCAAAAACTTACTAAACCTCAATTTGCAAGTTCCCCTGAATAAAACGATACCCCATATGTATGGGTGCACATAAAGACGTGGCCACCAAATGCCCCCAAACAGGGGCAATGCATAAGGGGGGGCTGTGCTCTATCTGCAGTTATTTAGTCTAAACACCCCCATACCTGTGAAATAACCCCCGCAAACTATATATTTCTGAAAAGTGCACACCTTCAGCTATTCAGAGACGCCACTCTCCTCTTTCTACATGGAAAATTGTGGCCGCAGTCCCTTGCAGAAGTTAGCGCTTTGGTCAGAAATCAAGGAAAAACCAGATACAAACCTAGATTTCTCCCCAAAATCTCCATGGCAACTACCAAAAACTTACTAACCATCAATCTGCAAGTTCCCCTGAATAAAACGATACCCCATATGTATGGGTGCACATAAAGACGTGGCCACCAAATGCCCCCAAACAGGGGCAATGCATAAGGGCAATTTCAGTTGAAATTTTGGGGGCTGCGCTCTATGTGCACTACCTGCAGTTTTTCAGTGTTAACCCCCCCTACCTGTGAGATAACCCCCACAATCTATATATTTACGAAAAGTGCACACCTTCAGCTATTCAGAGACGCCACTCTTCTCTTTCTACATGGAAAATTGTGGCCGCAGTCCCTTGCAGAAGTCAGCGCTTTGGTCAGAAATCAAGGAAAAACCAGATACAAACCTAGATTTTGGTCAGAAATCAAGGAAAAACCAGATAAAAAACCTAGATTTCTCCCCAAAATCTCCATGGCAACTACCAAAAACTTACTAAACCTCAATTTGCAAGTTCCCCTGAATAAAACGATACCCCATATGTATGGGTGCACATAAAGACGTGGCCACCAAATGCCCCCAAACAGGGGCAATGCATAAGGGGGGGCTGTGCTCTATCTGCAGTTATTTAGTCTAAACACCCCCATACCTGTGAAATAACCCCCGCAAACTATATATTTCTGAAAAGTGCACACCTTCAGCTATTCAGAGACGCCACTCTCCTCTTTCTACATGGAAAATTGTGGCCGCAGTCCCTTGCAGAAGTTAGCGCTTTGGTCAGAAATCAAGGAAAAACCAGATACAAACCTAGATTTCTCCCCAAAATCTCCATGGCAACTACCAAAAACTTACTAACCATCAATCTGCAAGTTCCCCTGAATAAAACGATACCCCATATGTATGGGTGCACATAAAGACGTGGCCACCAAATGCCCCAAAACAGGGGCAATGCATAAGGGGAATTTCAGTTGAAATTTTGGGGGCTGCGCTCTATGTGCACTACCTGCAGTTTTTCAGTGATAACCCCCCCTACCTGTGAGATACCCCCACAATCTATATATTTACGAAAAGTGCACACCTTCAGCTATTCAGAGACACCACTCTTCTCTTTCTACATGGAAAATTGTGGCCGCAGTCCCTTGCAGAAGTCAGCGCTTTGGTCAGAAATCAAGGAAAAACCAGATACAACACTAGATTTTGGTCAGAAATCAAGGAAAAACCAGATAAAAACCTAGATTTCTCCCCAAAATCTCCATGGCAACTACCAAAAACTTACTAAACCTCAATTTGCAAGTTCCCCTGAATAAAACGATACCCCATATGTATGGGTGCACATAAAGACGTGGCCACCAAATGCCCCCAAACAGGGGCAATGCATAAGGGGGGGCTGTGCTCTATCTGCAGTTATTTAGTCTAAACACCCCCATACCTGTGAAATAACCCCCGCAAACTATATATTTCTGAAAAGTGCACACCTTCAGCTATTCAGAGACGCCACTCTCCTCTTTCTACATGGAAAATTGTGGCCGCAGTCCCTTGCAGAAGTTAGCGCTTTGGTCAGAAATCAAGGAAAAACCAGATACAAACCTAGATTTCTCCCCAAAATCTCCATGGCAACTACCAAAAACTTACTAACCATCAATCTGCAAGTTCCCCTGAATAAAACGATACCCCATATGTATGGGTGCACATAAAGACGTGGCCACCAAATGCCCCCAAACAGGGGCAATGCATAAGGGGGGGCTGTGCTCTATCTGCAGTTATTTAGTCTAAACACCCCCATACCTGTGAAATAACCCCCGCAAACTATATATTTCTGAAAAGTGCACACCTTCAGCTATTCAGAGACGCCACTCTCCTCTTTCTACATGGAAAATTGTGGCCGCAGTCCCTTGCAGAAGTTAGCGCTTTGGTCAGAAATCAAGGAAAAACCAGATACAAACCTAGATTTCTCCCCAAAATCTCCATGGCAACTACCAAAAACTTACTAACCATCAATCTGCAAGTTCCCCTGAATAAAACGATACCCCATATGTATGGGTGCACATAAAGACGTGGCCACCAAATGCCCCCAAACAGGGGCAATGCATAAGGGCAATTTCAGTTGAAATTTTGGGGGCTGCGCTCTATGTGCACTACCTGCAGTTTTTCAGTGTTAACCCCCCCTACCTGTGAGATAACCCCCACAATCTATATATTTACGAAAAGTGCACACCTTCAGCTATTCAGAGACGCCACTCTTCTCTTTCTACATGGAAAATTGTGGCCGCAGTCCCTTGCAGAAGTCAGCGCTTTGGTCAGAAATCAAGGAAAAACCAGATACAAACCTAGATTTTGGTCAGAAATCAAGGAAAAACCAGATAAAAAACCTAGATTTCTCCCCAAAATCTCCATGGCAACTACCAAAAACTTACTAAACCTCAATTTGCAAGTTCCCCTGAATAAAACGATACCCCATATGTATGGGTGCACATAAAGACGTGGCCACCAAATGCCCCCAAACAGGGGCAATGCATAAGGGGGGGCTGTGCTCTATCTGCAGTTATTTAGTCTAAACACCCCCATACCTGTGAAATAACCCCCGCAAACTATATATTTCTGAAAAGTGCACACCTTCAGCTATTCAGAGACGCCACTCTCCTCTTTCTACATGGAAAATTGTGGCCGCAGTCCCTTGCAGAAGTTAGCGCTTTGGTCAGAAATCAAGGAAAAACCAGATACAAACCTAGATTTCTCCCCAAAATCTCCATGGCAACTACCAAAAACTTACTAACCATCAATCTGCAAGTTCCCCTGAATAAAACGATACCCCATATGTATGGGTGCACATAAAGACGTGGCCACCAAATGCCCCCAAACAGGGGCAATGCATAAGGGCAATTTCAGTTGAAATTTTGGGGGCTGCGCTCTATGTGCACTACCTGCAGTTTTTCAGTGTTAACCCCCCCTACCTGTGAGATAACCCCCACAATCTATATATTTACGAAAAGTGCACACCTTCAGCTATTCAGAGACGCCACTCTTCTCTTTCTACATGGAAAATTGTGGCCGCAGTCCCTTGCAGAAGTCAGCGCTTTGGTCAGAAATCAAGGAAAAACCAGATACAAACCTAGATTTTGGTCAGAAATCAAGGAAAAACCAGATAAAAAACCTAGATTTCTCCCCAAAATCTCCATGGCAACTACCAAAAACTTACTAAACCTCAATTTGCAAGTTCCCCTGAATAAAACGATACCCCATATGTATGGGTGCACATAAAGACGTGGCCACCAAATGCCCCCAAACAGGGGCAATGCATAAGGGCAATTTCAGTTGAAATTTTGGGGGCTGCGCTCTATGTGCACTACCTGCAGTTTTTCAGTGTTAACCCCCCCTACCTGTGAGATAACCCCCACAATCTATATATTTACGAAAAGTGCACACCTTCAGCTATTCAGAGACGCCACTCTTCTCTTTCTACATGGAAAATTGTGGCCGCAGTCCCTTGCAGAAGTCAGCGCTTTGGTCAGAAATCAAGGAAAAACCAGATACAAACCTAGATTTTGGTCAGAAATCAAGGAAAAACCAGATAAAAAACCTAGATTTCTCCCCAAAATCTCCATGGCAACTACCAAAAACTTACTAACCATCAATCTGCAAGTTCCCCTGAATAAAACGATACCTATGTCTGGTTGCACATAAGTACATGGCCGCCAAACCTGAAAATGCATAATATTGGGGCTGCACTCTATGCACCCCTTTTTTTTTTGCCTGCACCCGAATGAATGGGATACGCTCGGGTGCAGGCACATGTAGCCGATATACGCATGAAAACGCGTGAGAATGCAAAGTCTCGCGTTTTCATGCGTATATCGGCTACACGTGCCTGCACCCGAGCGTATCCCATTCATTCGGGTGCAGGAACAAGTAGCAGGCGTAGGGCTGAATTTTCGGCAAGCGTTTTTCCACTTGCTGAAAAAATCAGCCCTACGCCTCGTGTGGCATCAGCCTAACCCTTGGCAATAGAAACTACCAGAACAATCTTAGCACCTCTGGACCTTTCTAGAACAACTGAAATCAAATGGAATAAAACCACTAAAAGCAATCAAAGAACAATAGTTGCAATGAAATCGGTAAGAGCCCTGGATCCACCAATGTCACTGCAAAAGCAACCTTTTTGGGGGCACTAAACACACAATAAAGAACAATGCAAAGATAAAACACCGTAAAATCCAATAAAACCACCTAAACCAACAGAAGAACAATAATTGCAATGAAATCGGTGGTCAGAGCCCTGGATCCACCAACGTCACTGCAAATTCAGCACCCAATAGCAATACAAAAAGTTACAGTGCAATAGAATAATTCAAAAACAGAAATCAATTATGAAAATGCCAAAAAAACACTAAAATGCAACCAAATAAATCAGATAATTATAGAGCAAGATCAGAAATAAAGTTTTAGTAAAAAAAAAGACTGCCAAAGAAAGCAAAGACAGAAAGAAAAGAAAGAAAGAAAAAAAAAAAAAAAAAAAAAAAAAAGTGTAAGTGTAAGTGTGTGTGTAAGTGTCTGTGTGTGCTTGGGAAAGTTGTAAATAAGTGTGTATGTGTACAAAAGTGTAATAATGACAAAGATAGAAGAAAAAATGCAAAAAAAAAAAAAAAAAAATTTTTTAGACAGTTGAGATAGAAATAAGCAAAATAAACAGTGGTAGAGAGTTGTAGTTCAGCTTACCCAAGGCAGGCAGACGATCAGGGGCGATCAATCCAGCAGGAAGGCAGCAGGGGAGCTCCATCTTGTCCAAAGTGCGCAGCAGGAGTGAGGGAGCCGACAGTAGGCGGCGCTATTTAAAGGGACAGCAGTGGACACGTCATCAACGCGTGTCCACTGCTGTCATTGGCTGGCGACGCGATCGGTGCGGCTGGGGGACCCGGATCGGTATGTATGTGCTGCTCTGCTCGTTGCCTAGGGGGATCTGAGGGGTTTACAAGCGCTGCGCTGCTTTAAAAGCGAGCGCAGCGCTTGTAAACCCGACAGTGCCATTGGACGTAGATTCTACGTCCCATGGCACTTTGGTCCCTTGGTACCTGGGACGTAGAATCTACGTCCCTTGGCACTTAAAGGGTTAAATGATTTTTTAGCAGACTTAAGATATGGAGATCCAAAGTATGGAAAGATCCCTTTATCCAGAAAACCCCAGGTCCCGAGCATTCTGGATAACAGGTCCCATACCTGTATTAACATATGTTGTGAAGAGCTGGAAATCATATATGTGCAACAGGCTTTAATAAACAAGTAAAAAGTATTCAAAGGGATTCTGACATGGGAAAACATGTTTTTTCCCCCCAAAATGCACCAGTTAATAGTGCTCCCCCACTCCTCCAGCAGAATCTGTTTTTCAAAAGAGCAAACAGATTTTATTTTTTATTTTAATATTTTTTTATTTTGAAATTTGACATGGGGCTAGACTCATTCTTACTTGCAAGGTGCCCTCATGTGACTTGTGCTCTGATAAACTTCAGTCACACTTTACTGCTAAGCTATAAGTTAGAGTGATGTCACCCCCCCCCCCCCCCCCCCCCCCGCCCAGCAGCCAAACGGAAGAAGGGAGCAAGATAGCAGCTCACTGAAATTTAAATATGCTGCAGCACTCCGAATCTTGCCAGACTAATTTAGTCGCCTTTGATGAGGAGGTGAGCAGGAACCTCGATGCTGGAAGGGCAGTTGATGTCATCTACTTGGACTTTGCTAAAGCGTTTGATACAGTACCTCACAGAAGGTTAATGATCAAATTGAGGAAGATTGGCCTAGAACATAATATTTGTAATTGGATAGAGAACTGGCTGAAGGATAGATTATAAAGAGTGGTGGTAAATGGAACATTTTCTAATTGGACCAGTGTGGTTAGTGGAGTACCGCAGGGGTCAGTCCTTGGGCCTTTGCTTTTTAACTTGTTTATGAATGACCTGGAGGTGGGCATAGAAAGTACTATTTCTATTTTTGCTGATGACACTATGGGACACATCTACTAATCCACGAACGCTCAGAGCGTATTTTCGGCGACTTTTTCATATTTTGCGACAAAATCGTATTGTCGCGCCGATTACTTAACAAGTCCAGTTGCTTTAAATTTATTTATACTAGATATACCATGACCTGGATGAATGAAAATCTTCATAGACATGCCGAGTACGAAAGTTTCGGATTTATTCAAGCTTCGTTATCGTGACTTTCCTTGGGCCAGGTTGGAGCTGCAGAGTGCCATTGAGCCCTATGGGAGACTTTCCTTGGGACAGGTTGGAGCTGCAGAGTGCCATTGAGCCCTATGGGAGACTTTCCTTGGGCCGGGTTGGAGCTGCAGAGTGCCATTGATCCCTATGGGAGACTTTCCTTGGGCCAGGGTGGAGCTGCAGAGTGCCATTGATTCCTATAGGAGGCTTCCAAAATCATGCACAGAAGGATCAAAGTTGGAAAGGTTTTCCTGCATTTTACGATCGTTCAGTACGAAAATTTTGTGACTTTCAGATCGCCAATACGACATTATTAAGAAATTATCGTATCCAATCTGAATTTATCCCATTCGGGATTCAAACTCATGATTTCATGAATCTGCCTCTAAATTGTGCAAAACTATAAGTTCCATGCAGGATGCTGTCACTTTGCAGAGCGATTTGACAAAATTGGAAAACTGGGCAGCAAACTGGAAAATGAGGTTCAATGTGGACAAGTGCAAAGTTATGCACTTTGGTAGGAATAATATAAACGCGAACTATCTACTGAATGGTAGTGTGTTGGGGGGATCCTTAATAAAGAAGGATCTGGGCTTTTATGTAGATAACAAGTTGATTCCTGGCAATGTCATTCGGTGGCTACTAAAGCAACTAAAGTGCTGTCTTGTATAAAAACGGGCATTGACTCAAGGGATGAGAACATAATTTTACCTCTTTATAGGCCCCTGGTAATGCCTCACCTTGAGTAAGCGGTGCAGTTTTGGACTCCAGTCCTTAAGAAGGATATTAACAAGCTGGAGAGAGTTAAAGTAAAGGAGATGGAACATTTAAAGGAGAAGGAAAGTCATTTTGGCATTTTACTGCCAATAGATTTGCCACATTAGTGCTACCTAGAATAGGTAGCCATTCACATATATAAGTTATCAGCTGCCATTTTAGACAGCTTCCTTCCTGCAGTCTCTAGCCGTTATAGCCAAGATCACACATAAAGGAGGGGGGAGGGAGTTCTTAGCATTCTAGTGAGAGGGGGGAGCAGGAGAGGGGAGAGATTAGAAAACTGTGCAGACTCTGGCCCCAGTAATTAAGGCTGTTTCTGAGAGAGGAAGTCAGACACTGGAACATCATGTTTACAAAAAAGAGACAAGAAATCCTGTGTTTCTTTTGATAGAGGAGTCACTGCAGCATTACTGTAGTGCTTATATATATATATATATATATATATATATATATATATAAAGTGGAGTAGCTGTAGAGACAGTCCGCACTCACAGGTCTTAAGAAAATATAGAAGTTTTATTCAAATCAACATCTAACGTTTCGGCTGCATCCACAGCCTTTCTCAAAGACGTCTTTGAGAAAGGCTGTGGATGCAGCCGAAACGTTAGATGTTGATTTGAATAAAACCTCTATATTTTCTTAAGACCTGTGAGTGCGGACTCTCTCTACAGCTACTCCATCTATTATTTTGGGACTGCACCCAGGCTCCCTTGGACCTACTTATACGTGAGTGCCTGTCTTCTTGCAATATATATATATATAAGTGCTTATGTCTGTATTTACATCAGTATTTACATATACCTTTCTGATAAAGATTACTTAGTTTTTACCTTTCCTTCTCCTTTAAGCTATGAGGTTAGACTGTTGAGGTTGGAGTTGTTTTCTCTGGAAAAGAGGCTCTTGCGAGGGGCCATAATTACTCTGTACAAGTACATTAGAGGGGATTATAGGCAGATAAGGGGTCTTTTTTCCAATAAAAACGATCAATGCACCAGAGGCCACCCCTTTAGATTAGAGGAACGGAGCTTCCATTTGAAGCAGCATAGATGGTTTTTCACGGTGAGGGCAGTGAGGCTCTGGAAAGCCCTTCCTAGTAATGTTGCAAGGGCAGATTCTGTTAATGCCTTTAAGAGGGGCCTGGATGAGTTCTTGAACATGCTGGCTTCTTCTGAAAGCTATTGTGATACTAATATCTACAGTTAGTATTAATGTTTGTATTATGTTTATGTATGCAAGTATATAGATTGGTAAGTAATAGGTTGCGTTTGCTGGGTTTACTTGTAAGGGTTAAACCTGATGGTCTTTTTTCAACCCTATGTAACTATATTAAAGTGTTTATTGTGCCATCAAATCAGGCAATGTTTTGGACATAAGCCCTTTCTCAAGCTTGCACACCATGTGATAATTCACCCTTAAATACATGTGTGATGTGGGAGTGGTAGGTAAACGCCATCCTCGCACTTAGGTACAACTCCCATAATGCTCAGTGAAATACACATCAGTTATCAATTAAACATAATTCAACATATATCAAAAAAGTACCCACAATACACCACAATCCTTATATAATAATATATCACTGTGAAATCCATTGAAGCTCCCTGACACCTGTATAGCTAAAAGTGGTAGATGTCAGAATAACACTCAACAGTAAAAAAAAAAAATATACAAGTCAGGCTCATGACTCCTCCAGTTACATGGGAGTAGGAGAAACAATAGGTTACCTGAAAGCAGTTCTAATGTTTAGTCTCAGGCACAATGCACTGAGATGGCGCCTATACACCAATATTACAACTAAAAAACATTTATTGGTTCAAAAATAAAATTTTAAATGGTAGAATGAATTATTTGTAATGTGAACAGTGTTATATAGTAATAAAAAAAACAATAAAAATCATGACAGAATCTCTTTAAATACAGCCAAGTTAAATACTGTTTTTCTTAGGGAAACATTCATGAATAATGTCAATATTTAAAAAGTTGGTCAAAGGTATATATCAAAAATTAAAGGAGAACCAACCCCTTAAAATGAATATGGTTAGAAATGCCATGTTCTCTATACCAAACCTATTGCACCAGCATCTCTATAGCAATAATGATTTATACCTTTAAAGTTGTCACAGGAGCTTACCATCTTGGATTTTGTTAGTAGTGTCAGTGACACTCACATGCATATTGTACTAATCAAAATGATCTATTTAGCAGCCTAATAATGTCATATTTTTACCCTATGTATATAGCATATTGTGCGTCGGCCACTAAGCTCAGTAACTTACAGACAGCAAAGAGCATGTGCAGTGACAATATTTATGACCGACTTCTTTGGTTATGTTTTAGTATGAAATGGCTCCAGAATGATATCTGATTTCTTTTTTAGGATTATAAAAGATTTTTTTTTTTTTTTTAGCCTAGGACTGATTGGTTAATTATTAGGGGATTTTGTTTACTTTTCAAATGAATGCATGCAGGATAGAAGTACTTTACTGCAATGACATAGGGCCATTCTGAGCGTAACTACGGCAATTAAAAAAATCTTCTCATCTGGCAGCAGGCTCCTTTACACTTGAATGGAAAAAGCTCTGTCTCTAAAAGACTGTTAAAAAACAGAAAAAGTATGAAAGGAAGGGGCTGGCAGAGAGGGGTGCTTTGACGCAGTAACCAAAATGCCCATGTGCAATGAGCTACTCTCTAAACTGTGGGCATTGCCACTCCTGAAAGTATTGTACAGCTGTTTGTTTTACCCCTTTCTTTGTGCCAGAAAATCAAATGGCCTTAAATGAAAAACATTTTTTGGGGGGCGGTTGGTTGGGAGTGGCGCAGAATATTTACTGTGATCAATGTGTAGATCAGTATTCTCTTAAAGGGAACACACCCATATACTGGGAAAATATTTCTAAAATGTAATTTTATTATTTGCTTATTTGCAAATGTAACTGTCCCTTTCTAGACTCTAGTTATTACAAGTCACTACATGTTGTGTGATAACATAACTATGTTATGTATGGCACTGTGACAATCACCTGGAGGAGAGCTAATTTTATTTAACAGTCAGGACAAGCAGTGCAGTGAATAGGAATATATACTGCTTTCAATAGCAATAACATACAAATAACTTTATGATTAGGTAACACTTTCATCATATTTTTTGTTAACAGAACCAATCTTTTTATTGGATCTTACCTGTTAAATTAATCTGCAGGGTGGTCATGTCTTTGGCTGCATTGAGATGCTCTTTTGCATTTTTGTAGTCATAGTAATATAGACACGTGTAACTGCACTCCAGACACTGTTGCACAGACAAGTCTTGGGCAGCTTCTTCCAAAAAGAAGTTCTTACATTTCTGAACTAGAAATACATGGGGGAAAAACAAAAGAAAAAGAATCTCAAAGTTATTTCAGAGACCAAACTGAAAACACATGAATTGGTATCCTTGAACTCAAAACATAATTTCTTTAATTAGTTAAGTCAAATCTTGGTCTATAAATCTATAAGTGGACGCACAAAAAAGAGCAACAGCAACTTTCCCTTAATTAAATTTAATGTTCCCATGCAAACATTCTATTGTTTTCTTTTAACATACGATCCAACATTTTCCAGAACATTTTTTTTTAAACTGTGGTAAACTGGAAAAGTCACTTGTTTTTAAACACTTTTTTTTTTAATCTGTGGTAAACTGGAAAAATCACCATTTGCTAATACAAACACTTACACAAGATGCATAAACATATATATGGATCAACCATATATGAAGGGATGTTTTTGAACAATATATGAGTTTTATGCAGAAGGCTTTTTCACTGTAGAAATATGATAGTCGAACTAACTTGGGGGAAAGGATACAAAAACAAGAACAGAAGAGATACACTAAGCAGAAATGTACAAGCACCCTTTTCTTTCTGGAATTAATTAACTCTATGGATGTATCTAAAAAATAAAATAAAGATATAATAAGTACCAGACTTGCAGACGTGCTATGAATATTTATAGAGGTGTGTAAAAATCTGGCGTCAAAATACACCAAATATCTTTAAGACCACGATATGCAGTATAAAATCACATGTAGTTATAAGCTTTATATTAATTTCATAGTGTAATATGTGTTACTTTGGGGCAGACATATGAAAATGTAATATTAGAGTTCACCACAGAAAAATTCACCCAGTTTCTAATCCACCTTTTTTTAGATGCATATTTATCAAATGGTAACTCATTTTATTTTTTGCCCATGGGATAGGAGATTTCCACAAGCCCTGCACAAAAACAGTTTCAACAACTATAAAGACTCTCCCTGATTGAACATTTCATTTGAGACTTCTACTATTCCTGGGAAAGCAAACATCATGAAATTGAAATTCCCTATGCCTTGTGTGCCATTAGCCTTGAGGAAAGGATTTACACATGTAAAGCACGGAAAACAAATTATTGTTCTTATTTTTGGTGTTAATAGTTCTTTTAATCCTTTAGTGCCATAGAATGCAGAATGTACAGTGACCACATTCCCCATTTCCGGATGGCTATTTGATCTATGTTACAGTTTTTTTTCCCCTTAAAAACATTACAAGAAGCAGCATAGATCCAAAGAGCTGATGCCCAGCATGAAAAGGGTTAACTGTAATTCTGCATCTTTTAATTTAAGAGTTATTTTTTATTCCTTTTATAGTTAACATAAACAGTGTGGCTTCAACCAGCACAAATCCCCCACAGCATGCCTTACCATTATCCCTATTATCCAGGACAGAAGGGAGAGTCTCATGAGAGAAGCTGACAGGCAACCAAAGATTAAAAACCTGTTTGTGGTAGCAACAGTGGCAGTTAGTGCAGCTCAGCTAGAGCAATTGAGCCTTCTCTGACCAATGCATCTCTCTCTCTGCAGCTATCATCCCTGTACCTTCTTGCACTGTCAGTCATACACTGACTTAATTTGATCATGTCATTTTAATAGTTAAATGACAAACAGATCAACTATGACAGATTTCAGTCAAGCAGTACCTCCTCCAATCTCCCCTATTTTATGCCGATGCAGTTGGCAGAAAAGAAATTTATTGAGAGGAAAGTTTTGCGATGTTGCTCTGCTTAGATCCGAGCAGGAAAACATCAAATTACTCAATTTTTGAGGAATTTGCTTTTGAACGGGGATGCACCGAATCCAGAATTCAGGTCAGTATTTGGCCAGGATTCGGCCTTTTTCGGCAGGGTTTGGATTCAGCCGAATCCATGGTCCTGGCCGAACCGAATCTGAATCCCAATAAGCATATAATTAGGATTCAGATTCGGTTCGGCCGAATCCCTTAACATGGGGACACTGGGTTCGGTGCATCCCTGCTTTTGTTACTAACTTCCTTTATTCCAACTGGGCATTGTCAGCTGAAATGAAAAGCAAGTGGTGCTGCTGCTTCAAATTCAATATATTAGCAGAGAAAAAAAAATCTAATATCTTGAAAACTAGAAAAAATAATGTATGTTGCAAAAGTGCTCAGACCACTCAGACCTCAGACATTAATTTAGATTTGAATGTTTCATTTTCCCTTACATACAGGAATAGAGAGAATATAGAGAATAAAAGAAATCGAAAAAAAAATTGATAGCCACAAACACATAAGATAGGAATGATAAATATGAGAACACCACATTGGTCTTTCAACAAGAATAATAAGCATTTACATTTAGTAGATGCGTTAAAGAAAATCTTTTGAGGGTACAATGGAGAAAAAAATATTTTGTACTTGCTGACCTAGAAATATGTAAGTGACGGACAGTCACCTTAATTGGTTTCTACTGAGGCAGACTGGCTGGGTTCCTTCAAATATATAAACTTACAATAACAGAGTAAGACAAGGATGGAGGAAATTGGGGCCATAACAATGAAGTCATCAAGGCACAGTACTTTTAAGTCAATTCTATCAGCAATTCAAAAATCTGTGGTTGGTTCAAAGAACATATTGCTTTCAAAGCTATGTAATACTAGATAAATTACACAAGCTCAGAGGGAATTGCCATATTTATCTAATTCAGAGGATTAGCTAATTACACAAGGACTGGATCACAAAGATAAGATTACCAAGCACTATTAGTGAACTCTGCGGTCATAAAATGAATTTGCAAATACTTACACTAACCATTGCTATTATCATTCTTGTAGTATCCCAATAATTTACCTCTACCCTATCATAATGGATTCTAGAGACATTCTGTGGGCTCTGATGATTCTATTTAGACGCACAAGTTGGAGAACATAGGTCCTGTACTTGCTACTTCCCAATGCATTGATGGAAGGAGCAACGACAGGGTTTCTTTACAACTGCAGATGCTGCACTCTATTAAATTTAAGGTATGATGTGAATAGTGCATAGAAAAAAAAAGACCACAGACAAAAATGTACTCTTGCACTTATGTCCATGGCCTAAGTAAATGATCTTTAGCGTTCTCCTTAGGTTTGAAGAGGTTGGGACAGTCTTTGAGGTGGAAGCAAATCTGGCCAAAAATTGGCCAGGGGATGTGCCCAGCTAAAAAGGGCTGGAAAGAACATTACAGTTCTCTCTAAACAGTTCTATTGGTCTCTGGATGTCATATAAAAGGAAGCACAGTACAAAAATATATGCACAATGCTAAATAATGTTTCCTTTGCAAAAATGTAAAATACCTTTTGTGAAAACTTAGGGACCCTTGTGTATTTATAGTGTGCAACAGAACATGTAATAAAAAGTTACATTCTACCATGAGGCAGGTTTTAAACACAAAATAATACACTCAAAAACTCATAATATACCGATGCCATTGTATTTTATTTTATGACTTTGATTATCCCCTATGACTTCTTTAATGCCATGTACACATGGAAGTTTTCTTTTCCGACACTGTGCATTGCCCTTTATTTGCTCCTATGGTCTGTGTGGTCAATGGCAATTGCAGTGGGCATATTTCCTACAAAGCCAGAAGTTTACTGCAAAAGGAACATAGCTTACTAAAGACACTATTGGAAGCCTCTGCTGTACTTTCTCTCTGCTCTGCTTTATATCGTCACAGAACTTAAATTTAGCATCTAATATTTTACAATATTAAGGACATTATGCCTTTTATACTGTTTATGAGGCCATGTTTAATTATCTGCATGCTTTCCATTTACATTGGACTGGAATATGTTTTGAGTTCTGTTTAATAATAAAGCTTCCTAAACAAATCAAAATAGAACTATATTAACCCTTTAAGTGCCAGCCGAATTCGTCATTTCAGTTCCCCCCAGTGCCAGACGTTTTTTAAGCATTTTGTACTCATTCACTTTAAAAATGTTTTTTGGTAGGAAAACCTCCATGAAACTAGGGAAATTATATATCGTTTTTTTCGTCACTAATTGGGCTTCGACATACATACCAAATTTTATAATTTTTCTGGAGATATGATGTGTATTTTGGGTGAAATATGTAAAAAAAAATAAAATTATGAAAAATTTCTGTATATTTTGAGTTTTTTTTCCATAGAAAAGTTAATTTTACACACTTTTTTTTGTTGTTTGTAAAAGCCCTGATACTCCCAAGTCCAACGATACCAAATATGTGGTGGTACCCCACAGTTCCTGTCCAGAAGTAACCCCCAAACTAAAGCAATACTTAGTACAATATCACACCAGAACAAAGCGGAAAAGCGCTTGTAACAGTTGATGCAGCATAACTTATATGTAAATCTAGAATATCCCCTCATGTTTGGTATCTTTAGAAACTACAGACCTTCAGGTTTCCAGGTGCAATGTAGTTTTCACTCAAAAGCCAAATACCTTTTGTCAGTGCATTGTGAAATTTGGAACTTTTTTTGACATTTTTTTTTTTTTTCTAAAACGTAAACTTGGACGCATGATCAAATGTGGATTTGACAAAAAAAAATCTCATAAAAATTTTCTAACAAAGGCAAATTTGAAAGACAAACTTCTCCTGAATAAAATGATGCCCCATATGTATGGGTGCACATAAAGACATGGGCATCAAACACTCCAAAGCAGGGGCAATGCACAAGGGCAATTACAGCTAAAAATGTGGGTGCTGTGCTCCATGTGCACTACCTGCAGTTTTTCAGTGTTAACCCCCCCTACTTGTGAAATAACCCCCACAAACTATATATGTCTGAAAAGTGCACACCTTCAGCTATTCAGAGACGCCACTCTCCTCTTTCTACATGGAAAATTGTGGCCGCAGTCCCTTGCAGAAGTCAGCGCTTTGGTCAGAAATCAAGAAAAAAACAGATACAAACCTAGATTTCTCCCCAAAATCTCCATGGCAACTACTAAAAACTTACTAAACATCAATCTGCAAGTTCCCCTGAATAAAACGATACCCCATATGTATGGGTGCACATAAAGACGTGGCCACCAAATGCCCCAAAACAGGGGCAATGCATAAGGGCAATTTCAGTTGAAATTTTGGGGGCTGCGCTCTATGTGCACTTCCTGCAGTTTTTCAGTGTTAACCCCCCCTACCTGTGAAATAACCCCCACAATCTATATATTTCTGAAAAGTGCACACCTTCAGCTATTCAGAGACACCACTCTCCTCTTTCTACATGGAAAATTGTGGCCGCAGTCCCTTGCAGAAGTCAGCGCTTTGGTCAGAAATCAAGAAAAAAACAGATACAAACCTAGATTTCTCCCCAAAATCTCCATGGCAACTACTAAAAACTTACTAAACATCAATCTGCAAGTTCCCCTGAATAAAACGATACCCCATATGTATGGGTGCACATAAAGACGTGGCCACCAAATGCCCCAAAACAGGGGCAATGCATAAGGGCAATTTCAGTTGAAATTTTGGGGGCTGCACTCTATGTGCACTTCCTGCAGTTTTTCAGTGTTAACCCCCCCTACCTGTAAAATAACCCCCACAAACTATATATTTCTGAAAAGTGCACACCTTCAGCTATTCAGAAACACCACTCTCCTCTTTCTACATGGAAAATTGTGGCCGCAGTCCCTTGCAGAAGTCAGCGCTTTGGTCAGAAATCAAGAAAAAAACAGATACAAACCTAGATTTCTCCCCAAAATCTCCATGGCAACTACTAAAAACTTACTAAACATCAATCTGCAAGTTCCCCTGAATAAAACGATACCCCATATGTATGGGTGCACATAAAGACGTGGCCACCAAATGCCCCAAAACAGGGGCAATGCATAAGGGCAATTTCAGTTGAAATTTTGGGGGCTGCACTCTATGTGCACTTCCTGCAGTTTTTCAGTGTTAACCCCCCCTACCTGTAAAATAACCCCCACAAACTATATATTTCTGAAAAGTGCACACATTCAGCTATTCAGAGACACCACTCTCCTCTTTCTACATGGAAAATTGTGGCCGCAGTCCCTTGCAGAAGTCAGCACTTTGGTCAGAAATCAAGAAAAAAACAGATACAAACCTAGATTTCTCCCCAAAATCTCCATGGCAACTACTAAAAACTTACTAAACATCAATCTGCAAGTTCCCCTGAATAAAACGATACCCCATATGTATGGGTGCACATAAAGACGTGGCCACCAAATGCCCCAAAACAGGGGCAATGCATAAGGGCAATTTCAGTTGAAATTTTGGGGGCTGCGCTCTATGTGCACTTCCTGCAGTTTTTCAGTGTTAACCCCCCCTACCTGTAAAATAACCCCCACAAACTATATATTTCTGAAAAGTGCACACCTTCAGCTATTCAGAGACGCCACTCTCCTCTTTCTACATGGAAAATTGTGGCCGCAGTCCCTTGCAGAAGTCAGCACTTTGGTCAGAAATCAAGAAAAAAACAGATACAAACCTAGATTTCTCCCCAAAATCTCCATGGCAACTACTAAAAACTTACTAAACATCAATCTGCAAGTTCCCCTGAATAAAACGATACCCCATATGTATGGGTGCACATAAAGACGTGGCCACCAAATGCCCCAAAACAGGGGCAATGCATAAGGGCAATTTCAGTTGAAATTTTGGGGGCTGCGCTCTATGTGCACTTCCTGCAGTTTTTCAGTGTTAACCCCCCCTACCTGTAAAATAACCCCCACAAACTATATATTTCTGAAAAGTGCACACCTTCAGCTATTCAGAGACGCCACTCTCCTCTTTCTACATGGAAAATTGTGGCCGCAGTCCCTTGCAGAAGTCAGCACTTTGGTCAGAAATCAAGAAAAAAACAGATACAAACCTAGATTTCTCCCCAAAATCTCCATGGCAACTACTAAAAACTTACTAAACATCAATCTGCAAGTTCCCCTGAATAAAACGATACCCCATATGTATGGGTGCACATAAAGACGTGGCCACCAAATGCCCCAAAACAGGGGCAATGCATAAGGGCAATTTCAGTTGAAATTTTGGGGGCTGCACTCTATGTGCACTTCCTGCAGTTTTTCAGTGTTAACCCCCCCTACCTGTAAAATAACCCCCACAAACTATATATTTCTGAAAAGTGCACACCTTCAGCTATTCAGAAACACCACTCTCCTCTTTCTACATGGAAAATTGTGGCCGCAGTCCCTTGCAGAAGTCAGCGCTTTGGTCAGAAATCAAGAAAAAAACAGATACAAACCTAGATTTCTCCCCAAAATCTCCATGGCAACTACCAAAAACTTACTAAACATCAATCTGCAAGTTCCCCTGAATAAAACGATACCCCATATGTATGGGTGCACATAAAGACGTGGCCACCAAATGCCCCAAAACAGGGGCAATGCATTACAATGGGGCTGCAATTTATGTGCACATCTCAAAGTTTTTCAGACAAAATTGCCCCTTACCTGTGAAAAAACCCATATAAACTATACATTGATTAAAAATAGACAACTTCAGCTATTCAGAGACACCACTCTCCTCTTTCTACATGGAAAATTGTGGCCGTGGTCCCTTGCAGAAGTCAGCGCTTTGGTCAGAAATCAAGGAAAAACCAGATACAAACCTAGATTTCTCCCCAAAATCTCCATGGCAACTACCAAAACTTACTAAACATCAATCTGCAAGTTCCCCTGAATAAAACGATATGCCATATGTATGGGTGCACATAAAGATGCAGCCACCAAATGCCCCAAAACAGGGGCAATGCATAATAATGGGGCTGCAATTTATGTGCACATCTCAAAGTTTTTCAGACAAAATTGCCCCTTACCTGTGAAAAAACCCATATAAACTATACATTGAAATAGACAACTTCAGCTATTTAGAAACACCATTCTTGGTTTTCTACAGGCAAAATTGTGGATGCAGTTCCCTATACAAGCTGGACTTTAGTCTGAAAAAAAATATAAAGTTAGATTTCTCCCCAAAATCTCAATGGCAACTATCAAAAAACTTGCTCAGTATCAATTAGCAAGTTACCCTGAATAAAATTACACCCCATATGTCTGGTTGCACATAAGTACATGGCCGCCAAACCTGAAAATGCATAATATTGGGGCTGCACTCTATGCACCCCTTGCAGTTTTTTAACTTTAACCCCCCCCCCCAAATAAACCCCTAAATTGTACTTTACTCACCTATTTCAGTTTAGCGGAGCATCTTTGATTTGAGTTCCATCTTTCCTGTGGTGTTATGATACCAGTTTTTTGCTTCTTCCTACACTACTTTAGAAATGACAAAATCTGCACCACATTTAGAAGGATATTTGCCAAAAAAATCCATAGTAATTTGGCCCATAAATGATGCAAGTGTCCTTAGAAGTTGCACTAAAGGTGCCAACAATAAAGCTTGGGGCATTAGCATCAGAGATAAAATTATGTGCACCATTACGTGCCGTGCAGCAGTCACCAGTGGCACACCAGTATTACGCAAAGTTTTTATATTTAGAGAGCCACTGCAACTTGTGTAACCTAACCAGAACATACAGTAGATATTCAATTTGTACTACAAGCACAAAAAACCGTAATGTATCTGTCATCCTGTGCTCAAGAACCTTTGCAAAAAACTTAAGGCCTACACTTACAGTAGTTAAATGCTGCCCAGAAATACAAAGTATATAATACAAAACTATGCACAGATAACTGCGCTGACAGGCATGCTTTTGAGGTGCCAGTAAAAGGACTTGTGGCATCAGCTTTAGAGATAAAAACATCTCATTGATTCATCACACACCACAAGTTTTATCATGCGCCCTGTCAGTCACCCAGCACCTCAGTTCGCTATACCAACAGCACAATACAAGTCCTACCCCATAACCAAAGAAACACTGCAACTAGCCTGAATAACCATAGCTCAAACACAAAAATCTGAATACCCAAGAACAAGTCTAAACAACCACAAGCTACAAGCACACACTGTTTTTCTGACAACCTGTGCAAAAAACAAAATCACATACCATAAAACCCTACTTTACTAAAAAAAAAAAAACTTTTGCCAATAATATGACACACCTTACCAAACTTTTCATCACATATATCTATAACCTAGTTATAAGTAAAGTACGGACCTGCCAGAATAGATAAACTCAATAAATAAAAAACAGCGTCACTTTGCCAGCACAGCTAAGTTTGGAGGCCTGCAACCTTGTGCATAAAAACCTAGAACATGCCAAGTCCACTATTCTGATATGCTAAATCCTTATTCCACCAACAAACCCAGAGAACCATAACCTACCTATAAAAACACAAAATTCAAGTCCTCTCATAGTGTACCACAGTATGGTACACTTCAAAACATGGGTGGAAACACAAAGCAGGCTTGCTAGGACACTTGGGACAATAATACCGGACATCTCGCCTAACACCCTTGGAACGGCAAACCTTACATTTTCTCTGGGCATATCTTTTATTAGGTGTTGGTGGAATTTGTGCTATAAAATGCTTACCCACCATTCGGGCAACATTGTCATTACCTGGCATGTCAGGAACCTCCTCTACATCACCAAACAACAAGGCAGGGAGCAACTGCAGCAAATAATTATAATAAGACAATCTGGGGCCTGGTACTGCCGCCTTGTAAACGACATAAGAATTATAAAGGGCCATTTGGATCATATAAATTGCTGCTTTTTTGTACCAGGCCCTGGTTTTTCGGGTGGCATTATAATAATGTTGTATTTGGTCGGATTTATCAACACCACCCATATGCTTACTATATTCTTTACTACACAGGGGCTTTGTTTTTGAGGGCCTACCGCCACTTCTGTGTTGGACAATCATGGTCTCATCGTGGATAGTAGTAAGCATAAGAACAACTTTGGTGTCTGAATATTTTATGGCCAAGAGCTCATTGCTTCTTAGAGCATGTACTTCTCCACGCTTCAGTTTCTTATCCAGCAATTCCCTGGGCAGTCCTTTGCGGTTACGGTGGACTGTGCCGCAGGCTGGGGTGTCCAAAGAATTTAGGGCTCTAAATAAAGGGATGCCTGTGTAAAAGTTATCCACGTATAAGTGGTAACCTCGGCCCAGCAGTGGAGTTATGAGCTCCCAAACAATTTTACCACTGGTAGTCAAGTCAGTGGGACAACCGGGGGGGTCCAAATTAGTGTCCTTTCCCTCATACAGCATGAAATAACTAGTGTAGCCCGTGCTGCTTTCACAGAGTTTGTAAAATTTAATCCCATAGCGAGAACGCTTACTAGGGATATATTGGCGAAATTTTAGGCGCCCTTTGAAGAGCAAAAGGGACTCATCTACACAGACATTTTGGGAGGGGGTGTAAACCTCTGCGAAGCGCTGAGACAGGCTATCTATAAGGGGCCTCAATTTATAAAGCCTGTCATAACCGGGCTCATTAGGGGCAACAGCCGTTGTGTTGTCGTTAAAGTGAAGAAACCGCAATAAAATTTGATAACGGTTTCTTGCCATAACGGCTGAAAAAAGAGGGATGGAAAGGACTGTATTGGTATCCCAGTAGGAAGCTAAAGAATTACGTTCTACGAGTCCCATTGCCAATGTAAGAGCCAGGAATCTTTTTATTTCGTTTATATTTGTGGGATACCATGCCTGGGCTCTTGAAAAACCCGGTAAAGGGTTGCTGGCAAGATACTGCTCAGCATACAAATTTGTGTAACGGACCATGTCCTGTAGGATGGCCTCTGTAATATAGAGATTAAAAAAATCTATAATTTCAAAATTAGTGGTGTCCACACTGAGGCCAGGGACTGCAGTGAAAGGGGGAATTTCAGGGACATAATTACAGGGAGGCCCCCACGCAGGCTCTCCAACTGCTGCATCAGTGCTACCCTCACCCTCTTCTACATCCATGGGTACATCTTGGGCACTACCACTAGCCTCTGCCTCTTCAGCAGTAAGCGTGCCACCACTACTAAACTCTGCGCTAACCGTGTCACTATCCTCTATCTCTGATTCCTCAGTAGAGTGGTCAGATGGAACATACTCAGACCCAGAATCGCTAAATTCTTCTGAGCTGGAGTCCATGCAATACCTAGCAGCTTCCTCTGTGCTGTAAAACCGTTTGGCCATTGTGCCAGAAATATACAGACAACTACAAATCTAGCAATCAGCAGGCAAAGTCAAAACAAGCAAGCAAAAAAAAAAAAAAAAAAAAAAGCAAGACAACACTTGTAATGATGTAATAATGTAATAGGAGAACACTTGTAATAGGAGAAGCTAGAAAAAAAAAACTCACTGTAACCTTTTGATAAACTCAAGCCAGCAAGAGATGACCAGGAGTTAACCTTTGGCAATAGAAACTACCAGAACAATCTGAACTTAGCACCTCTGGACCTTTCTAGAACAACTGAAATCAAATGGAATAAAACCACTAAAAGCAATCAAAGAACAATAATTGCAATGAAATCAGTGGTCAGAGCCCTGGATCCACTAATGTCACTGCAAAAGCAACCTTTTTTGGGGCACTAAACACACAATAAAGAACAATGCAAAGATAAAACACCATAAAATCAGTAAAACCCAATAAAACCACCTAAACCAACAGAAGAACAATAATTGCAATGAAATTGGTGGTCAGAGCCCTGGATCCACCTATGTCACTGCAAAAGCAACCTTTTTTGGGGCACTAAACACACAATAAAGAACAATGCAAAGATAAAACACCATAAAATCAGTAAAACCGAATAAAACCACCTAAACCAACAGAAGAACAATAATTGCAATGAAATCGGTGGTCAGAGCCCTGGATCCACCAATGTCACTGCAAAAGCAACCTTTTTTGGGGCACTAAACACACAATAAAGAACAATGCAAAGATAAAACACCATAAAATCAGTAAAACCGAATAAAACCACCTAAACCAACAGAAGAACAATAATTGCAATGAAATCGGTGGTCAGAGCCCTGGATCCACCAATGTCACTGCAAAAGCAACCTTTTTTGGGGCACTAAACACACAATAAAGAACAATGCAAAGATAAAACACCATAAAATCAGTAAAACCGAATAAAACCACCTAAACCAACAGAAGAACAATAATTGCAATGAAATCGGTGGTCAGAGCCCTGGATCCACCAATGTCACTGCAAAAGCAACCTTTTTTGGGGCACTAAACACACAATAAAGAACAATGCAAAGATAAAACACCATAAAATCAGTAAAACCGAATAAAACCACCTAAACCAACAGAAGAACAATAATTGCAATGAAATCGGTGGTCAGAGCCCTGGATCCACCAATGTCACTGCAAAAGCAACCTTTTTTGGGGCACTAAACACACAATAAAGAACAATGCAAAGATAAAACACCATAAAATCAGTAAAACCGAATAAAACCACCTAAACCAACAGAAGAACAATAATTGCAATGAAATCAGTGGTCAGAGCCCTGGATCCACCAATGTCACTGCAAAAGCAACCTTTTTTGGGGCACTAAACACACAATAAAGAACAATGCAAGGATAAAACACCATAAAATCAGTAAAACCGAATAAAACCACCTAAACCAACAGAAGAACAATAATTGCAATGAAATCGGTGGCCAGAGCCCTGGATCCACCAACGTCACTGCAAATTCAGCACCCAATAGCAATACAAAAGTTACAGTGCAATAAAAACAGAAATCAATTATGAAAATGCCAAAAAAAACACTAAAATGCAACCAAATAAATCAGATAATTATAGAGCAAGATCAGAAATAAAGTTTTAGTAAAAAAAAAGACTGCCAAAGAAAGCAAAGAAAGAAAGAAAAGAAAAGAAAGAAAGTTTTTTTTTTTTTTTTTTTTTTTTTTTTCTAAGTGTAAGTGTGTGTGTAAGTGTCTGTGTGTGCTTTGGAAAGTTGTAAATAAGTGTGTATGTGTGTAAAAGTGTAATAATGACAAAGATAGAAGAAGAAATGGAAAAAAAAAAAAAAAAAAAAATTTTTAGACAGTTGAGATAAAATAAGCAAAATAAACAGTGGTTAGAGAGTTGTAGTTCAGCTCACACAATGCAGGCAGGCAATCAGGGCGACCAATCCAGCAGGAAGGCAGCAGGAAGGCAGCAGGGGGGCTCCAGCAGTCACACGTGCACAGCAGGAGTGAAGAGGCGACGCGGGGGCGGCGACATTTAAAGGGACAGCAGTGGACACGTCATCAATGCGTGTCCACTGCTGTCATTGGCTAAGGGACCGGATCGGTGCGGCTGGGCGACCGGATCGGTGAGTATGACCTTACTTGCTCGTTGCCTAGGGGGTTGTGCAGGCTTTACAAGCGCTGCGCTGCTTTAAAAGCGAGCGCAGCGCTTGTAAACCCGAAAGTGCCATAGGACGTAGATTCTACGTTCTATGGCACTTTGGTCCTTTAGTGCCTAGGACGTAGAATCTACGTCCTATGGCACTAAAAAGGTTAAGAGTTGTCTTCCCTTCATGGGAAGAATATTACATTTTGTTTTAATGAAAACACAATATTCTGAGGAGATTTGCTTTTTGGTCTTTTTTTTCCTATTTTTGTGGTCAATGAATAGGATAATATTTTGTGCCCTTTCAAGTCCATTTTATTGCAGCTTGAAATTAAAAAATGTTATCTGGTTGCACAGAAACCAGACTAATGCTGAGGTCAGAGTCTTTTGTTGTATTATTATATATTTATCTTCCAGTATGTAATTAAATCATGGTTTTCTAGTGTAAGTGGAACCCTAGCAACAAGATGAAAAATGAAATAATCCAAAAACCACAAAAGTGCATCAACACATGCTCTTTTATACATGCACCTAGCACAATATGGCTGAAGTACCTGCAAGCCATGCAAGTACAGGGCTCACCAAGGCCAGGGAGCTCTACAATGAATACAGTGCTTGAGCAATGTTGCCATGAAATAAATTCTGTTTGGGAAATAATGTTGCATTGTAGCAGACTGTGACCAAATTTTACACTTTATATAAATTAGTCTTTACATAAAGTAGTTTGGAATGATAAAAGGCTTTACGTTATAAACTGTGCTCTCCCTCCTTCAGTTAAAATATATGTCCGCTTTTTTTGTTATTTCACTAGTATTCTTTATATTTTCATTATTAACACTGCTGAATTGTTTCAGGCAGGATTGGAACTAGAGGTAGACCAAATCATGTGCCTATCATTTAAATGATTGGGGACCCAGGGCCTTTTCTAACTACATTCCTGTGGGTACAGGTAAGGCATTCTTTATCTGGAAATCCATTATCCAGAAAGCTCTGAATTACCTACCAGAAGGCCGTTCCCAATAGAATCTATTTTAATCAAATAATTTATCATTTTAAAAATTATTTTCTTTTTCTCTCTAAAAATAAAACATAACCTTGTACTTGACCCCAACTAAATTTTTCACTGGTTGGAGGCAAAACAATCCTACTGGGTTTAATTCATGTTTAAATTATTGTTTTAGTAGATTTAAGATATGGAGATCCAAATTATGGAAAGAAACCCTTATCTGTATTGCACAGCCAAAAGCAGCAGGAGAAGGTAGACAAGCATGCTGGGGGAGTGGGTTTAGAGGAAGGTTTTGGTGGATGTTGGTAGGTTAGAGCGTGTGCCCTTGCCTTGTGCATCTGTACCTTCTGGCTAAGTACCTTATCACGCTTAAGACATAAAGCAGCCCTTGAGGCCCTGGTATACACAGGAGTTCCATTCAACCCGTAATGATATTCCCACTCATGCTACAGACACTTCACAATCTGGAAATTTCAAACCTTAATCCAAAAAGACACATTGGGGCCCATTTATCAAAGTACGATCGCTTCCGAAATAAAAAAAAACGTATTTTTCCAAAGTTTCCGTAATGTGCGTATTGTTCCAACTTTTTTGTACTTTGCAACAAAAAGCTCGTCAATTTATCCAAAAAAATTGTATTTGTCGCGCCGAGTATGAAAGTTTCGGATTCATTCAAGCTTCGGTATCGTGACTTTCCTTGGGCCAGGTTGGAGCTGCAGAGTGCCATTGATTCCTATGGGAGACTTTCCTTGGGCCAGGTTGGAGCTGCAGAGTGCCATTGATTCCTATGGGAGGCTTCCAAAATCATGCACAGAAGGATCAAAGTTAGAAATGTTTTCCCGCCGTTTACGGACGATCGGATACAAAAATTTCGGGACTTTCGGATCGCCAATAGAATATTATCGTGACTAATAATCGTAAGTATTTTCGTGATATTTCCGATCATCAGAAATTATCGTATCTTATCTGAATTTTACCCATTTCGGGATTCAAACTCATACTTTGATGAATCAGTCCCATTGTGCATATTGTTGTAAACAATTTTTTTAAAGTGTTCTCACCACAGACAATGGAGTAGGAGGAAAAAGAGTAAAGAAAAGATTAAAATGGTTTAAACTTAAGAATATAACCAAGGCTGGTTGCCACTGATCATGTAGCAAGGTTATAGAATCTTAATTAAGCCATTGCTACCATGAATACAGATTACAATGAATGAAGTTACATTAACATTTACAGGAAGTAAGGAGAAAATGACCAGCAGAAAAAAGGCCCAAGGAGGATGTATGCCTGCTAATTTACATTTGGCAGATATGAACTATTGACAGAAAAGGTTATCAATATTTAAAGTTCTAATAAAAGTCTACCATAAAGATTTCCTGACATATTGAAGCCATTTCCAAGTATTTCTAGAGTATCCATATTTCATTTTTACATTTTATGTAAAGTAGCAAAATTATGATTAAAATTAGCACTCTCTAACTCTGATTGCCTATAAGTCATATTAACCGAGGAAAAATAAAATTCTTAGATGTCCTTGTCCAGTATATGATTACAACTCATTCTACGACAGCAGCTCTAATTTAACCCACCGCATAGATGCTTGTTTCTATGACTGGGGAAATGCATTAGGCTGAGCCAACAGGAATTGGCCGTTGTGTTTTCCTGTTTATCAAGAAAAATGGGCATGAACATTCTATCATTCTAATGTCCTAGAATATATTCTAATTATTTTCTACAACTAAAACTTCCTTGCAAGTGAATTACACATATGGTAGTTATTTTTTTGTGTCTATCCCACTAAGTCCCAGAACAAGACAAGACCGGTTATTTGCTTGTCAGTATTGTAATGTTCTGGTTTTGTGATTGCACTTACCCTCTGTGCTTCCATGTTGGTAACACTGAGCAGCTTCATTTTCTTTCTTTTTGTGAACTATGGCTAACAAGTTAGAGCTCACTATTGTTTATACCACTAAAACATACTAAAAATAGTTGCAAGCAAAATGGCAAAATAAATAAATGCATTATGTGTCCTTTAAATGTGTACTATAACCAATGGGAACATCATGGTAGTAGTTTGATTTTGATCCATATAACTCAATTTGATTCTACAGGCACTCACAATTGGATAGCTTAGATACCTCCCATATCAGGCAGCTGTAGATCTACCAAGGCTTCCCACAATGACAATAACCACACAAATAGCCTGGGTTAAAGACCTCTCCTTATATCGACTTATGTGCCTTCTATTAACACCCAATTTACCTTAATAGGTGAAATTTTTGCTCATCCCACTTTCACCAGTTTCCTGATTCTCTGTGTTTGCTGCAAAGGGATTAAGTGTTTGGAGGCGGTATAATACCTCTATACATACAGCCATATGTGTTCCATTTAAAGTTAAGGATTTTTTTTTTTATCATTCTAATTCTAATTGTGCTAGTGTAGTTGGTTTTAAAAACTAAAGGGGGAAAATGATTTCCACCTGGAACAAAAGTATTTCTTTTACAAGAATCAATTTATGTGTAGTCCACATTGTATGAAGGGAAAATAATAAAATGGAAACAATGTTAATTTTCTGTTGAGAGACTGAAGTGCCCATTAACATTTATGTCCGTGCCACTCTATAGCATTTTTTCTGAATCTGACAGGAGTTTAGTGGATGGCTGCTGTATCTTACAGTGCCTGTTTAGTAGATTCATCACACTACCAAATGAACTACCAGTACTACATAAAGCAAATTGGCAGATACTGCGTTCACCCTATACCAGGTATATTAAGTGATTTTAATAATATGTCTTTCACAAAGACATAACTGGACTTTAAATATGTTCAAGTTATGTTTAAGGCATTTTATCACAAAATACTTTTGTGTGTGTGATGTGTATTATAGTTTGAATTGCTCCTGGGTTTCACATTTGCACTGCTCATAAACATACTGTTAATATGCATAATAATTGTATGTAAAATTCATAAAAGGCACCCATGCACCTTCCTTGCGCTGTGGAAAGTACCACAATACTGCCCAGCCAGCTCTGATGAATAGTTCATCAAAGTGCCCACTATGACTGTGTTGGTAAATGACCTTTACTATTCTTTACTATTTAAGTTGGTGTCTTGCAGGCTCAGTATCACAAATGATGCCTTCTGTTTTGAACACAGGACTGCTGTAATGTTCACTGCAATACGTTAGAGACCATGACATTCAGGATTGGTGTTGAAACAGACTTTCTGGCACCACTATCTAAATCATTCACCAAGCTTCTAAGTTTAAATATATTCCTTCCATAGGACCTACTCATGCCTATATGTATTACTCTACCCATTATGTGTTTTTCTGATTATGACTTTTATTATATTTAAGTCAATTATATAAACTATTCAGGCTTTGTTGCTTTTTGACAATTGATAAGATCTCCAACTACTCCCGAGCACCCCCATGCCCACCTCCCAAGTCCCTAGCAAGGAATCTGACAAATAAATGAAGCCTGACAAGTGTGTTTCAAAAATCCTAAAGATTGCAGTTAATCTTAATAAAAATTTGTTCCATCTTGTCGATGGGCACATTGTACATGGAAATATGAGGAAGAGAGAGGGGTCTCTTCATTGTCTGCAGTTCCAATGGTTAGGGTAGCCATCCATGTGCGCGGCCAGATGTATTGTATGCATCTGATCAACCCATGGATTGCCAATGTACACTGTAACGTGTCGACAAGTGTATGACCACCATAAGTGAATCCTGGTTTACAGCTTGTACATTACTTAGGAAAATACATTGGAAACATCATTATTGAAAGGTTATATTTTATTATTGTTTTTAAACAGTTTAAAATTCATGGCAAATCCATTTTGAATTATAGAGAAGTATTACAAAGCTCTTGGAAATCTGTATCAGTTTCCAAACTATTACTTCATTGTTCTGAAAAAAAAATACAGTGTATAACTGATTTTTTTTTTTCATAATAGGATTCCTGTTTCTGAGAGCTGGTGTCTGTGATAGTCTGTGTATGACATCATGTTTTTAGATAAAGGTAGCAGCTTATAATTCACTGCCGAGGATAATTCCTTGGCTTTCTTTCACTCTGCTTCAAGGCTTTGGCATGCAAACGCATACCCATCTGTCTACTCAGTGCTCTGCACCTCCAGCCAAGCATTCAGTTACAGTGACAAATTGCATTGCTCTGACCAACCAGAGATCCCACTTGTTTTTACCCTTTTTTATTCTTCATTAATTGGTACATCTTGGTGTTATGCCAACTCTGCCTGCTGGTTATAACAATAATGAATCAAGACAATACAAATCAGAATATGACACAAGAGGACCTGTGTTTGGTGAATACAATAGTGTTTCCATTTAACAAG